>NC_079481.1:27923491-28246215 GCF_026230105.1 Diorhabda sublineata
TCATATTTTAATGGTCTTGAAAAAGTGTTAACTGTTGATGGTATTTTAAAATATGGTAGAAAAGTACCGGATACTCTTAGCACAGGAAAGTTCTCGAGATTATACAGTTCCTATATTGGTACAGGAGAAATATTTGCAATAATTACAAATTATAATAATCGATCCTCAGTTTATGTGCCTGCTGTTTCGTATGGCTGTGACGTATCCCAATGGAAAGAAAGTTGCCTTGGTCCAGGTATGTTTCAAATATATATTTAAATTATTGATTATATTGATTTAAGTTAACTGATTTATATATAATTAAGTAATAGTCCATGGAGTCTAGTCGACTTCATGATTATAACACTTTTGTGTATTCATACTGCGCATTACAAAAGCAGCGAGCTTGCTTTTGGGAACTATCTAAATAAGTCATTGGTCATCGTTCAGGGTTTATGATAATAACACTTTATTTTTTAATTTTAATGAGAAGATTATGTAGCATAACCACTAGACAGACAAAATAAGTGACGCGCTCGCCAAGTCCGACGACTGAAACACGTCAGTTTTGAGCCTTATGGGTTTGGGATTATAATTTGTTGGACAAAAGTACCAAAGGTTTTATTAGAACTTTTTGAAATAATTGACAACATCACCACAATATTTTATATGAAATTATTTAGTAGTGACGATAAAAATGGTAAGGTTCAAAATAGACGTGTATATATTTTTAACTACTATAAAAAAATGGTGAACATTTTTTTAAAGATTTTTTCGATATTTTTCTCAAAATTAATCCCAGAAAGTTTAGCTAACTTTTCTCCGATTGCAGATTCCTTAATTTCTGTTTTTTACGTTACGTTCTGAAGAGTACTTAAAAAATTACGCTCTTTCGTTGCTGCTATGTGAATGCTTTTTAATCAATATTTATACTGAAAAAAGCACCGAAAAAAAGACATAATTTTTATCATTTTTGGTACTTGGTACTTTTGTCCAACAAGTAATAATCACGAACCCATAAGGCTCAAAATTGACATGTTTAGGTCGTCGGACTTGGTGAACGTGTCACTTATTTTGTCGGACAATTTTACCTCGTGTTTAATACACAATTTTTAAACACTGTTAAAAATAGTAAGTGTTTTAATCACGAACCCATAAGGCTCAAAATTGACATGTTTAGGTCGTCGGTTTTGGTGAACGTGTCACTTATTTTGTCGGACAATTTTACCTCGTGTTTAATACACAATTTTTAAACACTGTGTTAAAAATAGTAAGTGTTTTAATCACGAACCCATAAGGCTCAAAATTGACATGTTTAGGTCGTCGGTTTTGGTGAACGCGTCACTTATTTTGTCAGACAATTTTACCTCGTGTTTAATACACAATTTTTAAACACTGTGTTAAAAATAGTAAGTGTTTTAATCACGAACCCATAAGGCTCAAAATTGACATGTTTAGGTCGTCGGACTTGGTGAACGTGTCACTTATTTTGTCGGACAATTTTACCTCGTGTTTAATACACAATTTTTAAACACTGTTAAAAATAGTAAGTGTTTTAATCACGAACCCACAAGGCTCAAAATTGACATGTTTAGGTCGTCGGTTTTGGTGAACGCGTCACTTATTTTGTCGGACAATTTTACCTCGTGTTTAATACACAATTTTTAAACACTGTGTTAAAAATAGTAAGTGTTTTAATCACGAACCCATAAGGCTCAAAATTGACATGTTTAGGTCGTCGGTTTTGGTGAACGCGTCACTTATTTTGTCAGACAATTTTACCTCGTGTTTAATACACAATTTTTAAACACTGTGTTAAAAATAGTAAGTGTTTTAATCACGAACCCATAAGGCTCAAAATTGACATGTTTAGGTCGTCGGTTTTGGTGAACGCGTTACTTATTTTGTCGGACAATTTTACCTCGTGTTTAATACACAATTTTTAAACACTGTTAAAAATAGTAAGTGTTTTAATCACGAACCCACAAGGCTCAAAATTGACATGTTTAGGTCGTCGGTTTTGGTGAACGCGTCACTTATTTTGTCGGACAATTTTACCTCGTGTTTAATACACAATTTTTAAACACTGTGTTAAAAATAGTAAGTGTTTTAATCACGAACCCATAAGGCTCAAAATTGACATGTTTAGGTCGTCGGTTTTGGTGAATGCGTTACTTATTTTGTCGGACAATTTTACCTCGTGTTTAATACACAATTTTTAAACACTGTGTTAAAAATAGTAAGTGTTTTAATCACGAACCCATAAGGCTCAAAATTGACATGTTTAGGTCGTCGGTTTTGGTGAACGCGTCACTTATTTTGTCAGACAATTTTACCTCGTGTTTAATACACAATTTTTAAACACTGTGTTAAAAATAGTAAGTGTTTTAATCACGAACCCATAAGGCTCAAAATTGACATGTTTAGGTCGTCGGTTTTGGTGAACGCGTTACTTATTTTGTCGGACAATTTTACCTCGTGTTTAATACACAATTTTTAAACACTGTGTTAAAAATAGTAAGTGTTTTAATCACGAACCCATAAGGCTCAAAATTGACATGTTTAGGTCGTCGGTTTTGGTGAACGCGTCACTTATTTTGTCGGACAATTTTACCTCGTGTTTAATACACAATTTTTAAACACTGTGTTAAAAATAGTAAGTGTTTTAATCACGAACCCATAAGGCTCAAAATTGACATGTTTAGGTCGTCGGTTTTGGTGAACGCGTTACTTATTTTGTCGGACAATTTTACCTCGTGTTTAATACACAATTTTTAAACACTGTGTTAAAAATAGTAAGTGTTTTAATCACGAACCCATAAGGCTCAAAATTGACATGTTTAGGTCGTCGGTTTTGGTGAACGCGTCACTTATTTTGTCAGACAATTTTACCTCGTGTTTAATACACAATTTTTAAACACTGTGTTAAAAATAGTAAGTGTTTTAATCACGAACCCATAAGGCTCAAAATTGACATGTTTAGGTCGTCGGTTTTGGTGAACGCGTTACTTATTTTGTCGGACAATTTTACCTCGTGTTTAATACACAATTTTTAAACACTGTGTTAAAAATAGTAAGTGTTTTAATCACGAACCCATAAGGCTCAAAATTGACATGTTTAGGTCGTCGGTTTTGGTGAACGCGTCACTTATTTTGTCGGACAATTTTACCTCGTGTTTAATACACAATTTTTAAACACTGTGTTAAAAATAGTAAGTGTTTTAATCACGAACCCATAAGGCTCAAAATTGACATGTTTAGGTCGTCGGTTTTGGTGAACGCGTTACTTATTTTGTCGGACAATTTTACCTCGTGTTTAATACACAATTTTTAAACACTGTGTTAAAAATAGTAAGTGTTTTAATCACGAACCCATAAGGCTCAAAATTGACATGTTTAGGTCGTCGGTTTTGGTGAACGCGTCACTTATTTTGTCAGACAATTTTACCTCGTGTTTAATACACAATTTTTAAACACTGTGTTAAAAATAGTAAGTGTTTTAATCACGAACCCATAAGGCTCAAAATTGACATGTTTAGGTCGTCGGTTTTGGTGAACGCGTTACTTATTTTGTCGGACAATTTTACCTCGTGTTTAATACACAATTTTTAAACACTGTGTTAAAAATAGTAAGTGTTTTAATCACGAACCCATAAGGCTCAAAATTGACATGTTTAGGTCGTCGGTTTTGGTGAACGCGTCACTTATTTTGTCGGACAATTTTACCTCGTGTTTAATACACAATTTTTAAACACTGTGTTAAAAATAGTAAGTGTAAGTAAGTGTTTTAATCACGAACCCATAAGGCTCAAAATTGACATGTTTAGGTCGTCGGTTTTGGTGAACGCGTTAGTTATTTTGTCGGACAATTTTACCTCGTGTTTAATACACAATTTTTAAACACTGTGTTAAAAATAGTAAGTGTAAGTAAGTGTTTTAATCACGAACCCATAAGGCTCAAAATTGACATGTTTAGGTCGTCGGTTTTGGTGAACGCGTCACTTATTTTGTCTGTCAGACAATTTTACCTCGTGTTTAATACACAATTTTTAAACACTGTGTTAAAAATAGTAAGTGTTTTAATCACGAACCCATAAGGCTCAAAATTGACATGTTTAGGTCGTCGGTTTTGGTGAACGCGTTACTTATTTTGTCGGACAATTTTACCTCGTGTTTAATACACAATTTTTAAACATTGTGTTAAAAATAGTAAGTGTTTTAATCACGAACCCATAAGGCTCAAAATTGACATGTTTAGGTCGTCGGTTTTGGTGAACGCGTTACTTATTTTGTCGGACAATTTTACCTCGTGTTTAATACACAATTTTTAAACACTGTGTTAAAAATAGTAAGTGTTTTAATCACGAACCCATAAGGCTCAAAATTGACATGTTTAGGTCGTCGGTTTTGGTGACGCGTTACTTATTTTGTCGGACAATTTTACCTCGTGTTTAATACACAATTTTAAAACACTGTGTTAAAAATAGTAAGTGTTTTAATCACGAATCCATAAGGCTCAAAATTGACATGTTTAGGTCGTCGGTTTTGGTGAACGCGTTACTTATTTTGTCGGACAATTTTACCTCGTGTTTAATACACAATTTTTAAACACTGTGTTAAAAATAGTAAGTGTTTTAATCACGAACCCATAAGGCTCAAAATTGACATGTTTAGGTCGTCGGTTTTGGTGAACGCGTTACTTATTTTGTCGGACAATTTTACCTCGTGTTTAATACACAATTTTTAAACACTGTGTTAAAAATAGTAAGTGTAAGTAAGTGTTTTAATCACGAACCCATAAGGCTCAAAATTGACATGTTTAGGTCGTCGGTTTTGGTAAACGCGTTAGTTATTTTGTCGGACAATTTTACCTCGTGTTTAATACACAATTTTTAAACACTGTGTTAAAAATAGTAAGTGTAAGTAAGTGTTTTAATCACGAACCCATAAGGCTCAAAATTGACATGTTTAGGTCGTCGGTTTTGGTGAACGCGTCACTTATTTTGTCTGTCAGACAATTTTACCTCGTGTTTAATACACAATTTTTAAACACTGTGTTAAAAATAGTGAGTGTTTTAATCACGAACCCATAAGGCTCAAAATTGACATGTTTAGGTCGTCGGTTTTGGTGAACGCGTTACTTATTTTGTCGGACAATTTTACCTCGTGTTTAATACACAATTTTTAAACATTGTGTTAAAAATAGTAAGTGTTTTAATCACGAACCCATAAGGCTCAAAATTGACATGTTTAGGTCGTCGGTTTTGGTGAACGCGTTACTTATTTTGTCGGACAATTTTACCTCGTGTTTAATACACAATTTTTAAACACTGTGTTAAAAATAGTAAGTGTTTTAATCACGAACCCATAAGGCTCAAAATTGACATGTTTAGGTCGTCGGTTTTGGTGAACGCGTCACTTATTTTGTCGGACAATTTTACCTCGTGTTTAATACACAATTTTTAAACACTGTGTTAAAAATAGTAAGTGTTTTAATCACGAACCCATAAGGCTCAAAATTGACATGTTTAGGTCGTCGGTTTTGGTGAACGCGTTACTTATTTTGTCGGACAATTTTACCTCGTGTTTAATACACAATTTTTAAACACTGTGTTAAAAATAGTAAGTGTTTTAATCACGAACCCATAAGGCTCAAAATTGACATGTTTAGGTCGTCGGTTTTGGTGAACGCGTCACTTATTTTGTCAGACAATTTTACCTCGTGTTTAATACACAATTTTTAAACACTGTGTTAAAAATAGTAAGTGTTTTAATCACGAACCCATAAGGCTCAAAATTGACATGTTTAGGTCGTCGGTTTTGGTGAACGCGTTACTTATTTTGTCGGACAATTTTACCTCGTGTTTAATACACAATTTTTAAACACTGTGTTAAAAATAGTAAGTGTTTTAATCACGAACCCATAAGGCTCAAAATTGACATGTTTAGGTCGTCGGTTTTGGTGAACGCGTCACTTATTTTGTCGGACAATTTTACCTCGTGTTTAATACACAATTTTTAAACACTGTGTTAAAAATAGTAAGTGTAAGTAAGTGTTTTAATCACGAACCCATAAGGCTCAAAATTGACATGTTTAGGTCGTCGGTTTTGGTGAACGCGTTAGTTATTTTGTCGGACAATTTTACCTCGTGTTTAATACACAATTTTTAAACACTGTGTTAAAAATAGTAAGTGTAAGTAAGTGTTTTAATCACGAACCCATAAGGCTCAAAATTGACATGTTTAGGTCGTCGGTTTTGGTGAACGCGTCACTTATTTTGTCTGTCAGACAATTTTACCTCGTGTTTAATACACAATTTTTAAACACTGTGTTAAAAATAGTAAGTGTTTTAATCACGAACCCATAAGGCTCAAAATTGACATGTTTAGGTCGTCGGTTTTGGTGAACGCGTTACTTATTTTGTCGGACAATTTTACCTCGTGTTTAATACACAATTTTTAAACATTGTGTTAAAAATAGTAAGTGTTTTAATCACGAACCCATAAGGCTCAAAATTGACATGTTTAGGTCGTCGGTTTTGGTGAACGCGTTACTTATTTTGTCGGACAATTTTACCTCGTGTTTAATACACAATTTTTAAACACTGTGTTAAAAATAGTAAGTGTTTTAATCACGAACCCATAAGGCTCAAAATTGACATGTTTAGGTCGTCGGTTTTGGTGACGCGTTACTTATTTTGTCGGACAATTTTACCTCGTGTTTAATACACAATTTTAAAACACTGTGTTAAAAATAGTAAGTGTTTTAATCACGAATCCATAAGGCTCAAAATTGACATGTTTAGGTCGTCGGTTTTGGTGAACGCGTTACTTATTTTGTCGGACAATTTTACCTCGTGTTTAATACACAATTTTTAAACACTGTGTTAAAAATAGTAAGTGTTTTAATCACGAACCCATAAGGCTCAAAATTGACATGTTTAGGTCGTCGGTTTTGGTGAACGCGTTACTTATTTTGTCGGACAATTTTACCTCGTGTTTAATACACAATTTTTAAACACTGTGTTAAAAATAGTAAGTGTAAGTAAGTGTTTTAATCACGAACCCATAAGGCTCAAAATTGACATGTTTAGGTCGTCGGTTTTGGTAAACGCGTTAGTTATTTTGTCGGACAATTTTACCTCGTGTTTAATACACAATTTTTAAACACTGTGTTAAAAATAGTAAGTGTAAGTAAGTGTTTTAATCACGAACCCATAAGGCTCAAAATTGACATGTTTAGGTCGTCGGTTTTGGTGAACGCGTCACTTATTTTGTCTGTCAGACAATTTTACCTCGTGTTTAATACACAATTTTTAAACACTGTGTTAAAAATAGTGAGTGTTTTAATCACGAACCCATAAGGCTCAAAATTGACATGTTTAGGTCGTCGGTTTTGGTGAACGCGTTACTTATTTTGTCGGACAATTTTACCTCGTGTTTAATACACAATTTTTAAACATTGTGTTAAAAATAGTAAGTGTTTTAATCACGAACCCATAAGGCTCAAAATTGACATGTTTAGGTCGTCGGTTTTGGTGAACGCGTTACTTATTTTGTCGGACAATTTTACCTCGTGTTTAATACACAATTTTTAAACACTGTGTTAAAAATAGTAAGTGTTTTAATCACGAACCCATAAGGCTCAAAATTGACATGTTTAGGTCGTCGGTTTTGGTGAACGCGTCACTTATTTTGTCGGACAATTTTACCTCGTGTTTAATACACAATTTTTAAACACTGTGTTAAAAATAGTAAGTGTTTTAATCACGAACCCATAAGGCTCAAAATTGACATGTTTAGGTCGTCGGTTTTGGTGACGCGTTACTTATTTTGTCGGACAATTTTACCTCGTGTTTAATACACAATTTTTAAGCACTGTGTTAAAAATAGTAAGTGTTTTAATCACGAACCCATAAGGCTCAAAATTGACATGTTTAGGTCGTCGGTTTTGGTGAACGCGTTACTTATTTTGTCGGACAATTTTACCTCGTGTTTAATACACAATTTTTAAACACTGTGTTAAAAATAGTAAGTGTTTTAATCACGAACCCATAAGGCTCAAAATTGACATGTTTAGGTCGTCGGTTTTGGTGAACGCGTCACTTATTTTGTCAGACAATTTTACCTCGTGTTTAATACACAATTTTTAAACACTGTGTTAAAAATAGTGTTTTAATCACGAACCCATAAGGCTCAAAATTGACATGTTTAGGTCGTCGGTTTTGGTGAACGCGTTACTTATTTTGTCGGACAATTTTACCTCGTGTTTAATACACAATTTTAAAACACTGTGTTAAAAATAGTAAGTGTTTTAATCACGAACCCATAAGGCTCAAAATTGACATGTTTAGGTCGTCGGTTTTGGTGAACGCGTTACTTATTTTGTCGGACAATTTTACCTCGTGTTTAATACACAATTTTTAAACACTGTGTTAAAAATAGTAAGTGTTTTAATCACGAACCCATAAGGCTCAAAATTGACATGTTTAGGTCGTCGGTTTTGGTGACGCGTTACTTATTTTGTCGGACAATTTTACCTCGTGTTTAATACACAATTTTTAAACACTGTGTTAAAAATAGTAAGTGTTTTAATCACGAACCCATAAGGCTCAAAATTGACATGTTTAGGTCGTCGGTTTTGGTGACGCGTTACTTATTTTGTCGGACAATTTTACCTCGTGTTTAATACACAATTTTTAAGCACTGTGTTAAAAATAGTAAGTGTTTTAATCACGAACCCATAAGGCTCAAAATTGACATGTTTAGGTCGTCGGACTTGGTGAACGTGTCACTTATTTTGTCGGACAATTTTACCTCGTGTTTAATACACAATTTTTAAACACTGTGTTAAAAATAGTAAGTGTTTTAATCACGAACCCATAAGGCTCAAAATTGACATGTTTAGGTCGTCGGTTTTGGTGAACGCGTTACTTATTTTGTCGGACAATTTCACCTCGTGTTTAATACACAATTTTTAAACACTGTGTTAAAAATAGTAAGTGTTTTAATCACGAACCCATAAGGCTCAAAATTGACATGTTTAGGTCGTCGGACTTGGTGAACGTGTCACTTATTTTGTCGGACAATTTTACCTCGTGTTTAATACACAATTTTTAAACACTGTGTTAAAAATAGTAAGTGTTTTAATCACGAACCCATAAGGCTCAAAATTGACATGTTTAGGTCGTCGGACTTGGTGAACGTGTCACTTATTTTGTCGGACAATTTTACCTCGTGTTTAATACACAATTTTTAAACACTGTGTTAAAAATAGTAAGTGTTTTAATCACGAACCCATAAGGCTCAAAATTGACATGTTTAGGTCGTCGGACTTGGTGAACGTGTCACTTATTTTGTCGGACAATTTTACCTCGTGTTTAATACACAATTTTTAAACACTGTGTTAAAAATAGTAAGTGTTGTAATCACGAACCCATAAGGCTCAAAATTGACATGTTTAGGTCGTCGGTTTTGGTGAACGCGTTACTTATTTTGTCGGACAATTTTACCTCGTGTTTAATACACAATTTTCAAACACTGTGTTAAAAATAGTAAGTGTTTTAATCACGAACCCATAAGGCTCAAAATTAACATGTTTAGGTCGTCGGTTTTGGTGAACGCGTCACTTATTTTGTCAGACAATTTTACCTCGTGTTTAATACACAATTTTTAAACACTGTGTTAAAAATAGTAAGTGTTTTAATCACGAACCCATAAGGCTCAAAATTGACATGTTTAGGTCGTCGGTTTTGGTGAACGCGTCACTTATTTTGTCAGACAATTTTACCTCGTGTTTAATACACAATTTTTAAACACTGTGTTAAAAATAGTAAGTGTTTTAATCACGAACCCATAAGGCTCAAAATTGACATGTTTAGGTCGTCGGTTTTGGTGAACGCGTTACTTATTTTGTCGGACAATTTTACCTCGTGTTTAATACACAATTTTTAAACACTGTGTTAAAAATAGTAAGTGTTTTAATCACGAACCCATAAGGCTCAAAATTGACATGTTTAGGTCGTCGGTTTTGGTGACGCGTTACTTATTTTGTCGGACAATTTTACCTCGTGTTTAATACACAATTTTTAAACACTGTGTTAAAAATAGTAAGTGTTTTAATCACGAACCCATAAGGCTCAAAATTGACATGTTTAGGTCGTCGGTTTTGGTGACGCGTTACTTATTTTGTCGGACAATTTTACCTCGTGTTTAATACACAATTTTTAAGCACTGTGTTAAAAATAGTAAGTGTTTTAATCACGAACCCATAAGGCTCAAAATTGACATGTTTAGGTCGTCGGACTTGGTGAACGTGTCACTTATTTTGTCGGACAATTTTACCTCGTGTTTAATACACAATTTTTAAACACTGTGTTAAAAATAGTAAGTGTTTTAATCACGAACCCATAAGGCTCAAAATTGACATGTTTAGGTCGTCGGTTTTGGTGAACGCGTTACTTATTTTGTCGGACAATTTCACCTCGTGTTTAATACACAATTTTTAAACACTGTGTTAAAAATAGTAAGTGTTTTAATCACGAACCCATAAGGCTCAAAATTGACATGTTTAGGTCGTCGGACTTGGTGAACGTGTCACTTATTTTGTCGGACAATTTTACCTCGTGTTTAATACACAATTTTTAAACACTGTGTTAAAAATAGTAAGTGTTTTAATCACGAACCCATAAGGCTCAAAATTGACATGTTTAGGTCGTCGGACTTGGTGAACGTGTCACTTATTTTGTCGGACAATTTTACCTCGTGTTTAATACACAATTTTTAAACACTGTGTTAAAAATAGTAAGTGTTTTAATCACGAACCCATAAGGCTCAAAATTGACATGTTTAGGTCGTCGGACTTGGTGAACGTGTCACTTATTTTGTCGGACAATTTTACCTCGTGTTTAATACACAATTTTTAAACACTGTGTTAAAAATAGTAAGTGTTGTAATCACGAACCCATAAGGCTCAAAATTGACATGTTTAGGTCGTCGGTTTTGGTGAACGCGTTACTTATTTTGTCGGACAATTTTACCTCGTGTTTAATACACAATTTTCAAACACTGTGTTAAAAATAGTAAGTGTTTTAATCACGAACCCATAAGGCTCAAAATTAACATGTTTAGGTCGTCGGTTTTGGTGAACGCGTCACTTATTTTGTCAGACAATTTTACCTCGTGTTTAATACACAATTTTTAAACACTGTGTTAAAAATAGTAAGTGTTTTAATCACGAACCCATAAGGCTCAAAATTGACATGTTTAGGTCGTCGGTTTTGGTGAACGCGTCACTTATTTTGTCAGACAATTTTACCTCGTGTTTAATACACAATTTTTAAACACTGTGTTAAAAATAGTAAGTGTTTTAATCACGAACCCATAAGGCTCAAAATTGACATGTTTAGGTCGTCGGTTTTGGTGAACGCGTTACTTATTTTGTCGGACAATTTTACCTCGTGTTTAATACACAATTTTTAAACACTGTGTTAAAAATAGTAAGTGTAAGTAAGTGTTTTAATCACGAACCCATAAGGCTCAAAATTGACATGTTTAGGTCGTCGGTTTTGGTGAACGCGTCACTTATTTTGTCAGACAATTTTACCTCGTGTTTAATACACAATTTTTAAACACTGTGTTAAAAATAGTAAGTGTTTTAATCACGAACCCATAAGGCTCAAAATTGACATGTTTAGGTCGTCGGTTTTGGTGAACGCGTTACTTATTTTGTCGGACAATTTTACCTCGTGTTTAATACACAATTTTTAAACATTGTGTTAAAAATAGTAAGTGTTTTAATCACGAACCCATAAGGCTCAAAATTGACATGTTTAGGTCGTCGGTTTTGGTGAACGCGTTACTTATTTTGTCGGACAATTTTACCTCGTGTTTAATACACAATTTTTAAACACTGTGTTAAAAATAGTAAGTGTTTTAATCACGAACCCATAAGGCTCAAAATTGACATGTTTAGGTCGTCGGTTTTGGTGAACGCCTTACTTATTTTGTCGGACAATTTTACCTCGTGTTTAATACACAATTTTTAAACACTGTTTTAAAAATAGTAAGTGTTTTAATCACGAACCCATAAGGCTCAAAATTGACATGTTTAGGTCGTCGGTTTTGGTGAACGCGTTACTTATTTTGTCGGACAATTTTACCTCGTGTTTAATACACAATTTTTAAACACTGTGTTAAAAATAGTAAGTGTTTTAATCACGAACCCATAAGGCTCAAAATTGACATGTTTAGGTCGTCGGTTTTGGTGAACGCGTTACTTATTTTGTCGGACAATTTTACCTCGTGTTTAATACACAATTTTTAAACACTGTGTTAAAAATAGTAAGTGTTTTAATCACGAACCCATAAGGCTCAAAATTGACATGTTTAGGTCGTCGGTATTGGTGAACGCGTTACTTATTTTGTCGGACAATTTTACCTCGTGTTTAATACACAATTTCACAATTTTTAAACACTGTGTTAAAAATAGTAAGTGTTTTAATCACGAACCCATAAGGCTCAAAATTGACATGTTTAGGTCGTCGGTTTTGGTGAACGCGTTACTTATTTTGTCGGACAATTTTACCTCGTGTTTAATACACAATTTTTAAACACTGTGTTAAAAATAGTAAGTGTTTTAATCACGAACCCATAAGGCTCAAAATTGACATGTTTAGGTCGTCGGTTTTGGTGAACGCGTTACTTATTTTGTCGGACAATTTCACCTCGTGTTTAATACACAATTTCACAATTTTTAAACACTGTGTTAAAAATAGTGAGTGTTTTAATCACGAACCCATAAGGCTCAAAATTGACATGTTTAGGTCGTCGGTTTTGGTGAACGCGTTACTTATTTTGTCGGACAATTTTACCTCGTGTTTAATACACAATTTTTAAACACTGTGTTAAAAATAGTAAGTGTTTTAATCACGAACCCATAAGGCTCAAAATTGACATGTTTAGGTCGTCGGTTTTGGTGAACGCGTTACTTATTTTGTCGGACAATTTTACCTCGTGTTTAATACACAATTTTTAAACACTGTGTTAAAAATAGTAAGTGTTTTAATCACGAACCCATAAGGCTCAAAATTGACATGTTTAGGTCGTCGGTTTTGGTGAACGCGTTACTTATTTTGTCGGACAATTTTACCTCGTGTTTAATACACAATTTTTAAACACTGTGTTAAAAATAGTAAGTGTTTTAATCACGAACCCATAAGGCTCAAAATTGACATGTTTAGGTCGTCGGTTTTGGTGAACGCGTTACTTATTTTGTCGGACAATTTTACCTCGTGTTTAATACACAATTTTTAAACACTGTGTTAAAAATAGTAAGTGTTTTAATCACGAACCCATAAGGCTCAAAATTGACATGTATAGGTCGTCGGACTTGGTGAACGTGTCACTTATTTTGTCGGACAATTTTACCTCGTGTTTAATACACAATTTTTAAACACTGTGTTAAAAATAGTAAGTGTTTTAATCACGAACCCATAAGGCTCAAAATTGACATGTTTAGGTCGTCGGACTTGGTGAACGTGTCACTTATTTTGTCGGACAATTTTACCTCGTGTTTAATACACAATTTTTAAACACTGTGTTAAAAATAGTAAGTGTTGTAATCACGAACCCATAAGGCTCAAAATTGACATGTTTAGGTCGTCGGTTTTGGTGAACGCGTTACTTATTTTGTCGGACAATTTTACCTCGTGTTTAATACACAATTTTTAAACACTGTGTTAAAAATAGTAAGTGTTTTAATCACGAACCCATAAGGCTCAAAATTGACATGTTTAGGTCGTCGGTTTTGGTGAACGCGTTACTTATTTTGTCGGACAATTTTAACTCGTGTTTAATACACAATTTTTAAACACTGTGTTAAAAATAGTAAGTGTTTTAATCACGAACCCATAAGGCCCAAAATTGACATGTTTAGGTCGTCGGTTTTGGTGAACGCGTCACTTATTTTGTCAGACAATTTTACCTCGTGTTTAATACACAATTTTTAAACACTGTGTTAAAAATAGTAAGTGTTTTAATCACGAACCCATAAGGCTCAAAATTGACATGTTTAGGTCGTCGGTTTTGGTGAACGCGTTACTTATTTTGTCGGACAATTTTACCTCGTGTTTAATACACAATTTTTAAACACTGTGTTAAAAATAGTAAGTGTTTTAATCACGAACCCATAAGGCTCAAAAGTGACATGTTTAGGTCGTCGGTTTTGGTGAACGCGTTACTTATTTTGTCGGACAATTTTACCTCGTGTTTAATACACAATTTTTAAACACTGTGTTAAAAATAGTAAGTGTTTTAATCACGAACCCATAAGGCTCAAAATTGACATGTTTAGGTCGTCGGACTTGGTGAACGTGTCACTTATTTTGTCGGACAATTTTACCTCGTGTTTAATACACAATTTTTAAACACTGTGTTAAAAATAGTAAGTGTTTTAATCACGAACCCATAAGGCTCAAAATTGACATGTTTAGGTAGTCGGTTTTGGTGAACGCGTCACTTATTTTGTCGGACAATTTTACCTCGTGTTTAATACACAATTTTTAAACACTGTGTTAAAAATAGTGTTTTAATCACGAACCCATAAGGCTCAAAATTGACATGTTTAGGTCGTCGGACTTGGTGAACGTGTCACTTATTTTGTCGGACAATTTTACCTCGTGTTTAATACACAATTTTTAAACACTGTGTTAAAAATAGTGTTTTAATCACGAACCCATAAGGCTCAAAATTGACATGTTTAGGTCGTCGGACTTGGTGAACGTGTCACTTATTTTGTCGGACAATTTTACCTTGTGTTTAATACACAATTTTTAAACACTGTGTTAAAAATATTTCTGGTAAATAAATGCTGGTGTACTATTTAGAATTGAGCCTTCTACGTGACGAGATGTCAAGTTATTCCGAAAAACAGGCGATCATTCGTGGTTTCTTGCGCGAACAATTTTTGTTGGATTTGTCTCCTCTTGAAAGACCCATACAATCCATTGTTGTTGAGTTTTGGGTTCATATGCATAGATCGCCTTCTTATAGACGCCGCGATTGAATTTTTTTCATTTCTTTGCACCAATCGACAGGAGGTTTTTTTGAGCGATTGCCAAATTATGCGGTACCCAACGCGAACAAATCTTTTTGCTCAAATATGCCTCTATAAATATCTCGGTATGTCACATGACTATCTTGCAATATCAATTTATGCACAATATCGATGTTTTCTGGTACTATAGCCGATTTTGGATGACCTTCACGAAATCTATCTTGTAACGAAGTGCGACCACAATCAAATTCGGAAAACCAGCAAAACGCGGTGGCTCGAGATGGTGCCCCATCACCAATAGTCGAAGCGAGTTGATCGGCACATTGCTGTTGGTTTAATCCACGTCGAAACTTATAGAAAATGATCGCGATTTAATTCAATTTTTACATATATTTATTATAAATTTATTAAAAAATCTGCTCGTATTTCTATAAATCAAAAATTTGTAATTTAACCAATAATCAGATAATTTTCAGCAGTTATAAGTATGGAAATTGATTAATTTCATTCTAGTTTCTGTCCACTGGAAGTTTTTATGTGCTGTTCAGTTAATTTTTGGTGTTTTTATTTGTTTTTTTGGCCATCGGTTTTTCAAGATAACTGTTTATGTAGTCAGTTTCACTTTTGGTTTATTAGTAACTTATTTTATTATTTCAATGGAAGAATATCTCTCTATCACAGGTTAGTGCATTTTTTTAATTACAGCTAAATATTGATTCGAAAATTGGTAGAAAATTTCCTGAATCACGAAAATTTGTTAACACTATTTTTGTCACACGAACTTTGTGATGACTTTTATTTGTTTTGATGAAAACAATTGTATTTTGTTTTAGTCACATCCAATTTTTTGTGACACGTATCTTTTCTGACTTCATTTACTTGTATTTATTTAAATAACTAACTAAGGCCACTATATAAAGATTGCATTTATCTAAGTTACTTTTGTTTCATTGTAAATATGCCGCGAAGATGTTCTATTAATCCGGACAGCACTCGCACTACACACTCTGCAATTGTTGACATTCAGGCGTCAGTCGGCGTATGTGTTGTGTATCGTGTGTGATACTTCAATTAGGTTGGGTTTAACAGTGTTGTATTAAGAAGTAGTGAGTCCCGGGGCTAAAATCGACCCAGGGCCCACTAAATAAATCAAAATCAGTTCGAAGTAAAAATAAATCAAAATCCATTTAATTTTAAATACCGTACATTTCATTTAAATTTCTAAACAATTTTTGGAAATTAACTAGAACTTTACTACGAATTCAATATTTCTTAAAAAAAAAATGATCAAATTAGTATTTTTGTGGAGCCCTACGTGCTCGGGGGCTTAATTAGACATTTGACTTTTGGTAGGTATACCATTTATTTGTTATTTGATCGTTATTTTTGTTTGATTCAAATAAAAGGCGTCACAACCAAGTCCAAACACACTGTACGGTACCCAACCTTGTCATCGTCCAACAGACCATCGTACAAAATGCCTGTGCCAAAGCCTCTAAATCAAGCAGGAAGTCAGAATTCCTTTTCTATTCCGGAATTTGTTCTTAGTCAACCCAATAAAGTATCTCAAGTTATGAAGCGTATTTATTGGTACAAAGTGATTTAAACGATTTAGTACGTGATTTGAATTTATTAAAACAATAAGCTGAGCTTTCGGAGTCTAGATTAAACGACTACTTTCTCCTGGTACGAAAATTTCTTATTTCCGACATATTGACGTAACCTTACTTTTCTAAATCAGATGATTTAGATTGGATGAATTCATTGAATTTTGAATATGATCCAAGTCAATAGCAGTTGTTCGTCGATTCTTCAAAAACTAGCTTAAAAGCAGTGTTGCTAAACAAAGGAAACATTTGTCGTTCAGTGCCGGTTGCTCATGGTTCTGATATGACTCATGAGAACATGAAGTTCCATCTTGAAACAATACAATCAGCATGTTTGAAAAATTGATGGAGATTTTGAAGTCGTAGCTCTTTTTCTTGGGCTATAGCTTGGTTACACAAAATATTGCTGTATCCAATCGTGGATCACTTTCTCCAAAACTGAAGACTGTTAAAAATGATCCTTTAGTGAACCTTGTCGACATACTTTTACCATCGTTGCAATTGAAGCTCAACCTGATGAAAAATTTCATTTAAGCTATGCTTAAAGATGGCAGTGGACTCTTACACCTAAAGGAGAAATTTTCCAAACTCAGCGATGCAAAAATTAAAGAAGGAATAATTGTTGGTCCAAAAATACAGGAACTAATGAAGGATACAGACTTTGAAGGGAAGTTGAATGATGTGGAAAAAGTCGACTGAAAATGTTTTGTGTATGTTGTTCGAAATTTCCTAAAGCGGAAAATTAGATTTATCACTGAACTTATAATTTCATACAAAGCTTTGGGATGTAATATGTCTTTAAAATTTCATATCCTGCATTCTCATTTGGATTTCTTCCCCGAGGATTTGGGTGCTGTGAGGGACAAACAAGGTGAAAGATTTCATTAGGACATTTCCTTAATAGAAAAGCTCTATCAAGGGAAAAAAATTCTGAAATTACTGCTTACCAAAAGCCAAACATACACGTAAAATCATAACTATTAATTGTACATCAAGG
The DNA here is from genome assembly GCF_026230105.1 of Diorhabda sublineata. Taxonomy (NCBI): domain Eukaryota; kingdom Metazoa; phylum Arthropoda; class Insecta; order Coleoptera; family Chrysomelidae; genus Diorhabda; species Diorhabda sublineata. The sequence goes on from NC_079481.1 coordinate 27,941,130, forward strand.
TATTTTTTTTTGTTAGTGTTAGTAATTTTTCTGTCTTGATGTCACAAAGAAATCTGATGTGTCAATTTTTTTCCATTGATATATTATTGTTTGGCCGTAGTAAATGCGAAGTTTTCGTGTGACAAAAAAAGTTTTTGACCACTGTTATCATTTAAAGTAAAATATTTGTTGGGATTCTGATGTCCTATAATCTAGGTTATCTTTGTTTTGTTTTATTGTAGAAAAAACTATTACATCATTTACTGTTGGATTTATTTACGGTATAATTTGGTTATTGATTTGGAAAACATACGGATTGCCGTTTTTGACAATCAATTTAGCGTTAATAATGTCCGGTTTTTTAACAGCTTCATTATTTTTCTATACAATTTTAAGTAAGTCAATTAAGTGACACAAAAATGGCAAATGTTCGTTATTAAATAAATTATTCTTTCAGCTGACATGAATTTGTTCATGACAACTTTCAATTACTGGATGGTGTTCTTATTGATCATTATTTTATGTATAATTGTTTCTATACCGAATGCAACTTATGCTCATATCGCATCTTTGAGTTATCTTAGTTCCTATTCCTGTGTTATGGCTCTCAGTTATTACGTAGGTGGTAATCTACCTTACATTTTGATCAATACATATAGAAGGGTAGCCGTTCTCGATTTCAATCTAGCTGTAATTGATCCACCAATGGATACGATAGGTAAGTTGAAAGATCAATATCAAAATCCCAATTTTTGGGCTGTTAATCATCATTATTGTAGATATCCTCCATGTTTTATTATGGATAGGGCTGTTACTTTTTGGAATGTTTATACAGATACGTCATCAAAGGGGTAAACCGCCATTTCCACCAAATAGGCGTTTTCTAGATATTATTGAAAACCCTAGAGAAACTACCCCACTGATTCATGATATTTTTGCTCCAAGACAATACACGATGTAAATATTTTATGGTAATTGGTAACTATTTGTTTATTAGAACATTAATGTTTCACATATTTATATAGTTTGTCCTAAAAATGAGTCCCATATTGGACATTCTTTTTTTTTAATTGTTTTACATACTTTGTTGTCCAATTAAGTGATCATTACTCCCACTTTGAAATTATCTAATTAATTCTATATCAGTTCGAAAATAAAAATGAATCCAGCAGTTATTTATACATTCAAACAATTTTTAAATATATATATATACAGTTTGTCTCCTAAAAATAAGAACAACGCAACTACTAGAAACGGCAGAACCAGTGAATCTACGAGTAACGAAGATAAATCGAAGTTAACACCACAAAGGAAAAGAGCAATGGTGGAGGAAATCTGAAAGCGAGGATGACGAAAAGTTCCAAAAAAATTTCCAAAAAGGTGAAGCTACATCTATACAAAACAATAAGACCAACAGTGTGCTAAGGAGGAGAAACGTGGATTCTTAATAAATCAGAGGGAGAGAAGTTAAATATATGGAAAAGAAAAATACTAGGAGGTGAAAAGGGGGGAGAATTATGGCCGAGAAGAATAAATAAGAAATCTATTCGGAGAAGTACAACTAAGCAAAAGAATAGGGTTGTTGAACCGAATACAGAGAATGCCAGATTTTAGAGCAACAAAAAAAATGATGTACATAGAACAAGGAGGAACAAGAAAAAACGGAAGACCATGGAAAAGATGGTACGAAGAGGTGATGGAAGACCTAAGAGAAAAAGAGGAATTTAGGACTGGAAAACGAGAGCAGAAAATAGGAAATAGAGGAAGGGAATCACTTCCATGCTATGGGACTAAATGGCCTGCGTGAAGCTCTTACATATATATATATTCAGTTTGTCCCAAAAATTAACCGAAAATATGATTGTATCAATAATTTGGTTCCAAGTTTTTTTATTTTCAATTGTTCCTTGATTTATTCATATAGTTTGTTCCAAAAATGCGGCCTTAATCCGGCTTTCAGCTTTGACAATTAATTTTAAAATTTTTTACCAACTTATTTATAAAAGCTGGTCTAAAAACAAATCATAACTATAAATTTAAAACTATTCAACTTGTTTATAAATATTTTTTTTGAAAAAATTATCATCACACCAGTTATTTAGACATTAATACATTTTTTAAATTTGAAATCATCTAACTTATTTTTTTATACTTTTTCTTTGAAAAAAAATATCATTACAGCATTTAATCTTTGAAATTTCTGTTGAATTATATATATATATATATACAGTTTGTCCTAGTAATGAACCGAAAATACACTTACAGCATTAATTTGTTTCTAACTTTCTTATTCTCAATTGTTCTTTGACTTATTAATATAGATTGTCCCAAAAATGAGGTCTAAATCTAGCTCCCAACTTGGATAATTATTTTCTTTTTAAAATTTATTTATGAAGGTTATCCCAGAAACAAGGCATAACTGTTAATTTGAAATTATCAATATAACTTATTTTCTATAAATTTTCTGAAAAAATATGATCACAGCTGTTATTTATGTTTTCAAATAATTGTTTTTCAAAACTTTGAAAAAATATATATATATATATATATATATATATATATATATATATACAGTATGTCCCAGAAATGAACCTAAAATATAATGGCAGCTATAATTTGGCTAATAAGTCCAAAACATGTTTTTTTGATTTCTGTACGTCATTCGATAGGGAATCGAAAGATGCACCCTCTAGACAACTGATAGAACAATCTTGAGATCGACCTATTTTCATAAATTCTCAAGAAAAAATGTACGTGTGTATTAATGACGGCGATATACAAACACAGACAATTTTTTTGCTCTACTGAAACGTTCTCATTTTTCGCTTACGTGTTGGTACAACTTAAGCGACGAATTGTCCCTTACGTATTCATATAGTTTGTCCCAATAATGGGACCTAAATCTAACATCTAGCATCATAACTGTTGATTCAGAATTATCTAACTTGTTTTCTATAAATTTTTTTTGAAATAAAAATATGAAGTTCTCTAGTTGCAGAAACTATTTGGATCCAAGTCTTCTTATTTCAAATTTTTCTTCGATTTATTCATATAGTTTGTTCAAAAAATTAATCCTAAATCTAGATCCTATTTTGGATATCTATTTGAAACTTTTTTTGTCTCAAAATCAGCTCTCAATTAGAAATTATGTAACTTGTTTTCAATTAGTTTCTTTTAAATAATAAAGATACAGCAGTTATTTATATTTCCAATCAATAATTTATAAAAAAGGTTCAAAATTTATATAGATTGTCCCAGAAATGAATCGAAGTTCCCTGTTTAAAAGTTATTTGGTTTGTTTTCTGTTAGTCTCATGAAAAAATATTATTTCCGCATCTCTTTGGTTCCAACTCATTTTATTTCAAATTCTTCTTCGACTTATTCATATAGTTTGTCCCAAAAAGGAATCCTAAATCTATCTTCTATTTTGGATATCTATTTGAAACTTTTTTTGTCTCAAAATCAGCTCTCAATTAGAAATTATGTAACTTGTTTTCAATTAGTTTCTTTTAAATAATATAGATACAGTAGTTATTTATATTTCCAATCAATAATTTATAAAAAAGGTTCACATTTATATAGATTGTCCCAGAAATGAATCGAAGTTCCCTGTTTAAAAATTATTTGATTTGTTTTCTGTTAGTCTCATGAAAAAATATTATTTCCGCAACTCTTTGGTTCCAACTCATTTTATTTCAAATTCTTCTTAGACTTATTCATATAGTTTGTCCCAAAAAGGAATCCTAAATCTATCTTCTATTTTGGATATCTATTTGAAACTTTTTTTGTCTCAAAATCAGCTCTCAATTAGAAATTATGTAACTTGTTTTCAATTAGTTTCTTTTAAATAATAAAGATACAGCAGTTATTTATATTTCCAATCAATAATTTATAAAAAAGGTTCAAAATTTATATAGATTGTCCCAGAAATGAATCGAAGTTCCCTGTTTAAAAGTTATTTGGTTTGTTTTCTGTTAGTCTCATGAAAAAATATTATTTCCGCATCTCTTTGGTTCCAACTCATTTTATTTCAAATTCTTCTTCGACTTATTCATATAGTTTGTCCCAAAAAGGAATCCTAAATCTATCTTCTATTTTGGATATCTATTTGAAACTTTTTTTGTCTCAAAATCAGCTCTCAATTAGAAATTATGTAACTTGTTTTCAATTAGTTTCTTTTAAATAATATAGATACAGTAGTTATTTATATTTCCAATCAATAATTTATAAAAAAGGTTCACATTTATATAGATTGTCCCAGAAATGAATCGAAGTTCCCTGTTTAAAAGTTATTTGGTTTGTTTTCTGTTAGTCTCATGAAAAAATATTATTTCCGCATCTCTTTGGTTCCAACTCATTTTATTTCAAATTCTTCTTCGACTTATTCATATAGTTTGTCCCAAAAAGGAATCCTAAATCTATCTTCTATTTTGGATATCTATTTGAAACTTTTTTTGTCTCAAAATCAGCTCTCAATTAGAAATTATGTAACTTGTTTTCAATTAGTTTCTTTTAAATAATAAAGATACAGCAGTTATTTATATTTCCAATCAATAATTTATAAAAAAGGTTCAAAATTTATATAGATTGTCCCAGAAATGAATCGAAGTTCCCTGTTTAAAAGTTATTTGGTTTGTTTTCTGTTAGTCTCATGAAAAAATATTATTTCCGCAACTCTTTGGTTCCAACTCATTTTATTTCAAATTCTTCTTCGACTTATTCATATAGTTTGTCCCAAAAAGGAATCCTAAATCTAGCTTCTATTTTGGATATCTATTTGAAACTTTTTTTGTCTCAAAATCAGCTCTCAATTAGAAATTATGTAACTTGTTTTCAATTAGTTTCTTTTAAATAATATAGATACAGTAGTTATTTATATTTCCAATCAATAATTTATAAAAAAGGTTCACATTTATATAGATTGTCCCAGAAATGAATCGAAGTTCCCTGTTTAAAAATTATTTGATTTGTTTTCTGTTAGTCTCATGAAAAAATATTATTTCCGCAACTCTTTGGTTCCAACTCATTTTATTTCAAATTCTTCTTAGACTTATTCATATAGTTTGTCCCAAAAAGGAATACTAAATCTATCTTCTATTTTGGATATCTATTTGAAACTTTTTTTGTCTCAAAATCAGCTCTCAATTAGAAATTATGTAACTTGTTTTCAATTAGTTTCTTTTAAATAATATAGATACAGCAGTTATTTATATTTCCAATCAATAATTTATAAAAAAGGTTCACATTTATATAGATTGTCCCAGAAATGAATCGAAGTTCCCTGTTTAAAAGTTATTTGGTTTGTTTTCTGTTAGTCTCATGAAAAAATATTATTTCCGCAACTCTTTGGTTCCAACTCATTTTATTTCAAATTCTTCTTCGACTTATTCATATAGTTTGTCCCAAAAAGGAATCCTAAATCTAGCTTCTATTTTGGATATCTATTTGAAACTTTTTTTGTCTCAAAATCAGCTCTCAATTAGAAATTATGTAACTTGTTTTCAATTAGTTTCTTTTAAATAATATAGATACAGTAGTTATTTATATTTCCAATCAATAATTTATAAAAAAGGTTCACATTTATATAGATTGTCCCAGAAATGAATCGAAGTTCCCTGTTTAAAAATTATTTGATTTGTTTTCTGTTAGTCTCATGAAAAAATATTATTTCCGCAACTCTTTGGTTCCAACTCATTTTATTTCAAATTCTTCTTAGACTTATTCATATAGTTTGTCCCAAAAAGGAATCCTAAATCTATCTTCTATTTTGGATATCTATTTGAAACTTTTTTTGTCTCAAAATCAGCTCTCAATTAGAAATTATGTAACTTGTTTTCAATTAGTTTCTTTTAAATAATATAGATACAGCAGTTATTTATATTTCCAATCAATAATTTATAAAAAAGGTTCACATTTATATAGATTGTCCCAGAAATGAATCGAAGTTCCCTGTTTAAAAGTTATTTGGTTTGTTTTCTGTTAGTCTCATGAAAAAATATTATTTCCGCAACTCTTTGGTTCCAACTCATTTTATTTCAAATTCTTCTTAGACTTATTCATATAGTTTGTCCCAAAAAGGAATCCTAAATCTATCTTCTATTTTGGATATCTATTTGAAACTTTTTTTGTCTCAAAATCAGCTCTCAATTAGAAATTATGTAACTTGTTTTCAATTAGTTTCTTTTAAATAATATAAATACAGCAGTTATTTATATTTCCAATCAATAATTTATAAAAAAGGTTCACATTTATATAGATTGTCCCAGAAATGAATCGAAGTTCCCTGTTTAAAAGTTATCTGATTTGTTTTCTGTTAGTCTCATGAAAAAATATTATTTCCGCATCTCTTTGGTTCCAACTCATTTTATTTCAAATTCTACGACTTATTCATATAGTTTGTCCCAAAAAGGAATCCTAAATCTAGCTTCTATTTTGGATATCTATTTGAAACTTTTTTTGTCTCAAAATCAGCTCTCAATTAGAAATTATGTAACTTGTTTTCAATTAGTTTCTTTTAAATAATATAAATACAGCAGTTATTTATATTTCCAATCAATAATTTATAAAAAAGGTTCACATTTATATAGATTGTCCCAGAAATGAATCGAAGTTCCCTGTTTAAAAGTTATCTGATTTGTTTTCTGTTAGTCTCATGAAAAAATATTATTTCCGCATCTCTTTGGTTCCAACTCATTTTATTTCAAATTCTACGACTTATTCATATAGTTTGTCCCAAAAAGGAATCCTAAATCTAGCTTCTATTTTGGATATCTATTTGAAACTTTTTTTGTCTCAAAATCAGCTCTTAATCAGAAATTATGTAACTTGTTTTCAATTAGTTTCTTTTAAATAATATGGATACAGTTGTTACTTATATTTCCAATCAATAATCAATATATATATATATATATATATATATATATATATATATATATATATATATATATATATATATATATATATAGTTTGTCCCAGATATGAGTCGAAGTTCCTAGATTAAAAGTTATCTGGTTCGTTTTCTGTTGGTTTTATATAAAATTATAATTGAAATAATTTTGGTTTCAATTTTTGTTATTTCAAATTGGGCCGACAACTAGTCCCAGCTTTGATATTTATTTTCAAATTTGTTTCAGTATTATTTATAAAAGTTGTCCCAGAAACAGATCATAACTGTTGATTTAAAGTTTTTTAACTTGTTTTGTTTAGATGTCTTGAAAAAATATAAACACAACAGTGATGTTTATATTCAAACATTAATTTATTGAAAAAAATTGATTTTTTATTGAGTTTTTCCAGAAATGGGCCATAGCTCCTGATTCGAAAGTTTTCTCGGTTGTTTTCAATTGGTTTTTAGACTTATCCATATAGTTTGTCCTAAAAATAATTACCAATAGACCAATAGGTTCTCAACTGTTTTTTGAAATATAACTGAAAAAGTATTTAGTTCAGATATCATTTTCTAAAATTCTTAAGGCTTATCTATATAGTTTGCCCCATAATTAAGTTATATCTCTCAGCTTAATTTTTATAAGTTTTATGATAAATAATTTTTGTTTCCTCAAATTTCCAGAAATTTTTTACCTCGATTATTCATTAGAATTTTAAAAAATTTCATAGGAATGCTGTTAGATTTTAGCAACATGTTGAGTCTTGAACTTACCTGATAAGTCATATATTTATGTTCCATTGGTTACTATCCCAAAGCTACAACCAGTTAAATTTATTTCCGAAACGTGTACTTGATATTTTCTTTTTTTTTTATTCCACTTTCTTTCTATATGTTCATTTGTTTTGTGAGGAAAAGGATGTGTGGAAGGTTAATAGATAATTATAAAAATTACTTCTAATTTATCGTTATACCATTTTACAGGATGGCTAATGGTCCCTATAACGTTGTGAAAACTTCCAGATTTTACCGAATGTAAATATCTATGTTTTAAGACTGATCAAATAATAGATAAAATAAAAGTCTAAAATATTTTTGTTATATATATTTTTTTATTATTTATTCCACAAACTTTCTATACACATCTACACGAAATTATTCTCTAATACTACTTGAACTGCAATGTATTTTTATAGGTTATTAATATTATTTTAAGAATTAATCACAGCAACAAGAATATACACAACATTTATATTAATACTTTTTAAATATCACTACAGAAGGGGGGAAAAGCTGGATTTACAAATTAAAATGAGACACTATTCAAGATTGTACAAAATTCTGTATAATATTTTCTTTAAAGATATTAAATATTATAAAATTGTAAAGTTTTATTTAACCTAACCTAACCATAAATCCTGAAGGACACGTTAAATAATATATTGAGGAAGTAGGATAGTTCATCATATAATTATGACATACGGCTTGTAACTTATCATCTAAAATATGAAATCTTTAGTTTATACACGTGTTGTACACTATACTTTTTCCACGCCACTAAATACTTAATCATCTTATGAATTAGCCCATAAATATTAAGTATTTCGTTTGGGTTTGATGAAATTTGATCAATAGAATAGTGGAGTATAATCACCCAGATTACAATTTCAACTTCAGAAGTGTCTAGAGACCCAAAGGATAAAAAAGAATAAAATCTTCGAATAGGAACGTCGAGGTTTACTTCGAACTGTTGGGATGCCCTTCATAAGCCTTCGTCAGTCTCTTTGTCAATCAGGGAAGAGAAAAAAATAGTAAAAACACTAAGTAAGAAATAGTTAGCAAGCAAAGTGAAGCAATAGTCATCCAGATTACAATTTAAACTTCAGAAGTGTGAAAAAGGAGTGTCCAGAGACCAGGATAAGCCCCAAAGGATAAAAAAGAATAAAACTTCGAGTAGGAACGTCGACGTTTACTTCGGACTGTTGGAAACCCTTTCATAAGCCTGGGTTAGGCTCTTTGTCATTCAGTAAAGAGAAACAAATAGAAAAAACACTAAGTAAGAGACAGTTGGCAAGCAAACTGAACTAATAGTCATTCAGATCAGAATTTCATCTTCAAAAGATGATAAAGAATAGAAACGTCAACGTTTACTTCAGACTATTGGGATGCCATTCAGAGGCATTCGTTAGGTCAACTAGGGGAGAGAATCAAATGAAAAAATCACAAAGTAAGAAACAATCGGCAGCCACAATGAACCAATAGTAATCCAGATTACAATTTCAACTTCAAACGGATGGAAAGAAGTGTCTAGAAGACAAGAAGAACAAAAATCCTTAGTAGGAACGGCGAGGTTCACTTCTGTTGGAAACCCTTCATAGGTCTTCGTTGGTCTTTGTCAACTATGGGAGATAAACCAATGAAAAAAGTGAGAATTGATCGACAGCTACTGTTAAGCAATATCCAAAATACAATTTTTACTTCAAAGGGCCAAAAATAAGTGTCCAGATACCAGAATAAGACCATAAAAAAGAAGAAAAACCCTGAGTGGGAATGACGAGGTTTGCTTAGAACTATTGGGATACCGTTAACAGGTCAACTAAGGAAGAAAAACAAATAATAATCATCCAGACCACAATTTCAAGTTCAGAGAGGTGAAAAAGAAATGTTCAGAGACACCATTGCGGAAATTAAGGCATGAACTGTTGCTACATCTACCTTATTCGGCAGACTTAACTCTCTTAAATTTCAAAAAATTGGAAAACAATTTATTATACATTGGTGTATATTGATAAAAAGCACCATTTTTGGGTGCAAAGCTTAAATTTTCCAGAATTTTGACAACCTTATTAAAAAATTAGAAACGGTTCTCATACACTTATAATTATCTGTTTAACTATGGGAAAAATGGTGACATAGATTTATTGCTATCATACATTATAAAGAGCCCTTAGGCGTGAAGTAATTTGCTTAAAAATGTTGATAATAGTGAGCCAAGACCAATCATACGTCCAAACAATTTAAAAGTATTGGATAATTAAATAAATCTCATTTACAATGCTAGCTGAAGCAAATAGCTCGTGGAGCGATTATAATTGATCGGGAGACAGTTTCTGTTTAAACGAGGTAAAATAATAAATTTACAGGTATTTGTTTGTTGACATATTTTTTTTTAATTTGTGCTATTATTAATTTATTCATAAATGAACCTTGTATAAACAATTTTGTAATAATATATACGCAAGTTCATTAAAAAATGTTACATAAACTTGGAGATTTTTCAAAATTCCCGCTTAAATGCTGAAATCTGTCATAAGACAACGTCACGCACCAATAAACAAAACGTTCTGTCAACTGGTTTAGTAAAACCCGTGAAAGTGAAAATTGGCTTCCCAAAATGAAGTGCTACGCTACGAAAACGTTCCAGAGAGTAGTTAATTAATTCGACAATGGTTATTTGCTAGAATCATCATGCAAAGTACCATTTTTGCCGAGATAAGTCTGATGTAACCATAATTACCAGTATGGGATCGTTTCTAGTCCTATTTTTGGTTAGGTGACAAAAATAAAGTGTCAAATATCTTTGTTTTCCATAGGTTCACTCCATAAGTACTTGATTGTTTAATAATAACCAATATTTCAAACTGAAAGACACAAAAAAAGTATATAAACTGTTTAAGCCATTATCATAGGGTAACGTTTATTTAGAGGTTACGTTTGAACGCACCAATTCAAACATTTACTTCTATTTTGAACCATTATCTGCTATTCTGTTGATTTTTTCTGTTCTTTTCGCTATGTTTCTATTGTCCGATATTTCAAAGTCTAGATTGTACTTAAGTGATGTTTTCATCACTCTATATCTTCAACCAATCACCTCTTCGCACCCTTATAACTCAATACATTATAACGCCTAACCTGCGCATATTCTTTTAAGTTAACTTTCGACCTTCCAAGTCGTTGTCCACTCACAGTTGATTTCTAGTCCTTTTTTGGTTATTTGGCAGAAATAAAGTGTCAAATATCCATTGTTTGTTCATAAGTTCACTTGATAAGTACTGGAAAAGGAAAGGGAAACATTTGTCATTTAGAGGTTATATTTTTAACGTACTCAGAGTACCAATTAAAATGTTTACAGTTTTTGTCCATTTTTTTTTGTTAATATTTTTCGAGATTTCAAATACTGGATTGTACTCTAATGATATTTTCATCACTCAATATGTCATCGCTTCATCCAATCACCTGTACACCCCCTTCAATATATTATAAAGCCTAACCTAACCTCTTTTCATCACTTTAGTCAACTGTCGACCTTCCGGGTCGGGCGTAGTCGTTCTCGATTCACTTAATTGTTGTGGAATTAACCTCACTTCTTCTGCAGATATCAATATTAAACAAAAAAGCTCAAAGTTAGGGCGAAATCAAGTAGAACTACAACTACAGACGCTAATTCCAAATAAATCGAAATGATTTTGAAATAAATGCCCACAGAACATCAATTCCAAATAAATTGAAATGATTTTGACATAAATGCCCACAGAACATCAATTCCAAATAAATTGAAATGATTTTGACATAAATGCCCACAGAACATCAATTCCAAATAAATCGAAATGATTTTGACATAAATGCCCACAGAACATCAATTCCAAATAAATTGAAATGATTTTGACATAAATGCCCACAGAACATCAATTCCAAATGAATCGAAATGAAACAGTGTGTTTAAAGCACAATTTTGAAGCTCATGGAGACCCAAACATTTATCTGTCTCTTGAGAAGCAAAAATTGGGTGCTCAAATTTTGTAATTGGAAAGCGAATATTATCAAAATAATTGAAAAAAGTGAAAATGTTGCACTCACACTCTCTAATTTATCGAGCAGTAAATCAAAAGTAAATATGTTTAATCTCAAGCTCACTAATATTAAACATTTTCCCAAATTAGTTCTTGTTAACAATAAATTATTGCAAAATTGTTCGATTGTAAGTAAGTATAAATTTGTTCAAGTATTTACAGCAAAAAATTTACAATATTCAAATTTGTTTTCACTGCCTTATTTTCAGAAGTTTAAATTTAACATGACCTCTAACTTTGTAATCACTGCCTGACAATGATCGCTCGGCTTAACAACAGATTTATTATTCGATTGGGAGAGATATAAGATGATATAACATTAACCTAGTACTTAAATTTCAATTTAAAAAAATGAGATATAGAAACGATAATTTTAAAGACCTCGAATAAACTTATTCATTCATTTTTAGTATATCGTTTAAATATTCAAAAAATATAACAGTAAAAACTTGCAACATTTAAATCTGTACATCTTTGATATCATAAAAATCGTTCAATACTTTTAAAATATTTCAAATGTCCCGCTTTGTACACATTATTCACAGAGTACCCTGCAGTCCGGCTGGCGAACTCTACCGCTCGGCAAATCTCCTAAAATGTGTAATAACACGACTAGTAGTTACCTGCATCCGATATACAAAACCGTGGCGCGCTAATATCGTCAATTGCCACAGTCTAGGAAGATTCTTCAGGTGACGTCGAAGCGACAATAGGGGGCGTGATAGTAGCTTGCAGGGCCGGGTTTTCCTGTGGCACGAGCAAGCTCGGCGGAGGAAACCCGAAGAGCTGAGATCACTGAAGTCGCGGCCAATAACTAGAAGCCAAGTCCGATGTTGATTGACTGGGAATTTGTACTGGGACCGATACACCGGCTGATATCACACCTGTAACAAATAAAAAAATCAATTATTAGATATTTAATAATTGGCGTTTTGAATTAAATTACGTATTTTCTACCCAATGTAACAAAAATATCAACTTGTGAAATGTACTAACTTAATTTAATGAATGTGGAAAATATTATAAATAATGGAAATTCTAAAATATGTCGTAATATGGAACTTCTTAAGGATCTAGAGTGTTCATCAGAAACTACAACCGTGAAAGCTATGCAAGTGTTCTGACTTGACAATATCAGTTAAATGAACACCTTGAGAACAATAATTAAACGACAGATACTGCGGAGAAGAGTATGGAACACATAATTCGTCTATGCGCCAAGATAGCAGGCACAACTACATAAACTTCCTGGAGTTTTTACATGTGTAGTCCAGCTCAAGCAAATGGGGAGCGCAAGGACATCTTGAAAACTATCATCGGATTAACCCGATCATGATTTCAATGTTCGGAAACTAACCCGGATCACTATCATTGTTGTTATGTAACTTATCGAGTTCATCGGGTCGTAGTCATATGTTATAATCCTTTCTACCACGAAGTATAGATACAAGGAGTTCGAGTGATATATGATTTTTCACATTCGATTCGTTCCAACCCAACGGTCTTTTCGATACTTGGTTGATAGCCAGTACTGTCACAAGAACTGTGCATAGCCGTAGATTGCGCAGAAAATATTTATACGCTTCCAAGAACGCTCCAGACTAACAGGTGGCTTTAATCAAAGCACCAAAACTGAGTAACCTCAAAATAAAAATTTTATGTCAACAAATTATTGATTAATACATTTAGGTGGTTTTTAAATAATATTTGCAAAATGTTATATTATTATTTTTTTTTATAAAAGGATGTTGCAATGCTCGGCAAAAGAAGCTCTGCTCTGGGTAAAAAATTGAAAATTACTTGTTTTATTTGCGAATTACACTTCAATTCAATCGATATGATTAGAAGTAATCGAGATGTTTTAAAAGATGGCGGTACATATGTCTATGAATACGAAAAAGTTGGCTATACCAAAATCCAATGCTACTGAAAAACTCATCTGTTTATATTCTTTATTCGTATTTATTCTATGTCAATAGCAACTAGACTTCCTGCGTAAGCATTTAAGCAAGTACTTATTGTAAAGCAGCGCACTCTACCGTCGAAATATCTGTCCCCTAAATTGATGCCGTTCTCACAAAATTAGGTTCGTGTTTGTGCTTTCTACTCTATCTAGAATATCTAGAATCTATTATATTACTAAATAAATATCATGAAAGAATTAACGCATAATAAATTAAATAGAAATCAGAAGTTCTTGCAGAGCATGTTTTATGAAAGCTCTATCGAATAATGACCGTGACGTTCAGAAACAGTGATCAAAATCTGGTTCTGATTCAGGATCCACAATCAGCCAATAAATGATCTACCTGACCTCAGATCATAGTTTCGAAAAGTCCTGCAAAAAGTCATAATGATATGCTAGTTTTGAGTTTATTGATTGATTTTTTTCACTTTCCTTCATCGTCTGTTTGTTTGTGACTGAATACGCAATCTCACCACAAAATTTTGTGTGTAAAAAATGTAGATTTTCCATGAACGATCCGATCGAAAATGTTGACGAAAGGAAACAGATCGAAAGCGGTACTTTATTCTGTTTACCCAACGTCATTTTACAATTTTTTTTCACTTTGCTTCGTTATTTATTTGAGGGTTAATACGCAACCTCGGACACTATGATCGGATTAACCTGATCATGATCTGAAAAAGTAACCTCGATCATGTTCACTGATTTCCGGAAACTGATCGAGTAAATCGGGTCGTAGTCATATATGATCCTTTCTACACTATTAGATCAAATGGAGGTGGGTAACTCATTAAAAACTGCTCGAAAAACAATTATTAAACATCTAGAATGTATTATACAGCTAAATAAATATCATGGAAGAATTGAAAAAGTGATAAGAAAGATCTGGTTCTGGGTAAGACCCACGATTAGCTTATAATCTGATCTCGTAGTTTCCGTAAAGTCCGACAATAAATCTTTCAAATTGTAGAGTGCCTACATACCCCTTTTATTTTGATATAATATTGATCTAACGATTCCGTATTTTCCTCTACCACCATACACTATTAGCATCTGTTTGGATGTAATGGTAACATCAGTTGAAACCAGAGTAATCAATGGTCACTAGATTTAGATATTTCGTTCCTTGTATTATATTTTAACGTATTTTCTAGTATTTAATCGTATCCAAATTGATTGAAAGTTTCAGTATATTACAAAACATGTATAATTAGATTGAGTTTAATGACTTGGTTAAATATCTAGACTCAACGAATGGAGAAGCTCTAAATTGTTGACGGTTGAAACTAGCATATATGTTTAAAAAAAAAGACATAAGTGTTTTGAAGAAGATTTTTTATATTTATATCACTATTTTATACAGAAAGAAAGACTAGAAGCCGTTATTAATGCTCCTAAAAATCTGTTTCCTTTGATAATTCCGTATCATCAAAAAAATCAATCAATAGTGTTGAATAAAATATACTATTCTTCTCATGGTAATATCGCCTTTCAACAACATCATATCTCAAAAATCTGCAAGTTATGACTATTTGTTAAATCGTCATATTCTTAATTCAATAATTGGCCTCTAGAGAATATTTCAGCAGTGTTTATTTCAAGAGTGTGACAAGCCAGTTGGTGATGAGTGATTCAGGAAGAAACATCAGTACCTTTTAGTCCAAAAGTGGATTATTTCTTCAGAATTCAGTATTGTAGAAAAGGTAAGTGCATTTTCCATGACCACATATTCTGTGGTAATTTGAAAGTAGATGAGCGAAGTGGTTATACAAAATTTCATACAAGTAAAATTTGTAGTTTGAAGTAGTTTCTAAATGCGAAACGTTGTGGGTTCCAAACATAATCTTAGACTATGCACTTTTGGTTTATTTTTTTTTTATAAGCAAATATAATCTTTCAGTCAAAATAGTTGAGAATTTTAAAGGAATTCAAAAAAATAACGAATGGACATTCCGAAATTTCAGTATATCGTAAACTTGCAAAAGCAAATGCTTTTCTCATCATACGTGAAATTTACTATCGACTCTTTTCTCGACGTCGTGAGCAATATCATCGGGAATCTTTTTATGGCATCTTATAACTTTTAAGTTCCTTGTAAAATTTTTCCTTCAGCGCTTTGTCAGGTTTTCCGACTCGAGAGGAAAATTGATGTTTCAAAAGTGGATTTACATTTTCACCGACAGGAAATATGAAAATTGATTGTTCTTAGGCGAAATAAAATAGATGGGATCGTTGAAAAATTTCCAGTAGTATATTAGAATTTTAGTAGAGCTGAACTATTCAAAAAAGTAAAATATCTTAACAAATAATTGAAAATTCGAGCAACGGTTAACTGTTCAGGAAATCTTGAAATTATCTATCAATGATAACTCATCATCTTCTCACTTTTATTCAAAATGAGGAAATGAAGTTGAGGTATTGACAAAACAAATCATAACCTAAAAAAATCTCGCGGTATAACCTTTCGTTATCAGCTAGCTTTTCCCTACGCTTTCTACCTCTAAAAACATAAAATCTTCTTCCAACAATTACTCTAACTATCTTAAAGTCAATTGGCCATTCCGAACAAGTAACCTACCTACCAACTGTCAAAAACTAAAGCGAGTATTACCTCATATCTCAAAAAATACCTCCTTATTGACTGTTTCATGAGACGAATATTGAGTTAACATATAAGTGGAAGCTGTTCCAACCAAGGAAGACAGAATGGCAACGATTTCTCTAACCTCAGAGGTTCCAGCTCGGTTCTGCGCATTCTCAAGCATGTGCAGTATAGTTAAAGTGTCTCGAATGAGAGAGAAAATGAATATTGTCGCCACCGTAATGTAGGTACGTTTTTTCCCACACCAACTGTCCATATAGGAGTATTACATATATGGTTAAGTATTTAATGACGTATTATTTTAAATTCAGAGAAATTTTAAAAGTTTGTGGTATTTACAATAGACAAGTCATAGTCCCAAATAGATTTTTTAAAAACTTCTTAATATAAACTTTAGACAATGTTCTAATATAGATAATGGGACATTGTGAGGAAATGATTTTCATACTGCTATATACTCGTAATTTGTATTCTTCACAAATGCCTGTACAATCCCAAAGTTATTACAAACATTTTTAGCCTTGATGATGTTCTTTCGAAAAAAAAAAAAAAATATTGTAAGTCAGTTAGGTTTATTCTAAAAACTGACAGGAGTTCTTCACCTTTATATCTAGTAAGGTTCAAGATTTGTTGCACGATATCGATCATTTTTACAATTGGCGTATTATCCATTCGATTACTGCGCCTATGCACTTTGAGCTTTCTATGTACACAACATCAATCTTACATGTTTGTCTAATTATCTCGCTTCCCTGCCTATTCGGTGATTTTCCATGTCTGAAGTTTTTTCAGCGCTGTATATCATTATGGGCCTTATACATTTTGTCTTGTTTGGATGTATTTGTATCTTCTGTTCAAGTGGTTTTGTTGATTTTTTCTTAAACTCTTGTTTCGACGATGGCATATCCTAACAGATCTACACACAAAAAATATTTGAATACCACTCTGTATTCGTCGTCAATATGTCGTTTTTTTTGTAAGATCAAGGATTTAGTTTCAGCTGCTGACATCACCATATTAAGTGATTAGGATTTTAGGATTTCAATCACTCATTATTATAATTTACATAATAATACAAATTTTTACAATATCGTAACCAATATCCGTTATTTCCAAGCTGACTTATACTGAGATATGCAGGATTCATAAGCTCACTGAGACCTGAAAAATTCTTTGCTAATTTTTGAATGCTGTTATTAGAGACTGTTTCTGGAAGGTTATAGTCTACGTTCAATTTTGGTTATATGGAATATCCGGACAAAAATCATGTATCCCTTTCCTCCACAAAACCTTCAGTCGAGTTCCATTTTTGAGATTTAATTTGCAATAAAAAACTCTGTTTTTTTTTTAAATCACATATTCAGTTTTATGCTTCCCAAAGTTTTAAAACTTTTTGTTGAAATATTGCTCAGTAGATACAAGAGATTTGTTTGAATTCAGAATTACATTTCTTCGATGAGTATTAAAATCCATCTGAGAGACTCATAGCTTTCAATTAATATAAATTAGTTCGATCAATCGTTGTTGCCACCTAAATATTCACCACCCAATAGGATGCGCACAAAGCGAAGAAAATAATTCTCAAGAGATCGTCTGAAAAGTCTTTATCAACGTGGATACGCGCACTCTACCACATAAAGGTACAGATGTTGAGGTTAAGTGGCCTCCCCCGGGGAGAAAGGAACCAAACGAAGCTTGCAACCAGAACAACGATGACGCTGTCGGTGATGACTGCCGCCTCCTCCCCACTCTATTCGCTTTAGTTCGCACTTTATTGAGCGTCCGTCGAGCCGAGAATTGGAAAACCACCCTCTTTCCCGCCAACGACTCACACTTTAAACTGATCACGGACAATGAAATTTACGGCGTCGAATAACCGCCACCGTCGCATAACGCCGCCGACGGGGAGAGTGAAAAACTCGAATCTTTCTTTTATGTTTTCTTCTTGTTTGATATACGATGAAAATCTTTATCAGAATTGTAATTCGTAAAAACGAAAAGTGATTTTTAAAATATTTAACAACAAACCTGACGCACAGTTTTCCTTCAACACACCACATAATGAAGGATAGTTGAGGAAACAGTTTTCACTATACAAGCGACGATATGCTATATTTTGTCTTATTACTTCAAGTTTGGTTAAATTAAAGAGTGAATTATTGTTTTTCTTTCCTTTCACAATTCGTTCTTAACAGAATCGATGTATCTTTCAAATCACCAGTCAACATGCCACTAAAGTCATTAACACATAACTAGTATTTGTTTTTACAAGTCTTACTTCTTCTATACATACAAATTGATTTCTGAAAATCAGTCAGACACAATTATCTGTCACGGACAAAACGCGAGGAAGATCACCAAGATGACAGAAACACAAATAAGGTCCTTTCTTAAGAGAATTTTAGCTTAACCAACGATTATTCTTACTTTTATGATACAATATATATGAGAGAAGAAAATATATGTGGGATGATGACTTAAGAAAATGCAATAAGTGATCAATTTGTGAAGCTTATTACAGAATATCGAAGATTAAAACGGAGCAACAGTCTTCTAAGTAGGAGCTATACTTAAAGATTTGAAAAACACTTTTGTTTTAGAAATGTGAATTACATTTATCAAAAATATATAAAAAAATGTTTACATACAAGAAATTTTACCTTAAGGAAGCAACAATAAAGAAAAAAATATATTGGACAATAGTTAATTTAATGGTAATATGTATCACAAGTATTTTGAAATTAGGAAAATATGATGATAAAAAAGTCTCTACTCCATTTACATTAGCATGCTTCAGAATAGCAATATCAGTTTTCTTTCCCGTTTATTTTACCCACAAATTGATCATTTCCAATAATTGCACAATAAAACAAATCACTTCATGTTGCATTTTCCACAAGAAGAAGCACGTGTCCACTGAAAGAAACGATGACTATGACGAGAAAACAACGGATTCTACATGGTAGATGCCAAAAAATATTATTTAGCTCTACCACAACTAAGCCCAATTAACTATTTAAAATTTCTGTCTTAATTTATTTACAAAAGTTTTAAAAACT
The DNA here is from genome assembly GCF_026230105.1 of Diorhabda sublineata. NCBI lineage: Eukaryota > Metazoa > Arthropoda > Insecta > Coleoptera > Chrysomelidae > Diorhabda > Diorhabda sublineata. The sequence continues at coordinate 27,960,475 of NC_079481.1, forward strand.
TCTTTGCCGTATTAATATCAATTTCACTTTGATGTTTTTTCTTGCTCGACGATTTTTTATTATTTTGTTATACACATATGGATTAATCAATCGTTTTGTTCGTATCTACAAAGCAGAAACTACAAAATGAAAGTATGAGAAAACTAGTTATGTTTTTTTCAACATTCTTAGATAAAGAAAACTTTTTTGCTAACCTATTTTTTCGTATATAAATCAAAAAACATTCACGACGCAACTTCTTCACGATATTATCATTGAACTATATTCCATAAAGTTGATAGATGAAAAATTAATATTCTCATAATATTTTGATGAAGACTTAAAGTCGATTTTATTTATCTTTCAAAAATTATTTGAAAAATCTAATTTTGAAACAGAAGAGACCAAAAATTAATAAGATTTAGAAACATAAACATATCAAAAGGTCTAATAAAAAAGAAATTTATTCTCATAATTCGACACTTTCAGAAGCTAAGGAGTAAGAACTGTAAGTAAATGTTCACCTGTGCCGGTTGATGAAGGTACGGAAGAAGAAGCATTACTACCATACGATGGATGATGCGTTGTAGGTTGCGTATGAGCTATTGCAGGATTACAACTTCTTGAATTATACGAAGAGCTCAACGAATGTAATGGATCGTGGAACATGTACGGGTAGCCGGTTGCTTCTCTTTGTTGGAGACAACTCGATGTCAGTCCGCTTTGCATTGAACTGTAACAAAAAAATGAATGCATTAAAATATATGTTCAATATCATAGGTTTTATGAGGGTTCGCTGCAGATTTGATGGATTTTTGAGTGATGCCAGTGATGAATAAGAGTAAAGCTGCCTACAATCTCTCCTAGCTATCAAAAGTTACTGTACTATAAATTGGTTTTTCTAATTTTAAAAATTGATCTTTCCTTGCTTCAATTCTAATTTTCATGTTTCTTTTGATAAAAATTAGCCCTTCCGAGACTTATTTTATGAAAAATTGGTTTTACTTGATGGAATTTAAACAAATGTTTCTTTTAAATTTTTCAATAATTGACTTTTCTTGATTCAACTTGAACGATAATAGTTTTTTCTTAGTTCAGTTTGTATAATAATTGGCTGTTCCTCCTATGCCGGACAAAAATTGACCTTTCCATGGTTAATTTGGTCAAAAACGGACATCTCTAAGTTGTCATTAATAGTTATTTATAGTTTTTATTGGATTTTCCATGTCCATTTTGCACAAAAATAGGCCTTACAAAGATTAATTTGAACAAAAGCTGGATTTTCCGAGTTTATTTTCCACAAATTGGCATATCCAATGATTAATTATTCAGATTTTGGCGTTACCAATTCTAGTTCACTTAATTAAGCCCAGAAAAGCCAATTTTTGACCCTATTGAACTGATAAAAGCCAATTTTTGATTAAATTGGAATCTTAAAAGCCAATTTAAAATTAAAAAATTGTATTATTGATCAAGTTACAAAAGGAAAAGTCAATATTTGACCGTATTTAAACGATTTGACCAATTGCTGTCAAACCTGAACTTTGAAAAAACTATTTTTCATAAAAGTGAGTGAAAAGAAATTTTTAAATTTAGAAAAACCAAATTTTGGGTGGATTAGCATTGGAAAAACTAATTTGAAATCCATATTTTCTGAGACCCTCATAACCTGCTTGTAAAAATATCTATTCTATAGTGAAAATTATGGTTTCAACTTGAATTTAAACGAGATGGGGGTCAATTAAGATCAAAATTAATTAATGTAGCAAAGTGCATAATGCATTAGTTGATTCCACGCGAATTAAGTGAATTACTGCGAACGTACGTTTGCTGGATCTTCCAACGAATACAGATATATGTTTACGAATTGAGTTGAAAAGCTGTTGCAATACTGATTTGACATTTTATAAACAATCTTGCATGACTTAACACTGTTTAATTAGATGAATTTTTGATAACAATGATGTCGAGATAGTAAACAAAAAGCGTAGAATATTGATTGTATTACATTATTACGAAATACGAAATTTAGTCCATCGTCAAATCTCACACAAGAGCTTAGAAATCTTACTCGCAAAATACTTCTACACTGTAAAATACCAGACAGATGGTGAACCAATATAATCACACACATGTTTAAATATTAGAGGGGGAGAAATCTTCTGGATAAAAGAATTAAGCTCGTTACAGAAATTATCAACAAAATTAACTCGACCACAACACTAGAAGATGACCAAAAAGGATTCAAATCAGAAAGATCCTCAATAGATGCAGCATTTATCCTACGTTAACTGGTTGCGAAATCCATATAATATAACAACCCACCATTCTTATGTTTCTTTGATATCACAAAAGCGTTCAACCACATTAATCTGGAAGATGTCATACCAGTCAACAGCAGCGGTATTAGACATGAAAACTCAGTTCAATTCAAGAAAATAATGATGATGAAATTAGGGAAATCAAAATCCTGTGCTTTGCCTATAATATGTGCCAAACATGAAGATGATTTTTAAATATTATTAAATACCTTCAACCTCACAGGAAATATGACTATCTCGACTGATCAAACCATATGCATGAATAGGTTCATGTAACGAGCCGATTAAATGGAAATTGGAACTAATTCAAATAACATAACAGAAAATGAAATATTGGAATTCACATAACCTATTATGGAGACGTAGAAGACGAGTAGCTAGAGCAAATAAGGGAATTTAGTATGGCGAAACAAATACAAATAATAAGAATAAAAACGAAGTCGCCAATTTACAAAGCAACAGTCAGACCTATAGTGACCTAAACATCAGAAATAAGGCCAGAAACTTGAAACACCAATCAGAAATGAACATTCCCAGGAGGATCTCAGGAAAAATACTACTAGATCGAAAAAGAAACGAAAAAATCAGACGATCATGTGACGTAGATCATTGATTAATAAGTATCAAAGCGAAATCAAGCAATAAAATCAAAATATATGTCGAATGACGGAAGAAAGATGAAAGATATCGAAGAAGAATTTCTCGATAGAACTGTAATGGAAGAAAGATGTATACCAGGGGAAGGGTACTTGATTGGTTTGAGTGAAAATAACTAAAAGTGGAAGTAAAAATTTAGGTACACGCTAATCTTAATTTAATAAAATACTGCAGCTGTTGATTCGAAGAATATCTATACAAAGCACATTCCCTATAAGTAGTTTATGGTAGACTATAATTACCACATTTCAAGTCACAAGAAAGTCATATGATTACAAAAATTCGCTACAATACTATCAAAAAAAGAAATATAATGCAAAATGTGAAGCACTGAAAAAAACTATGAATGTAATGAAGTAGATTTTTCAAAGGTTCACCACAAACGTTTTGGCAACATTGTAATCTCAAATAAAACTGCATTCTAACCTTATTTAATATACCAGGCGTAATTAACCTAATTGTAAGGGTTATTCGGTCTGTTAAGTTATATAAATCGAAAGGTACATATTCGCACCGAATGCCCTTCACATATTTCTATAGAATGAAATCTAATAATGTAAAATGACATGTTTTCCAGCAATCCTCTCTCTTTCCTCGTCCACTGAGGATTTTCTGTCAAAAATAATAATAAAACAACAAATTTATAATATTGTTATTTAACATTCCCATCATTCGCTTACAAAATAGTCTTGGTCCATGAGCAGATATCATTTCATAGGTTTTGTGCAGGTTTTCCTCAAACAGAGAAGCCTGGCATCTAATTTGTTTTTATCACTCGGTGCATTAGCAACTACTTTTTCATCCGTTTTACATGACCAAACTTTCTTATGTTATTTAATGCATTTCCATAGATCCAACCATTTTGTAAAATTGAGGTTAATTAATTTTAATAAGAAACTTGCCGAAGTTTTTTAAACAAACTTACCACGGGAACTGTTTAAAGTATTTTTCAGAAATATCAACTAAAAATCTCAGTATACGGTTTTATTTAATCATATCTTCAAACTTGAAAACGATAAAAATTTTAAATAGAGAATTGAAAAACCTTTAAAACGAAACACCACAAGCATATAGCACATATAACATTGAAAAAATTAGGAGTTGTACTTATCTTTCGATGAGGGTTTGCACACGTCAACAAATGTCAATTTATAATTCAAATTTGAGGTAAATATGTACAGTACACTGTACATATAACTTATATCTAGCCTCTTCATCATAAAATAACTTTCCAGATAGTCAGGATTGTCCCGGCATTTAATTTGGTGTCCACAGTACCGACAAAATATAAAATGTCTTACGGCACGGCTCCAAAATCAGTCCACCCACTCATCCCGATTATACTGCAACCGCTGGCTTTGGAGCCTGAGATTGAGCGGCGAAAATAACCTAATTTGGAAATTTTCCTCAGATATTTTCATCTTTACAGCTATATCAAATTCTAAATTCACTGTTCAATTCGAAAGAATACTAATTCCTTAGATTATGTCGAGCAAACTCTCAATTATTGAAATATTATTTTAATTTCATTACAAGATATGAATTCTTCTGTACCTACAACATTTCCAAGTTGCTCAGTATATTCGTCATTCAAATCCCAAACATCAACATTCCACGAACGGCTTGCATAACGACGAAAAGAATATATGATAATCTGACAGACATCCGACATCATCCCTCAAAAATTTTAGTGGCATTTATAAATCACCAGTAGCTGCTGTTGAGTTTTTTGGTTTCGTGCATACATTTGGGTTTATAAGAACAAGAGGATACTATCCCGACGGTGTTGTCAAATGTAACAAATTCAATATAAAACTATGTTTACTCCAATTTGATGGAGAAAACTAAAAATTAAAATGTTTCCTATTTTAAATATTTATCTTATATATAAGTAATATAGTTTCATTTAATTCATACTAGTGCCTTGCTATATGCTAAAAATATAAAAAAATATTGACAGGGTGTCCAGCATTATTAATATTACAAAAAAGCGGTGTCATTTAATATACATTTGAAATATTCTTAGTGACGTGCTTCCATTTTTCGTATTATCAAAAATTTACCAACTTCTGTGTTGCTACAATTTTTTTGATGTTATAAAATGATTGATATACATCACAAAATCAAATCGCCAATGCCTCAACATATGTATAAGTTCCCTATTGACGACACATTTTTAGTTAGATCTGTTAGATCAACCTTCAGTCTTGAAGTAATGATTCCTCTATTCATAGCCAAGCTATTTTTGCCTAAAAATTTTCGTTTTATCATAATCTATTTACCGTCCAATTCTCTTGAAAGAGCGTAGGTCATATGTTTCTTGGTTGCATATTTGTTCTCATTGTTTTTTGTTCCATTATTCTTAGTTCTCTATTCTTTTTTTTTGTTATCTTTATCGCTTTGATCCATATAGTATCACAGGTCTTATCATTGTCTTGTATATATTAAATATCAGGGCGTTTGCTAGTTTTCTTTTTATTAGTATCTTATTGGCATGGAACTTATGTCGATCTATTTCTGTCTATTTCAGACTTTCATTCTCTATTATTCCGTTTCGACTATATAAAACTTTCGTTTCCATTTCTCCTTATCGACTGCCATTATTTATCACCTTTGTCTGTCAGTACTCCTTATTGACTGTCAATGTTTCCCGTCTTATCGGACCTTCGTTTCCATTTACTTCCTTTTGGCTCCCATTATATTTGCCCCTAGGTCAGATATTCGTTGTATTTCTATTGGTTGCTATTATTTTTCTCCTTTAGAACCTTCGTTTTCCATTACTCCCTTTTTGATGCCATTATTTGTGTGTCTATTCTTCTTCATTCTCAACTACTTCATCGGTGGTCATTATTTTTTTTCTTCATAAAACTTTCGTTTACCGTTACTGCTCATTTACTGCCATTATTTATCACCTTTGTCTGCCAGTACTCCTTATTGACTGTCAATGTTTCCCGTCTTATCGGACCTTCGTTTCCATTTACTTCCTTTTGGCTGCCATTATATTTGCGTCTATGCCAGACATTCGTTCTCCAATATTTCTATTGGCTGCCATTATTTTTCTCCTTTAGAACCTTCGATTTCCATTACTACTCATTGACTCCCAATATGTTTTTACTTTTGTTTCCTATCACTCTTTATTGGATATAAATATTTGAGTGGCTTTTCCAGACCGTCATTCACACAATTACTTCTATCGGCACCCACAATTTTTTCTGCTATATAGAACCTTCGTTTTCCATTATTTCTCATTACGTTTCGCCTTCGTTTGCACCGCATTACACCTTATTTGTTTCCAATAATTTTTGTCAATATCTGACTACCATTTCTCATTCCTCCCTTTTGGCTGCCGTTATTTGTGCTTCTATTTCAGATCTCCATTCTTTCTATCGACTGCCGTTATTCTCTCGTCTATTTGAAACCTTCGTTTTCCATTATTGCTCATTGATTGCCAATATGTTTCACCTTTGTTTGCCATCACTCCTTATTTGTTTCCAATAATTTTTGTCAATATCTGACTACCATTTCTCATTCCTCCCTTTTGGCTGCCGTTATTTGTGCTTCTATTTCAGATCTCCATTCTTTCTATCGACTGCCGTTATTCTCTCGTCTATTTGAAACCTTTGTTTTCCATTATTGCTCATTGATTGCCACTATGTTTCACCTTTGTTTGCCATCACTCCTTATTTGTTTCCAATAATTTTTGTCAATATCTGACTACCATTTCTCATTCCTCCCTTTTGGCTGCCGTTATTTGTGCTTCTATTTCAGATCTTCATTCTTTCTATCGACTGCCGTTATTCTCTCGTCTATTTGAAACCTTCGTTTTCCATTATTGCTCATTGATTGCCACTATGTTTCACCTTTGTTTGCCATCACTCCTTATTTGTTTCCAATAATTTTTGTCAATATCTGACTACCATTTCTCATTCCTCCCTTTTGGCTGCCGTTATTTGTGCTTCTATTTCAGATCTTCATTCTTTCTATCGACTGCCGTTATTCTCTCGTCTATTTGAAACCTTCGTTTTCCATTATTGCTCATTGATTGCCACTATGTTTCACCTTTGTTTGCCATCACTCCTTATTTGTTTCCAATAATTTTTGTCAATATCTGACTACCATTTCTCATTCCTCCCTTTTGGCTGCCGTTATTTGTGCTTCTATTTCAGATCTCCATTCTTTCTATCGACTGCCGTTATTCTCTCGTCTATTTGAAACCTTCGTTTTCCATTAATGCTCATTGATTGCCAGTATGTTTCACCTTTGTTTGCCATCACTCCTTATTTGTTTCCAATAATTTTTGTCAATATCTGACTACCATTTCTCATTCTTCCCTTTTGGCTGCCGTTATTTGTGCTTCTATTTCAGATCTCCATTCTTTCTATCGACTGCCGTTATTCTCTCGTCTATTTGAAACCTTCGTTTTCCATTAATGCTCATTGATTGCCACTATGTTTCACCTTTGTTTGCCATCACTCCTTATTTGTTTCCAATAATTTTTGTCAATATCTGACTACCATTTCTCATTCCTCCCTTTTGGCTGCCGTTATTTGTGCTTCTATTTCAGATCTCCATTCTTTCTATCGACTGCCGTTATTCTCTCGTCTATTTGAAACCTTAGTTTTCCATTATTGCTCATTGATTGCCACTATGTTTCACCTTTGTTTGCCATCACTCCTTATTTGTTTCCAATAATTTTTGTCAATATCTGACTACCATTTCTCATTCCTCCCTTTTGGCTGCCGTTATTTGTGCTTCTATTTCAGATCTCCATTCTTTCTATCGACTGCCGTTATTCTCTCGTCTATTTGAAACCTTCGTTTTCCATTATTGCTCATTGATTGCCACTATGTTTCACCTTTGTTTGCCATCACTCCTTATTTGTTTCCAATAATTTTTGTCAATATCTGACTACCATTTCTCATTCCTCCCTTTTGGCTGCCGTTATTTGTGCTTCTATTTCAGATCTCCATTCTTTCTATCGACTGCCGTTATTCTCTCGTCTATTTGAAACCTTCGTTTTCCATTATTGCTCATTGATTGCCACTATGTTTCACCTTTGTTTGCCATCACTCCTTATTTGTTTCCAATAATTTTTGTCAATATCTGACTACCATTTCTCATTCCTCCCTTTTGCTGCCGTTATTTGTGCTTCTATTTCAGATCTTCATTCTTTCTATCGACTGCCGTTATTCTCTCGTCTATTTGAAACCTTCGTTTTCCATTATTGCTCATTGATTGCCACTATGTTTCACCTTTGTTTGCCATCACTCCTTATTTGTTTCCAATAATTTTTGTCAATATCTGACTACCATTTCTCATTCCTCCCTTTTGGCTGCCGTTATTTGTGCTTCTATTTCAGATCTCCATTCTTTCTATCGACTGCCGTTATTCTCTCGTCTATTTGAAACCTTCGTTTTCCATTAATGCTCATTGATTGCCACTATGTTTCACCTTTGTTTGCCATCACTCCTTATTTGTTTCCAATAATTTTTGTCAATATCTGACTACCATTTCTCATTCTTCCCTTTTGGCTGCCGTTATTTGTGCTTCTATTTCAGATCTCCATTCTTTCTATCGACTGCCGTTATTCTCTCGTCTATTTGAAACCTTCGTTTTCCATTATTGCTCATTGATTGCCACTATGTTTCACCTTTGTTTGCCATCACTCCTTATTTGTTTCCAATAATTTTTGTCAATATCTGACTACCATTTCTCATTCCTCCCTTTTGGCTGCCGTTATTTGTGCTTCTATTTCAGATCTCCATTCTTTCTATCGACTGCCGTTATTCTCTCGTCTATTTGAAACCTTCGTTTTCCATTAATGCTCATTGATTGCCAGTATGTTTCACCTTTGTTTGCCATCACTCCTTATTTGTTTCCAATAATTTTTGTCAATATCTGACTACCATTTCTCATTCTTCCCTTTTGGCTGCCGTTATTTGTGCTTCTATTTCAGATCTCCATTCTTTCTATCGACTGCCGTTATTCTCTCGTCTATTTGAAACCTTCGTTTTCCATTAATGCTCATTGATTGCCACTATGTTTCACCTTTGTTTGCCATCACTCCTTATTTGTTTCCAATAATTTTTGTCAATATCTGACTACCATTTCTCATTCCTCCCTTTTGGCTGCCGTTATTTGTGCTTCTATTTCAGATCTCCATTCTTTCTATCGACTGCCGTTATTCTCTCGTCTATTTGAAACCTTAGTTTTCCATTATTGCTCATTGATTGCCACTATGTTTCACCTTTGTTTGCCATCACTCCTTATTTGTTTCCAATAATTTTTGTCAATATCTGACTACCATTTCTCATTCCTCCCTTTTGGCTGCCGTTATTTGTGCTTCTATTTCAGATCTCCATTCTTTCTATCGACTGCCGTTATTCTCTCGTCTATTTGAAACCTTCGTTTTCCATTATTGCTCATTGATTGCCACTATGTTTCACCTTTGTTTGCCATCACTCCTTATTTGTTTCCAATAATTTTTGTCAATATCTGACTACCATTTCTCATTCCTCCCTTTTGGCTGCCGTTATTTGTGCTTCTATTTCAGATCTCCATTCTTTCTATCGACTGCCGTTATTCTCTCGTCTATTTGAAACCTTCGTTTTCCATTATTGCTCATTGATTGCCACTATGTTTCACCTTTGTTTGCCATCACTCCTTATTTGTTTCCAATAATTTTTGTCAATATCTGACTACCATTTCTCATTCCTCCCTTTTGCTGCCGTTATTTGTGCTTCTATTTCAGATCTTCATTCTTTCTATCGACTGCCGTTATTCTCTCGTCTATTTGAAACCTTCGTTTTCCATTATTGCTCATTGATTGCCACTATGTTTCACCTTTGTTTGCCATCACTCCTTATTTGTTTCCAATAATTTTTGTCAATATCTGACTACCATTTCTCATTCCTCCCTTTTGGCTGCCGTTATTTGTGCTTCTATTTCAGATCTCCATTCTTTCTATCGACTGCCGTTATTCTCTCGTCTATTTGAAACCTTCGTTTTCCATTAATGCTCATTGATTGCCACTATGTTTCACCTTTGTTTGCCATCACTCCTTATTTGTTTCCAATAATTTTTGTCAATATCTGACTACCATTTCTCATTCTTCCCTTTTGGCTGCCGTTATTTGTGCTTCTATTTCAGATCTCCATTCTTTCTATCGACTGCCGTTATTCTCTCGTCTATTTGAAACCTTCGTTTTCCATTATTGCTCATTGATTGCCACTATGTTTCACCTTTGTTTGCCATCACTCCTTATTTGTTTCCAATAATTTTTGTCAATATCTGACTACCATTTCTCATTCCTCCTTTTTGGCTGCCGTTATTTGTGCTTCTATTTCAGATCTTCATTCTTTCTATCGACTGCCGTTATTCTCTCGTCTATTTGAAACCTTCGTTTTCCATTATTGCTCATTGATTGCCACTATGTTTCACCTTTGTTTGTCATCACTCCTTTTTTGTTTCCAATAATTTTTGTCAATATCTGACTACCATTTCTCATTCCTCCCTTTTGGCTGCGGTTATTTGTGCTTCTATTTCAGATCTCCATTCTTTCTATCGACTGCCGTTATTCTCTCGTCTATTTGAAACCTTCGTTCGCCATTATTGCTCATTGACTGCCATTATGTTTCGGCTTTTCCATTACTCCTTTTTGGCTGCAAGGCATTGAAATATTTGGTTGAGTGGCTATCATCAAATCTTACTCCTCTGTCAGTTAGAAAGTTTTTTGTTTTCCTTCTATTAATACATTTAAATAAGTTTCTATCCCGTGTTTTTTCCATCCTGTCATCCTTTTTCAAAATCAAATACTGTTCAGAAGTCTATAAGTTTCTACTTCCAATTTGTATTCATGAGTTTTTGCCAGTATCTGTTTGACATGAATTGCATCAATTGTTGACTAAATAAACATTAATATCGATCTACTATGTCTTCGGCTTTTCTCATATTATTTTGTATGCTACAATTTTTTCCTATTCCGCTTAACATCTATTGGAATGTAAATTTTATACCACGCAGAACATTCGTTATATTAATAATAAAAAAGTTTCCTATATGCTGTCAATTTAAGTGGATATACCGTAGAATAAAATATCAAATTAGTTATTTAAATTATGATAATATATGGACTTGACAACAGTGTAACTACTTTTTATTCATTTCAACCGCCATAGAGGAGAAAAAGAAAGTAATCTACTAGCGACCGCTGACATGACATGACCACAACGAGCTCGTCATATCATTCAGATGCCAACGGACACTCCTGTTAGAAAAGAACTCCGTCCACAACGGGTTACATTAATACACAATATCCCTGAAAATATTTGACTGACTGACATCGCTTCCCACTGTTAATACCAGAAAAAAAAGTTTACGCGTATTTTATTATTATCAGTATTTTAACTATTCAATTTATCACAAATTACCAATGACGTAGAGATGACAATTGTTAGAAAAATGTATAATTTAAGCACGTCTTACTTACTTATAGGTGTCGGCCATAGTAGCGATGGGCTGCGGTATCGACGAATACATTGAATTGAAACCGGAATTGATTGGTAAGCGGGGGGCCGAAGCGGGGGGGCTGACAGCACCTACGTGATCGACAGATCGACGTTGATTTCGTAATTTTTCTTCTCGCCTCCATTTCGCTCGTCGGTTGCTGAACCAGACCTGAATGTGAAAAGGAAAGAAAAAACATGAATAAATATCAGATGTCATAGTACACAATCAATTTTTTTGGGATGAAAAGGATATTTATCAGTAAGGAATTTCATGGTAAAATGATCAATTCTACTAAATATCAAAAAATATGTTGATTCCATATTGAAGATTTATCTATGTTTGGATTGTTTTATCTGCTAAATACTAAAATGACAAAAGATGAATCCACACGTCGAAACGATTACTTTGTTTTCAAAGGCGATATTGATTATGATGGAGGGTTGGATATACATTTCTATGGTATAACCTACATTGTAAATACATGTGATCAAATTTGATTTTCGAATAGGTTACATACTTTTTATTGAATTAGGTTCGAGTGAAAAAGTTTGTCTCGTGAAATTGATTACGCAAAACAAGTTGAGCAACTAGTTTGTTTGAACTTTCTTTCAGGTACGCAAACGTGAATATTTTATTGGAGAAAAGCATTCAAAAAGTTGCCAGTCACCTATCCGCCTCTATTAACGATGATAATACCAACAAAGTTAATGAAACACTACTTGTAATTCTTCGTGTCGGCATCCGAGTGATTGCAAAGGATCCACTCAACATATTTCGGTTAATAATCGTGATTTTATTCCACATTTACCAAACGCATCATTACCGTTTACGAAACGTGAAACTGCTCCACAATCTAGTAAACAGCTAGCAGAAAATGAGCCGAACCGGATAAAAACCACGCTAAAGTTGGTCGAAATTCACGTTGATTTCTATCATTTTCTTCGGTTACCGTAGTTCATAATGACTTCGTTCCAAAGGGTCAAACAATTACTGCTTGGCCATTATTTTCGTATGGCAACTCTTTACCTGAAACTTTGCCATAGTGACTCAACTACTCAAATAATAATTTTCCTTGAAAGTTAGACAAAGCAAGATCAACTGTTGCTTTGCTTCAAGTGATTTCAAAACACCGTTTTGAAGAATCTTAGGAATGTTCGTCCAAATAATCATTGAATAAAATAGGGATCTATCACGTGATTCGTCTATAGATAACACAATTTGTATGCCAACGACTGAAAGTTCTACTTTGTTGGACGAGTCTGAAAATTGCGAGACGAGCGAAACGAGGCGAGCAACAGACGAGTCCAACAAAGTAGTATTTCAGCCGCGGCGTACACAACATTTTTTAGACGACGCATAAGGTGCAAAACTTTTTCAATTACACTGAAGTTAAAGTTTTTGACTTTTTCGCAGTGTACCCTTTGTTTTATTTCTTCAGGAAATTGATGAGTTTTGGATATTTGTTGATGTGAAAATCTTGTTTTATTGCGACAGTACTTTTAATCATCGAAAATGTAGACCATAAAGTAAAATTTTTCCACATTCTAGATTTTTCTGAAAAATAAGCGAGCACTACGTTATCCGTTGGATTTTTCGCCTTTTTTGGTGACACCATTTCATAAGGAGCTCGAACTGTTTTTCGTACCTTATCCGGCAACGAATTAAGAACGTCCGCAAACTTCGGATAAAACAAATAATTTCAGAAAATTTAAGGTTATGCAAAATCATCGAAGTGAAACTGTGAATTGTCAACATTGGAGTGTCTAGAGTCACATTTAAGAATGTTAAAGTTGTCTACTCCAGATCGTCCCGAAAGTGTTTTGCAGTACGTAACTGTCAACTGTCACTACATGGAACAGTCAAAACGCAACTTTCGATATGTAAATGAATACAGAACGAACAACTTTCAGATGGCGTCGTCTAGAAAGTCTTTTTTCTCTACAGTCGATCAAAGGGGAATAAGCAAAAGTATTCACCGTATAAGTACCGATGTAATTGATGATATTTGTGCTTTCAAAGAATTCTAGAAACTCTGAATTGTCTTAGACCTGGAAATTTTTCTGGTGGTTGTGTTCGAGTTTACACCTACTATTCCTAACCCAACACCAAGTATTAATCATCTTCGACGGTGGTAACTGTCACCATCTTCATCTGTTTCGTGTATGTAACACGGTTCAAAAGTTATGTTGGGCAGATGGTATCAGTCAGGATATTCTTGTACATATACCCTACATGTATTTTTTATTCGTATTATTTGAGCATCATGAAAGAAAGGGTTTTAAGCTCTTTTATAAATAATGGCATATTTTCCAAATAAAGTGCATTTCGTTGCCTAAAAACTCTCTCTGTATATTGTTTTCCAATAACCCAGCAAAAGTTTTCCATTTTTTTTTCGTCTTTTTACAAAATTTAAATAGAAGAAATAGATTAACGGGAAAGCGCCCTTTACATTAAGGTCGGTTTAGCCTAACAACATCATCAATTACGAAAATCTAGAAATAAGAGAGTGGTTCTGAAAATTTATCATGGAAGTAAGGAAATCTGCCATTTTTCATCCCGGCTTTCGGAAAATACATCCGCGATAATGTAATTTTACGAAAAAAGATGAAAATTAAGATATTCTAATCTTGAAAAAAATTGCTTTAACTTGAAATTTTATTAAATCATAATTAAATCTTTTTGCATAACATATGAGTTTAATTTGTAGTAGAGTAATTATTTAGACTAATGTATTTTGAGCACCACTAGAAGTGAGAGCTGAAGCCAACGCAGTTTTCGTGATATTTTCATTAACAACGTTCTTATTCAGCTTGTATTTCACGGAAACACTCGTACGGGGCTGATTACAATCAATTTCTTAAACTTCGGTGACTCCTTTAAATTAATTCGAAATTTTCAGCTTTTTTGCGAAAGATTTCTGCACACAACCTTCAGCGATATTCGTAGACTTCGTACCTCCATGTTGCTCTAAAGCAATAATGTGTTCTCCAGAATTTGGAAGTAAACTGGCCGACGTTTTCCTGCTCTACAGCAGACAAATAAACGTGTGAGATCTGTTTTAGGGCGGAAAAGCACTTTTCCTCTCTATGTTACTTAATTTTACATCTCGACAGCACTGGTCATCGGCACACGAATAGAAATTACCTTTATTTACTTAAACAATTAGAAATTATATTTTAAGATGGAGGTCATTAGGTTTGAAGAACTATCTTTATCTTGTTGGAGTAGCTGAACATTTCCTGAGTTTGTTGTCGGTGAGTATTTGCTTGCCGATTAGTCAATGCAGACTTCAGATAACCAAATATAAGTTTGGTGTATCTTACTCTAAGTATCATAGCTTCTTTTTTACTTACAAAGTTCAGAAGAGATAAGTAGACGACTAGATATTATTAAACATTCTGGACAAAAGTCTGTTTCTTTCGGATATTGGTCTGCAGTCTCTTTAACATTGGGGCGAGTGGTGAAAAATATTTTAATTTCAAATGAATAAAAGAAGAAGAATCTGTACATATATCAATATGTTTGTAGGGTTGTGAGATGTATTTTTAAGCCTGAAGGAAGCTGTAAAGGTCACCAGTATTGGAATCAATTTTAGATTATTTAATTTGAAGTGCTCTAGGAGTTTCATATTTATGAGAGGACTTGTGCTGCTCCGCAGAACTATGTGGATGATTATAACTTCGTCATAGAATCAATCATTACTAATATCGTTAAAGAGATACAAAAAGTATCGGGGCACAGTCGAAAAATCGGCCATTTTGTTGAATATCCGCGCTCAACTCTCCACATGTCGAACCAATTCACTCATACCTCAATTAAAGGGTTTGAATCCCTCAGTGTGCTTAGACCAAAACGAACAATTAGAATTAGAACTGGAGATATAGAACATTGATTGAGAACAAAATTTGCTCTTAATTCTGCTCTTACTAAACCAGTTCACTCATGTTATATCTCAAATAAGAGGGCTTGATTTACTTAGTATTCTTAGACCAAAATTAATAATTTACCTCAATCAGAGAACTCGAGGTATGATAGGAGATACCTACTATTAAGAGGGCATAAGTTGAGTGACTCTGAATGCTTGGTGATGACAAATCTAAGCGTGTAAATACCGAGCATTAAAAAAATACGCCGGACGGATTACCATTAGATTTTTATATATAGTTTTTTATAATATATAGTTTACGAAATTTTTTGTCCAAGGAGAAAATGAACGTAGGGGAAAGTCACAGAGAGTGAAACAAGCAACAACGAGATTTAATTTATACTTTTAGTTATTGAATTGAAAAACGAGTGAAGAGGATTAGTGAAATTAGAGAATAATAGTGTGGTATTTGAAAGGAGAAGGGATTGTCGTCTAAGAGAGAGCTTAAAAATAAATGTTATCAAAAGGGCTAGAGTGGAAGGCACCAAGGAAAAAGTGGAGAGAGGTATTGTTAAGACAGTTTGATTATTTTGTATTGAATTTGATGACAAAACATCAGCTTATAGTATAGCGTAGAACGGATGAGTTTTGCTACACAATTATCTGTATGTTTTGTGGTAATATTATCATTTTATCTATTTAAACTCAAAGTATAATTATTTCCAACTCACAAATAAGAAGAGTTTTTCCTAATGAGACCATTATAATAAGAGTTTCGTTCAAAAAAGTAATTTGTGTAAGTACAGACACAGTAAACCAGTGACGGGGACGTAAAAGTGTTTATTCACAAATTTGGACACATTTTGTTTAGATAATAGCCCAAAAAGTTGTTCGAAAATGAAATTTTCATGTTTACAGTTTTTTATTTTAATAAATATGTTAAACCCCATTCAGAAGTTTCAAAAGATCAAGTTTTACAAAGTTCTTCTAGGATTTTCTGATTTTCAGATCATATTTTCTTCAAAATACTGTTAAAATTTTTTAAAATTTCTTCAATTTCTTATTTCTTAGACCTTTTGATATATTATTTGATTTTTTAATACATACGTAATAAAAATATCTGCACTACGCTACTGATTCTTGAAGCGTAGTTTCTCGCTTTCATATATACTCTTTCCATTTCATCTAAATTACGGAAAAACGTTTTCATTTGGTGAAAGGCTGCAAAAATGCCTTCTATACAAAGATATAAACACTGCCGGTTTGGAGATGAAATGATTTCGGCATGATGTGCTATCCTTCCATTCAACACAAGAAAACCTGATTCTTATTAAAGGAATGAGCGTTTTTTTTTGTAACAAACAAAAAACTGAATAATAAGTACGCTGTATGGAATACTATTGAAGATAAAAGAGAAAAACATTAAAGACATTTAGGGAAATAATTATTGGAAAGTGGAAAGGAACAATCTAGACAAACATAATTGTGGATTTCGGAGATTTATTGAAAAAAGCTTCAAATACAAGTATGTTGATTTTGAACATTCGAAACCTCTCTATGCATCCTAAAAAAATAGATTTCTGTAGCTTAATCCTCTTATTTTTTAATGTACCCAATAGTAAAAAGAAATATTTCATTAAACAAAATCCATCATTACTCACTCGATATTTTAATTCAACTTTTTTTTAACCAAATATGTTTTGATTCTCCTTAACGAAGAGTGCTCCTCTAGAACGTATCCAAACAAAAGATTTTTCCTTATCAACAAACATGGGGCTACTCTCTTACGCCCTGTTATATAAACGTCATTCAGCTTCTGAATGGGAATATTAAATAAACGTGCTTAGTAATTTGTTCTGCTTTCAACATAATGTTTAAGTACTTGATAACGTTATGTATCCTAGTGTGGGGAGCGTTGGCTTATAGGCCGATCCGAAAAGTTTTAGTAAGTACCAAAATATCAGTAGGCTTCAATAATGAAAAATTTCTGGTTCTATAATTTATAACTAAGTCTTGAAAAACCAAATATAGATAGTTAGCCGTCGGTTACTGATGGACTGACGACTGAAGATTGAAGAAAATTTTGGTTATCGAAACGTGCATCAGATATTATAATTGTGGCTGTTGGTGTAGTGGTACTAGTGAATAGAGTATCCTATGCATTCTTGAATCTAATCTTCTCTGAATCAACGTTTCTAAAACTAAAGTTTTATCATATAAAGATACATTACTTACCTGGGAGTGAATATATCTAGTGAAAGAAACCTGACAGAGGAGGCGCGAACTCAAGCTTTGAAGCATCAAAAATCAGCGATTGTCTGAGGGATATAGTGTGGAGAAACAATGCGATGAGCTCACAGAGCAAGACATCAGAAACTAGACATGAACAACGAAAAGAAGAATGAGAACCACAGAGATGAAAATATTGCGAACCATCAAGGGAGTCATCCTCAGCGACCGAATAAGGAGTGATGACATAAGAGAAGAGTTTGGCGTACAGGATGGGGTGAGATGGGTCAGGGCACGAAAAAGATTATGGAGGGATCACGTAGAAAGAATGCCGGAAAACAGATGTGCAAAATGGGCTAAAACTCAGAGACCGAACACACGCAGACCTGTAAGCAGACCACCAAAGAGATGGTACGAGAGCTGGAGTACAGCTTCTCAGGAAGATCCAGGAAGAGGGCCAAACGTACAGAATTGAACAAAACCTGGTCCTATTGAAAGAGAAAGAAGAAGACTGTCTTTTTTATTGAATAACACCACCATTGACGTCGTTGGGTTAGTAAAATTCTTAGGGCTTGTTGTGGACGATTCCTTGAAATAAGATTTACATACTGCAAGCCTTATCTAACAAATTAAGTTCCTCCTGCTTTGCGCTGAGATCAGTTTCCAAAGAACTGAACTTATCCACCTTCTTAATAGTTTGTTATGATCTTATAAGTAGGCAAATATTTGCGATCAATTAACTGGACCGAATAGGATATAAAACTTTGCACGGTGGATAAATGAAGAAAGAACGAAAAGAAGAATGTATTGTAAAATTAAAAGAAAAACCTAGAATAGAAATAAATGCCAAAAAATTAACTAAAATGAGAATTCAAGAGCATACCGAAAGGTACAAAGAATGTTTTACAATTTTACAATATTATGATGACGATAAAATAACATTAAAATAAAAAATGAAAAGAGAACAGGCCAATAGAAAAATATTACAAAACATCTTAAGAAAAATGGTGAAGAGATGAAAGCATTAACAAAATCAATGAACCTTGTGATAGATAAAAAGATTAACAGATTGGAAAGTATATATGAATTAAAAATACAAATCATTTAGTCCCGTAAAGAATTGATGCCCAGCATCTCATATGTGGATGTCAACAACAACAAGAAAATCAAAATTTTATTAACATCAGAAAACTTTTGTCAATGTAATAAAAGATATCATTAGGAAATTTTGATCAAGTTGAGTTCCAATTATCTATTATGATTAAGACAAAAATTATGTTGGGCAGACAAACGATTTATTAACGCCAGGATATAGATGCACCAAGCTAGCAAAAATCCTAGTTTTAGTTTAACTTAAGTGTCTGAAGACGTCAATCAACTCCTTGATATTTTTTTATTTTTTTATTGAGCTGAATCACTCCGCGTGGCTTCTTATGGTGTTTTTTTGTTTTTTTTTTTTAATAAATTTATATAACTTTTAGCTTCCAACTTCCGTTGTTTTGGTATATTCTTTTCAATTTTTGATCTTGTGTTGAAAGTTTTGAATATTAATTTTTTCATGGCTCGTCTCACTTAGTTTTCCTGTCTTTTTTCTGTTCATCTATCTTCAATTTGATGGCTGCCAGTTTTTTACTACGTGCCCATGAAATTTGAGTATGTTCTGCTCTCCCTTTGCCTCTTTTAATTCCCTATTAAATAGCCTTCTATATCCTTTAAATTTTATTTCGTCCTAATATTTCCTTTAGAATTCCCTCTTCAAATATTTTAAGGTTTTCTTCTTTTCTTTTCGTGAGACACATAGTTTATAAAGCGTCTAATGGCTACTTTGTTGATTTTTAACTTGGTTTTTCTACTAAAATTTTAGTCTTTTTTAAATCTATTATAATTTCAGTATGTTCTATCTCCAGATTGAATGCTCTTAGACATTAGTAGTAAAATATGTCTTTTTGCAGACAATACTAGTTTCTCTTGAAGCAGCCCTGATCTCACGGAACTTCATAGGACCATATCTAGTGACCTAATCACCCTTAAATCATGGTGCGATTCTAATCTCAATCTCAACGTTTCAAAAACTGAAGTTTTATCATATAAAAATAAATTGCAGCCTTTTGTATTATAAAACCCCACCATTGACGTTGTTTATGCATTTTGTCTACAAATTGTAACGATTTTTTGACAATAAAGCATTTCTCTCCCTCAAAAACTTGAGAAAATTTAATTTCAGTTACGTTTTAATATATTGTGTACTGGCCTATTTCGATTATTGAGTAGGGGTCGCAATGAAAATGAAGTGATCTTTCATGCCGTTGGCTGCAATATTTATGGCTTATGTAAATAAGCGACAACATTGACGAGCGACATCAAAGCAAGCAAAAACCGAAAAAAATCTTCAACAAATATGTGGCTTTGAACGTTACCGGTGGAAACAAAACAATGATGGTTTAGGTCGAGACGTTTTTTACAGTATATAACTTAGTTAATTAAGAGATCGTTAAGCGATATTTAGTTCTCATATTCATAGGCATTGAAAACTCCCCGTTCAAACCTAGTAAAAGTATATTGAATAAGATATAAATCCCAGTAACGAAGCGGATTCAATAAACGTTGTTGACACGCTAATGTCCCATCATAGAAATATTGAAGTCGTTGACGAAGCAATCATAGAAACATATTTTTGACTCAATATTCATTAGATCCAATAGTTTTTAAAAATAAGGTGGTGCCAGGTCAAACTCCTCTAGTTTCTTCAAAACTGTTTTGGCGTATTAGAAGACAACACTTTTTCAAAGAAAACGTGAAGTTTAGCAAACAAATATCGTTTTGTAGGACACCATTAACCTATTGATGTAAGTTGATTCGGAAGGAACTGTTTTGTATTTTTCAAAATAATGTTTTTCTCGAAAACGGTTAATTTTAGTGTAGTCAAATGTTATCACTTTTTTATTAAGAAATTATGATAGAATTGAAAAATTTAAAGAAAATAACAGAGGTGGATAATTCAGAGATGGAAAAAGGTACCTCGATCCCTGTTGCATACCTCTGAAAATAATAGGAATCATCTATTCATGTTAGAACGCGTAGTTTATTAACCTGATAATCGTCAAAAAGTTTCAATAATAATCGATCAGATTTTATTTTTCAAACTTTAATAGCCTGTATCTTGGAAATAAAGCGTTTGCGGATATAAGTTTCCTATCCCGATAGACATAATTTGATACTAGAAATTTTACTATGGTATTATATTTCTTTGGTAATTTTATTCTACCTTGTAAAATAATACCAGCTAATAAATTTATATTACCAAACATGCTTTGATATGACATGCTTACTCATAATAATGAAAAAATATAAATGAATGGTAGAAGGATATTAAAAAGCATATAAACTGAAAAAAAGTTTCATTTTATGACTTTATTGATTCAATTTTATATAAAAGTGATGTTCTTCCACTTTTTGCTTTACTGATGTCATTTAAAAAGGATTTGTGATTAATTTTTGTTGCTAAATCTGCTTCTGTTTCATGTTGTTTCTTAAGTAGTTTTTATTAATTTTTAACTTAGAAAAACGTCTTTCTGCGGAAGCTGTACTTAAAGACATAGTTAACATAATTCTAATAGTAATGTAAACATTGGGATAAATTCCTGTTTGTTAGTTTGATAGATTACGCTCTAAAAATTTTAGTGTTTCGCAAAGTACATTACATTCTATGTCTCTGCTTTCTCCAGCTTGAAGTACTAGACCTTAATCATTAAAGTGCTTTAAAATCTCAATATTTGGTTAATATTCTGAAGATTTGAAGTTCGAAGGCATCGCATTTGAGAAGGCCTCGCGATACCCTTTTAAATGCGATACCGTGGGTTAGGGTCCACTGCACGCCACTGACCCTAAGTACAACATATTCGTCGCTGACTTAAAACTTTTCAATATACTGAAAACAACTTTTACCTTATTTATATTATGTACCTAAATTTATGTTGTTATCGAAAAAACATTGTTTTCTAGAAATTGCGGGACAGAGATCTATTGAACATGTGTAAAGCTGCTTCGTCCTCCTGGACTATGTTCTAAGTTCACTGTAACTAGGAATTTCCTTTCATACTTAAAAAAGTAATTTCATATAATTCCTCACGCTGATATCGCAGCGCTTACGGTCACTTTAGACAAATGTAGAGATATCTGATGTTTTTCTTTTGGATTGATTACACTCCACTAGTGACAAGTTTGCTTGTTGATTGCTTCATCCGAAAACAAGATGTTGGTAAACGTTGGACAGCGCAAAAATGTGATTTACGGAGGGGCTTCAATTTTTGCACCAATTGAATTTCGTGAGGATGCAGCAACAAATTGAGATACAATGATGTTCTATGCACGTTTAAAGCAACTCCACGCTTACGAATAGACAAGTCAGGCTCGTTACAAACAGACCAAGTAACAGTGACTACGTTTTTGATCGTTCTAAAAGATCTTGTCAATACCTCAAACTTCTCGAACCATTTTTCAAACAGTCGTACTCCTGGCGCATCATTTAAGTGACAGATACTGCGGAATTTTCTACGCGCTGCAGTCACCACCGAGAACTGTTTTTATAATTTATTATTATTCCCAAGATACAGGCTATCGATTCACATATATAACCTTTTATAGTAACTGCTTTTAGTTGAAGAATCCTACAATATGTTGTCCGATTAAAAATATAAAGGTGAAATAATTTTGAAAAAATTAGAATCTATAAGGTTCATGTATCATGATTCAGTTTATCATATTGATTGGTCAATCTAGGTTTTTAGGTTGATACATAACAAAAAAATATGTTTTCGTATTAAAGTTCGGAAAGGATTTCAGGTTATGTGAATGCAGGAATTAGAAAAAGGAAAATACAAATTTGATTTTGGGGGCTATGGATTTTGAAAAAAATTGTTACCTGGATACGTGCCTCAGGTAATCCAATTTTCTCTGCTAATCGCTCCCTAGCGAAGACGTCTGGATAGTGTGTACGCTCAAATTCTGAAGCAAACAGAATAATTTATTATTTCTAGACACTTTATATAAAAAAAACATAATATAATAAACTACCACTAAGTGGTTACTTAATTTATATATTTTTTAATTAATTAATGTATTGTCTTCGTGAATTGGTAAAAAAGCAAAGTTTCAAGTTGATTTGTGAATAAGAAGTTAATTAAATATTGATTACGAAGTTTGTAAAATAAAAACTGACAAACAGTTAATTAGTTAATTAAAGTGTGGTGAAAATAAAAGGAATTGCAAGTTTTTTGTGAACTAATAATAACATTCTAAATCAAATGATCTTAGAAAAGAAGAAAAATGACAATTATAGAAAGGTGACAACAATGATTATCGTAAAATTTCTGATAACTACTCAATAATAAAACTTTCTATCGGATTTTGTATGATCCTACTCTAAAAAAGTGTTTATCAAGGAGCTAATTATAATATTCATAACTTTCCACTCACCTTTTTCCAAACTATCGATTTGTTCATTGGTAAACGAGGTTCTGTTCCTTTGTAGTTTCCTTTTCAGTCTCAATCTGAGCTGGGAATCTTCGTCACCCGATGAATTGTGCTCAGAATTACCATCGGACGTATTTTCGTGCATAACATCAGCTGAAACAACACAAATTGCCTCTAAGAATCTTGTATGTTTATTCAGTATTCATTTTCAAGTTTGCACATCGTTCATATACACAGAACGGTGTTAGTTTAATACGTTAGTATAAACACAAGTATTTCTTGGAGTATTTGAATTCAACATAAAAACATTTCTTATTAATTTGATTATTCATTGATACAGATAATATAGAACGAAAGTCCTTTAACTCCACATTCACTGTTTAGAGAAAAATATGTAAATCAAAGCAAAATTTTCCAATTTATTTTATATAGATCTACAATTATTTAAATTATGGATCAGAAAGTGGCAAAAATTTCTGTTCTGATTCTCACCAAACTCATCATTATTTGAGCTCTGTCTCAGTGAAGTTGGTCCAACGGGAACATGATATTTGTTGATTTATTTCAAAGCAAATCAAAGTTTGATTTGTATTAAAATACTTTTTGTTTCTTCAAATACTGAAAACAGTATTTGAAGAATCATTTCACTTCGTTTTTAATACATAATTTAATGTTATAGATAAGAAAAATGACACTGTTTCAGAAAGTCAAAACACTTGTTAAATCAATGATAGTGTTAATTAGTCAAGATGTATTATTTCAAACATAATTAAACAACAAGATCGGTGACTCAAAAATCACTAGAAAATTATCTTAAGAATGTTAATAACAAGAGGATCTACATTATCTGAAACGATGAAACTGCGTTGGTATAGCAGAAATGATGCTTCTTTTTTGCTTTACTGTCTTGAAAAGTCAAGTTTCCGGCTTATGTTATGATTTGAGGATCCATTTCTTTTACTGCCTTGACACGTTCAAATTATAAGAAACGTATTTACCAACAAGATACGACAAGATCATACGACTAATATTGTTAAAAATTGTATATCAGAAAATGTTTAAAATGGCCGTCTATTAGTTCAATTCTCTCAAGGAGTGAAACCTTTTGAATTTAAGAAAAAGCAAGCTCAGATCAAATTCCGCAAGAAGCATTCCCGAACTGGGGAAGCAGTAATTAGTCGGAAAGTCGATGTTATACAGTAGTGATTATGATTTTAATTGGTTCCGTTGATTTTTGAATATAGGAATTTCTTTTATCATATGTTTCTATCCCTTTACGAAAATTTTTTTTATCAGAAAAGTTTTTACTTCATGGAATAATAGTTTTTATAGCTAAGCCAGCTTCACTGAGACATGTGCAGATAGTCACAACATGAGCTGGATTTTATGCAGGTCAGCATAATTTTCTTTGTATTTCCGTCGTGAGTTTTCCTCCAATACATTTATCACATTTTACACCTATTCGTTATATTTTTCTTTCATAATTGTTGTAAACAAATTTCTTTCCATACGATTTTAAGTTTTTTCAGCCACATAATAAAGTCGATTTAGCTGTTTTAAGTCTTGATCTATTATCAAAAGTTATTTTATTCACGAGATGGCAAAATTGTATCTTCTTCTATCATTATCTTCTTTTATTTGAAATCTTGTATAAGAAATTGTCTTAGGCAATAGTCTAATATATGGCCTTTGACCTCTTATGAAGAAGTTGGTATTATCATAAACTGCGATTAGTTTAACTGAGTTCGTTAGTAGTCAAACTGTTCGAAGCTTCTGAAGATGCCAACCTTGTGTTGGTGAAATTTAAAGAGTAAAAGACAACCGAAGAGCACAAAAGCTTACATATTTTGTATTAATGTTTTAGTACCATGATTTTTACTAGCATAACTCTAGACTTGTTAGATGTTAGAAGAATGCAATATTAGCTGCACCTTTTTTTGTTGTTAATGATTTCATTGACTCTATTACTGCTTATAATAAATACGGTATAACGAACAGTTTTCCCTCATTCCTCTTTGTATTTTGTCCTTTCTAAAAGTTAATTTGACAGTTTTTTGATATTTAGAAGTTGGAGTATTATTCATTGATCATATATAATTGCATAACCAAAATTTTCCTCCTGCTTTTTATCATAAATATACCCATATATCATCCCTTCAACTCAGTACTATAAGAAAAAAAGCACCAATTATTGTAGCCGCAATTTTTCAGGTGGTTTCGTTGTCAACGAACGAATTTTCCTTTTCCTTTTATTTTTTTTTCTGTGTTGTTGACATTTTCCAGCGTGTTAATAGAGCCAGTTGATATGTTTTTTCTCTTTCTAACTGCCGTTGTCGGGTATTTTCGGAAAATTTACCGCTAACACAATTACTAGTTTGGATCGGGCAACACGGGTCCACTGAAACGGAAGTTATGTTCATTTCCAAATGCCCTTCGACAGCCTGAATTATTTCAGTCGAATTCAGCGTGTTTTTCCTAAATTTTCACTTTAACTCAGTTTTTGAGGTTAAAATAGTTTTATCAGAATGAAAATTATTATTTTCGCGAACAAAAGAAATTATTGTATTGGGAAATTTAGTCTGGCAATAATTTCACGAAAAACTTAGTACAGATAATTATGAATTTTTGAAAATAAGTTGAATTTATGATTGAAATAGAAGAAGATATATGAAAACAAAGAATGAATAAACAAAACCGTAGTAAAAGAAGGTATGGAAATTAATGAGCAACTATATAGAAATAAAAGCCAAAACTATTACAAAACAGTAATATAAATTTGAGGCTTGCAGATAATGTCCTTTATTAATTAAATTAAATCAAATTTCCTCATTTTTCAACGAATTTACAATTTAGTAGTCAGTAATAATTAATATTGTTCGTTAGTGTTCGATAAAATTTATAAGAATGCAAAAAGCCTAGCGAAACCTTCAAACAGTGCCAAAAAGCTATTTCAAGTCCGTTACAGTCACCTATTGAAAACTTACAGTTTGGAATTAACTGAAAATAATGACTATATGATTTCGTCGGGCCAACCAATAGCTGGACCAAATCCTGTTTTGCTTACAGACATTAAAACCACCACACGATGTAGTCAGTCCAATTCATGTCCACTTGTGTTTGCATGTCTACTACATGTTAATTCGTAGATACAACACAAAACCAAAATAGATTATCGGGTCCATGCAAAAGGCACAATCTATCAAGGCTCCTTTATCTAACCAAATTGGAAATTTTAGAAGAAACAGCAGGAATTGTTGAACAAAATAGAGGCCTCGCCAAACCCTAACTTGCATGTGATTAAGGTGATGTTGTAAGTTTAAAGGAATTTTTCATTATTAACTTTTCTAAACTAACCAAAACATTACAAACGAAAACGAAGTATAGTGTTCGATTGGAAATGTTCTGCAATATGGTCCCATTAGATTATTATTTGTTTCATTTTTCGCTGAATTCAATAATCTATGTACAAAAGGGTCTAGACGGAATTTATGGATTCAAAACTGTCATATTCACAATTCAGTCGTACATTCTCATAGATTAGAGCTACATCAGATGAAAGCAAATCTTTTATGAGGTTTAAGTTTTGAGATAGACAGATAAAAACAAATATTTTTGTTTGGATATGGCTTTATTATCCTTCAAAATATTTTCCATTAAAATAAATACATTTTTGAATGCGTTAGAACCACTTGTTGAAGCACATCTAAAACATGCTTAGAAAAACTTTGACTTCGCAATTTAGTTTTGATCTGCAGGAACAAAAAGGAGTAATTGGGTGCCAAACAAGGACTGTACGGCGGATGACCCATCAATTCGATGTTTTTGTTTGAACTAATGTGTGAGAGCTCGCATTGTTGTGGTGGAGAATGATTCGTCTTCCGCGATTGGTTTCCCTGATTTTTTCGATACACTTCTTGGAACAAATGCTGGTGTACTATTCAGAATTGATCGTCGTACGTTGTTCTAATGAAATGGTAGCCACGTGTTCAGTTATTCCGAAAAAACCGGTGACCATTTGCTCCGAAGTGCTTCGTACGCGAATAACTTTTGCTGGATTTGGCTCGTCTTGAAAGACCCATACAATCCATTGTTGTTTAGTTTCGGGTCGCCTGTCACGATCTTAAAGACGTCTTTTGAAGCACCTCGATTGAATTTTTCCAGCATTTCTTTGCCCCAATCGACAATCGCCAAAAGTCTAAGCGAGTTGATCGGTACTCTGCTGTAGGTATAATCCATTTCATCCAATATACATTATTGTTATTCCCTTTTATAGAAAATCAACAAAAACAGGCATTTTTTTTCCAAAATATTGTTTTATAACGTAATGGAGACATAGCTTTGTCTTCCTACTTCAGAAGTCTCAGCTTTGTACAGAGAAATTTCTAAAAATTCTGTGGGAAATTTACTAATCGTAAACCTGCGTATTTCCATTCGCATTCTGCTATGAAACTCAGCAGCGTTGCATACTTTATCTCTTAAAAAACGACTCACAATTCACAGGAGCGTCGACTGTAAAAGTCGTCATTAATCGCTCGAAACTCGATGACGAATGAGGAATTGGAACCACCACAGTAGTTGTAGTGAATGAGTAGCGCATCCTACAGCGCGGTTTCGTAAATAAGTTTTTAAATGTTTAAAAAACTTCAATCTCTAAGTTTCTATAAAAAAATCACCGCCTCAAAGTAGAAAGTTCTTTCAAAATATTTAATTAGAAATAAATTTGTTATTGAATCTAATAGTTGGCTCAAAGTGAAAAAAATGGAAAAATATTTGTTTGTAAAGTCAAAATTGTGAATGTTCGATAATGAATTGATTTGTCGAAAATGTCGCTATAATTCAAAATATTTATATTCTGAATCGTGGGATACATATCAAATAATGTTTGTTAATGAAAAAAACAGTAAACGCAGCTATAACTACATGTAATATCAAATCGAAACCACAACACGGGCAATTTTAATGAATTTTAGACTTAATTAGTTGATCAACGCGACGTAACTGAATAATTAAAAGTTATTATTGATTCCATTCCACATATTCACTATCGCGAATATTCCAAACAACGCACTCCATAGACGCGAACGTAAATTTTTAAATAGGATTAAAATAAATTGAAATCAAACATGAAATAAACAATGGTATTTGTTTAAAATCTAATTTAACAAAATCTACGCGGAAAGCTTTCGACACCCATCATTAGACTATGGAAAACGAAATATATTCGGGATGTACAAAAATTAATGACACTGAGGTCTATAGGGTGATCCAAAGACAATCTTCGGGTGAAAGTATCAGAAATAAGTCTCAAATTTCTTAATTTGAGGGCCGTGAAAGGAGTAAGAAATTGGAAAAGACTTTATAGAGGAAAAGAAAGATCATACAATATAAAAAAATGAGCCGTGGGGCGATAAACCCTTTCACTCAATATAAATAAAAACATAAAATAGGGTATCAAATGAGCTAGTAATATGTATCACTTGGAAATAGTTTATTATACTTTCTATAAAACTCCCAGGAAAAAATTATAGTAGCAATTTTGTTAAGATGATAATTATATTGAGATTTCCATTATCCGTTTTTCTTACTTGTTCTAACTCGTTATTTATGTTGTTGTCGATGTAACTTTCTCCCTTCCCTTCCCTTTATTTTCACAGCTGTGATTTCACCAACCGTATTTTCATTCTAGTTATTTAAAATGAATAATTCAATGAGATAAGATATTTTGTATAAATTAATCTTTCATGGTAAACGATCTCGATCAGAGCTCTGTTGTAATCAATTTTCTCGAAATATGCGCGTCAGATTCTCTTTAAACCTACGATTAATGCAAAAT
The DNA here is from genome assembly GCF_026230105.1 of Diorhabda sublineata. Taxonomy (NCBI): domain Eukaryota; kingdom Metazoa; phylum Arthropoda; class Insecta; order Coleoptera; family Chrysomelidae; genus Diorhabda; species Diorhabda sublineata. The sequence goes on from NC_079481.1 coordinate 27,989,339, forward strand.
GCTAATAAAAAATTTTTAAATTTCGTTTTTGGTGAGTCAGTTTTGTCAGAAGAAATGGATGATCAAGTGCTATCTTAAGAAATTTATTTAGTCTTAGGACAGGCGCTTTATAAACGCTCGCAGCTTCATATAATTTCATAGATGGTGGTTATGGAAGATATCCATGGTAGTGAGGATGATTTGTCGTAATATTATGTTATAGTTGTTTCTAAAATACGATTTCATATCGCGGCAAAAGATATAGAAGTTTTTAGAAGACGACAAATCTACCTCACCGTTTCGAAGAAGTTACATAAATTTAGTGAAACGACTATATATCAATACCAAAATAAAAATAGGATGAGGAATATTATTGAACCTAATAATAGCCCTACTTTTTGATGTTTCAACATAATAGATCTAATAATCTGTACTAAGGATGCTTTATTTATATTGAACAATATCTGAGATCGATTACGTTGGTAATGGATGAGAGAATTATAGATCAAGTTATAAACTTCGAGTATTCGGGCGTAGAAACATCAAAAGTAGACAAATAAGCAAGACATGAAAGCAACTAAATTATCAGGAAACATGGAGAAGATTATAGGTGAACCAAATAAAATTCCATTTGACACGATCCTGAATTTAATAGATCCAAATCTATTTTTCATCATTTTAGTGTCCATTACCATCCCCAAATTATTTTGAAGTTGGTTTCATTATTTATTGACTTCAAACGATTTTCTATTGGAAAGTACAAAAGTTTTCCAAAATATTTGGGTTTTTTCAAATTGTCAATCTTAAACATTCTCGTTCAAAACTGAAACGAGTTCTTTGTTATGAATGAAGTGAAACATGTTACTTCAAATATTAACTTTAGTTTGTTGTCTTTCAGATAGTAAAAAATTATGTTTAAAGACGATAAATGGTAAAGTTATAACGTTCATACACTCCGGTAAAGAATAGTAGCAAAACAGGGTGAAATATATAATAGAAACAGCTTCTAAATTATGTGTGGATGGCAACTAATTGTTCTAGACGAAAGAGTAATGAAAAAAGAAGTTAGAAAATACAATGGTTCTTTTCAAAATTTAAACTTAACGAAATGTAATGTTAAAAAGATTTTTGACCCTTGATTATACTGCCTATAATCCAGATGAGAACGAGAAAAAATTGTTTAGAATTGTTTAGAATTTAGATTTTTGATAAAATTTGAAGCCAAACATGTGTACTTAATCTCAACCTCAACCAATATATCTTAACCTAATCACATTCTGATCACCCAAAAAAGTTTTCAAACTTATTAGTTAATCACAATATCTTATTTAAGTTTAACAAGGTCGGGTTTTCCTAAAAACCAATGTTATATGAAATAAAGAAGATTTTAAATACTGAATTGTTTGATCATTTAGGTATTTACGAGTATGTAAACTTTGATCGATTAGATGGAAGATCATCCCACCACACCTATCAGTAACACCGCTACTGATTAAATACGTTTGATATCGGTAGAAGGATGAAAATAAAACATCGTCAATGGAGAAGATCATCACTAAGTGATCCAAGATCCAAAGACAAACACAAAGTTTTATTACATTCACTACTGCCCATTTAGTTGTACGTTGCTTTATAGCGAGATTCTAGAATATTCCTGTAAGTTCTTCAAACCAATTCTACTAAAGGATATTCCGTAGGTAAAGACAAAGTTACAGTTCTTGCCAATATATTTAACAGAATTCGAAAGATATCTGTTAAGTGAACTTAACACCGTTTATGCCACGCAAATAGATAATTAGATAAAACATTAATAAAGCCGATAACGTGTAGCTTTTCCTCATGTCTGCACGACAGAAATCCTCGAGAAAGAAGACAACGTCAAGCGGCGGCAGAGAGTTTCTACTTTAGCAGGGGGTAAAGAATATGTGTGGTACGGATGTGGGAGAGAAACTCGAAAAGGCTGCGAGCCGACACCAGTCCAAAGTTAACGTTCCCGTAGATTTCCCACCCTGTTGTGCGCGTCCCTATTTACTTCCGCTTCTGTAAACTCCACCCTATTTCATATCCACCCTCGCTATTTCATTCTCCTTGTTTTATTTCATCTTCTGATCCTATTCCCTTTTTGTCCCTTCACGTCGCGCGCCGCCCCGCAGGTCCTTGTTTATGTTTTCTGCCGACGAATCTCTATTCACGAATTTACATAATTTTAGATTTTTACAATTTTTTCTTCGCATAAACGAATTATTTGGTCGTGCTTCCAGTAAGCGGTTATATCGGAATTGAATATTGTGCTCTTCTGATCCCATTTCAGCTGATTTATTTTTGAGTTTCTTGTTATTGGGTATAAAATTTTATTCGAGACGGTCATTTTATTTTTGTCTGGCTTGTTTCGAGAATATGGTCGAATTAAATCACATTGACCTTTGGAAATACCTAAATTGCTCAACACACAAGTCAATCAATAATCCAGTTTTGAATCTTCACAATTCTATTATTAAAAAACAAATATTTTAAATGTAAACTTGAAAATTCAACTTCACATTATATTCAAAAATAATTATTGCATTTGAACATTTAAACAACAATAGACTAACCTCTTTTTTGTAAATCGTCTCTTGAAATTTGACTGGTAAGAGCTGTTGGTGCTGGGGGAAGGCCAAGTGGAGGTGCTGTGGGAGTCCCGGGATACCAAGCCCACCCTGGTGTTTGCCCGTTAAACATTCTCAACTTGTCGTACACGGATTCGTTTTGGGCTGATGCTTGTTGTTCTTTCTGCGAAGCTAAATTCCTCAAAACTCGGTTGATAGATGATACCTGGAAAAAATATTTATCTATGAAATTTCATATAACATTTCACTAGAATGTCGAACAGTGAATTCTGCAGCATCCCTTTCTACATTAATGTTCAAGAGATTTTTTTTGTGATCCGATCATTATCACGATCAATTTTATTCTATACTAAATTACCATAAATGTCTGGAAACTAAGCGTCTCACGCAGTAGGAGCTTCTTCAATTATTATAACTACAATTATTATATTTAAATCTAACACTAAAATGTAAAATTCAGCACTTTGCTCTGATTTTACACTAAGCACTTCGATAATTAACTTAAGAGGCTTCGTCCTCTCCAGTCATCTCTCTAGATTGATGTTGTCGAGGAGCTGAGATGTTTCAAGAGCCGCTGTTCGTTAACACATTTAGTGGATACCTACCTTACAGTGAATAGTTCCAGGTCATTTCGAAAGTACGAGGGTGTATCAACGATGTTCCTTAGCACTATATTTTGAAAAATCTGGATTATTTGGGTGTTGTTTCCACTGGTTGGATCCCGTAGGTTGTTGTTGTGTTCATATAAAAATAGTTTATTGAAAACGAACCGTGTGGATTGTCTTTTAAGCAACCAACACATCCTTTCTCATGTGAGGTTTCCAGTGTAACTTCGCATATTTTTATTTGTATGAATTGCTCCTTTTTATTTATGACATTGACCTGTACTGGTTTTTTCTGGTTTAAGCTTATTGAAGTCTGTTGGTTGATTACAGCTTCTTCATGGGAATCGCCTACAGTCAAAATGGCTGTGTCGTCCACAAATGTGTCACTAGTGTAGGACGTAAGGTAGAACAGGCCCAAGAACACTACCTTGTGATACACCCACGTTGATTTCCTTGGAGTTCGAGTAAGAACCTTCTTACTTCATTCTGAAAGAGTTTTATCAATTTGTATTTGAGCTCAAAAGTTATATTGGCCTATATGAAGATACTACGTTTGGGGGTTTTCCTGGTTTGAGCATCATTATGACTTCCACTTTCCACATACTCAAATCGGAAGCTATCTTCGGGTTCATATTTACTTTAATCATTGTGGATATTTTTCTTTGGAGTTCTTAAAGTTATTTTTAAGCTGTTTTGATTCTGTATTAACTTTTTAAGTAATTATTCTCCTTGCTAAATATTCTGCGGATCTATTTACTTTTCGTTGATTGTTTTTAGCCTAGCTACTATCTTGTGTTTTATTTATGAATTTTGGGCAATTGACCTGGTCGCCTTCCATACTGAGTATTCCGTAGACTTGTCATTTTTTACTTATAGTCTTATTTATGATATTTTGGATTTTCCTTCTCAGTTATTGGGTAGCATTATTCAGTCTGATTGTGATATTACCTGCATCTCAGTTTGCGCTTTCCACGTATAAGTTCTCTTATTTTGTTTGGTTTGTTATTGCCCTTTGTCTTTGGGATAAGGTTGGGAGTACTGGCCCATGCAGTTTGTTAGATACAGTTGACTGCTGTTTCAACTTCCTTGTCTAATTCTTCTTTAGATATTTTAGAGACTTGCCGAGATAAATAAATTCGCCAAAATCATTTAGAAAGAAATTTTATTGGATTTCATAGATTTGAAACTGCGTTGTTGTTGTTGTCTTGCTCACAATAAACCGTATCGTTAAGTATAATTTGAAGTAAGTCAAATATCCTTATTTATTTACATAGTGCTATCGATCAATATAATTCCAAGAAACGGTGGAAGATCCCGAGCTTTCACCATATTTTGAATTGAAGAGGCATCCACCATTTTCGTTACTCCAATAAACTGATAATTTGCGACATTTGGTTGACTAGAAATGTTAGATTCAATACTTAACACATTCATAGCACTTTTCACACTAGATGACTCCCACGTGTCCGTTCATAATTAAATTGCACATAAAATATTAAATGTACAATCCGATTTTTAACCATATGGTTAATTAAGACGAAACCAATTCTTCTCCAGCTTTCCCCCATAAACGAATCTACCTCAGATGATTTCACATATGACCGAATCCGAATAGCTAAACACGCTTTGGTGATTTCATTCAAAAAAAACTACCCCTCGCGCCTCTTTCATACCAGTCCGGCGGACGTATATTTTACTCTTAATTCTGCACAATGACAATCATTGGCGTACGCATATTTATCAAAAAGGATATTTAAGTGATAAGTGGAAACAACAATTTTAGTATTACCAACCCCAAATTTCAGTATTTGCTAAAAACTACTTCCCATCCCCTAATTATCAAATGATTTTGATAACATTTCCTTATATTGCTTTAGTTTTGAATTCTTTTGAGAAGAGTTGATAGGAATTATGTCAACATGTTCAGCATTCAACGCCCCGGTAGTTGACTATTTGAAATAGCTTCCTGCGTTCCACTGAACCGTCTCTAAATCTAGAGTTTTCTTTTTTTTTCTGTTGTTCCGAACACTCAATCGCTTAAAAACTACAGCAGCTAAGTAAGAATCAAAATCAGTTGCACCTTGCACAGTAAAAGATCTGTAGTAACAAGGAAATGGGGCTATTCAAGCCGCTCGTCATTGGACTTTCAAATAAATAGCAGGACCAAATATCACTTCTTCTAACATTTCCTTATATTGCTTTAGCTGCAAATTCTTTTGAGAAGAGTTGATAGGGATTATGTCAAACACGTTCAACATTCAACGACCAAGTAGTTGTTTTTTTGAAACATCATCCTGCGTTTCACTGAACCGTCTCCAGATCTAGAGAGTTTTGTACCTCCCGCAGGTACTTGATCCCTAACAAGACCTAACGGTGAGATATGACCTGCCTTTTCTGTTATTCCGAACCTTCAATCGCTTAAAAACCACAGCAGCCGAGTAAGAATACATAGTCATGGACGTCATTCTTTTTTACTGCGGTTCATCCAAGATTGGTGTGCCCAAAATCAGTTGCACCTTGCACAGTAAAAGATCTGTAGTAACAAGGAAATGGGGCTATTCAAGCCGCTCATCGTTGGACTTTCAAATAAATAGCAGGACCAAATATCACTTCTTCTAACATTTCCTTATATTGCTTTAGCTGCAAATTCTTTTAAGAAGAGTTTATAGGAGTTATGTCAAACACGTTCAACATTCAACGCCCCGGTAGTTGTTTTTTTGAAACATCATCCTGCGTTCCACTGAACCGTCTCCAGATCTAGAGAGTTTTGAACCTCCCGCAGGTACTTGATCCCTAACAAGACCTAACGGTGAGATATGACCTGCCTTTTCTGTTATTCCGAACCTTCAATCGCTTAAAAACCACAGCAGCCGAGTAAGAATACATAGTCATGGACGTCATTCTTTTTTACTGCGGTTCATCCAAGATTGGTGTGCCCAAAATCAGTTGCACCTTGCACAGTAAAAGATCTGTAGTAACAAGGAAATGGGGCTATTCAAGCCGCTCGTCATTGGACTTTCAAATAAATAGCAGGACCAAATATCACTTCTTCTAACATTTCCTTATATTGCTTTAGCTGCAAATTCTTTTAAGAAGAGTTTATAGGAGTTATGTCAAACACGTTCAACATTCAACGCCCCGGTAGTTGTTTTTTTGAAACATCATCCTGCGTTCCACTGAACCGTCTCCAGATCTAGAGAGTTTTGAACCTCCCGCAGGTACTTGATCCCTAACAAGACCTAACGGTGAGATATGACCTGCCTTTTCTGTTATTCCGAACCTTCAATCGCTTAAAAACCACAGCAGCCGAGTAAGAATACATAGTCATGGACGTCATTCTTTTTTACTGCGGTTCATCCAAGATTGGTGTGCCCAAAATCAGTTGCACCTTGCACAGTAAAAGATCTGTAGTAACAAGGAAATGGGGCTATTCAAGCCGCTCGTCATTGGACTTTCAAATAAATAGCAGGACCAAATATCACTTCTTCTAACATTTCCTTATATTGCTTTAGCTGCAAATTCTTTTAAGAAGAGTTGATAGGAGTTATGTCAAACACGTTCAACATTCAACGCCCCGGTAGTTGTTTTTTTGAAACATCATCCTGCGTTCCACTGAACCGTCTCCAGATCTAGAGAGTTTTGTACCTCCCGCAGGTACTTGATCCCTAACAAGACCTAACGGTGAGATATGACCTGCCTTTTCTGTTATTCCGAACCTTCAATCGCTTAAAAACCACAGCTGCCGAGTAAGAATACATAGTCATGGAAGTCATTCTTTTTTACTGCGGTTCATCCAAGATTGGTGTGCCCAAAATCATTTGCACCTTGCACGGTAGAAGATTTATAGTAACAAGGAAATGGGGCTATCCAAGCCGCTCATCGTTGAACTTTCAAATAAATAGCGTAATCAGGACCAAATATCATTACTCTAGAGTCTCCAGCTGAGGACTTTGGGTCTATTAATTTGCACTCAACAACAAAAATTTATCAATAATATATAATTTCGAAAAAGCCTTAACCTCAAAGTGTAGCTAGAGAATTGATAAGGATTGGTTAAAAAGATTAAGAATTGTCGCACATGATGAGAAAAGAGTGGTATCAGGCATCTCGTAGTAAAGCTTCGATCAGAAAAAAGATTGAGACAATAATTAAGGAATTAAACTAAAAGAACAAAATTAATCATAGTAATTCTATACATATAGGTAACTTACATAAAACAGTGAAATATGTGAAATCTTTTGGTATTTTTTCTATTTATTTTGGAGATTTGAATCATTATAGACTTTTGAAATTGATTGAGTTGAAGCTAAAACAGGATATGATTATAATTGTGCGAGAAATGGCGGAGTCGTTTTGCCTCCGCCACTGTTTTGTTATCAAATCGGAATATCAAACAGCTCAGTTGACGTGCATTTGACTACATGCACATATTTTTGTAAATCAGATATCATTTTTTCCTCTGATCCTGATATGTCAGTAACAGATCCACTCTATGACATGTGGCTTACCCTTGTGGTCTAAAAAACACAATAGGAACTCATTTCCATTAATTTAATTGTGTAATTGGCTAGCCTGTACTGGTACTGTATAAAGATTGAGTTACGATGGACGATAGAATGAAAAATTCAATCATACGCTCACTGTACGTACGAGGGCTGCTATTAACTTTTCTTTGCTAGCATTATTTATTATACAAACAAATTCATTTCTATTTTTGAATATTTTCCATACACTTTTTCATACGCTTGTACTGATTTTCAAAGCATAATTAAGTCATTGGGTATCAAACCAAGATTGTGTAGTAGATACTCCAGAAAATCCGCATTCTAGTCGGTTAAAAATTGCTTCAATATCGACGACATTCTGTAATTTCTTAAAATACTTCTATTTGGGATAAGCCATTACCCATTTATGGGTAATACCAAGTAAATTACCTGATGGACTATATTCTGTAAATATAGTTTTACAGATTGTGAAGAAAATGATGTGATTTTTGGAAATCTTTTCTTAAAAAAATACGGCGATTATTGAAATACGGATTGGGGACGTGGACACAAAGAAACAAAAACGCAAAATACAAAATACAGTATTGAGATATGGAAGAAAATATAGGATAAATCAAGTTACAACAAGGGATAACATTATGAAAGAAAATTTGAACTTGAAACCAATTGAAAGCAAAATCGAAGGACAATTAAGGTAGGTAATAGAGGTAGGTAGGTAGGTAATAGAAAAATATGTGAAGCATGAACTCACAATACAAAACAAAGAAAGAAAAAAAGAAAGATCGAGAATAAGCTAGACAGAAGAAATTAAAAAGACAGGGAAAATCGAGTAGGAAAGAATGGAAATTGCTGTGAAAGAGGGAGTCCACGTCATGACTCAATTCCAGCATGTTTTACACCTGAAAAGGTAGAAAGACTTTAGGATTGTGTGAGTAAGTAACTTCATAAACAAATCAAAAATTTAAATTGATTTTTTTTGGTGATTAATTTCTTTCAAAATTGAGGAGTCCTCTAACAGGAATATTTCGTTTTTTCGTACGTTCTAAATAAGCAAATGCAATCAATTATAGATAGTGGTGTAAATTTTATATTATATTCTTGACTCAATTCCTGTTACAATGATAATGAAGTCGAAGGGGAAAATTTAAATATTTGCCGCCGTAATGGATTTCAATAGAGTGTTAATTCGACATTCGACAGTTTGGTGGTTAATCAGTTGGAGTTATGGTTATTAGTTGGGTTGCGGTCGTGAAATTAAAGGGATTTCTTTCCATGAATTGAATATTCGATTAATGTAAATAATAGGTCTCTAACCAAATTCGAGAACAGCATAGAATAAATTAAAAATTTGTAGAAAGTTTCACAACGCGTTGTGTATATTAAGAAAAGTATACAGAATTTGCCAAAGATGGCATTCTTTATGACATGCTAAAATACTTTAATTTTCATTCTACAGCGGCAAGGGTAGAAAGATCATAAGAGCTACTGTACTGCAGAGCTCTTAAAAAATTAACAACTAAAAAAGATGAGGAATATATTATTTAAATAATAATAATCTAAATTAATACACTATTTTTAATTATATCCAACAAGACAAGACTAAGACTTTCTTGGAGACTTGATCAGACCAGACATTTGCTTACTTTCGTCACGTGTGAAGCTCTGATTTCAGGAAGCAACTTGTACAAGCAGCTACACCAATCAAAATGCAGCACTACTTCAATTTGGATGATTTCAGACACAAAACGGATTTCGAGGTATTAATATACACATCAAGAAAATGAGCTGGATGACTGCAGTTAGGATAAACATAGAACCAATTTCGATTACAGTCAACGGACACAACATTGAATTGATATTACATTTCAAGAATTTGGGTATCTAGTTGTACAGTGACATAACGTGCGACGAAGAGATAATAATAGTTCAGACGCGGTTAAGAAAACTATGAAGCATTTTTTTACTGATATAAGACGTGGACGCTTAAAATTGACATCATGAATGAAATAGAAGAGGAATTCGGACAGATGAATAAATATCGAGCATTCCTAAACAGCTTAGAGAACGCGTCTGTACAACAATCAAACGAAGCGACGTCCCTGTTGTTTAGAACTACTTAAACGACATATTTAATACTCCTGGGACGTCGGTCAACTCGGCGCCTGTCTTGGCTAAAACTTCTGAGTCTGTCATCGACTTTATACCATCCACAATACACATACACCGGTATGCTGAATTGTCGTCTTATATTTAACACGCTTCGCGCATGACGTCACGCTGGAATCAGAATGTTTTTTTGGCCATTAAGATTAGATTGGATTTTTGTAACATTTTATCTATCTAGTATTATTTTCTAATAAAGATTGTTTTCTATTATGCCCCTTATCGATATAGCACAAAAGTAGGTATTGAATACTTGTTCAAAATTAGTATTATACCCGGAATCTGTAACCAAACTCATGACCACACTATATGATCCTTCATATCTCGCTTTCTGTCCCTGTAAGGATTTTTCTAATAAAAATACAATTTCAATCAGCGGTTTCTAGGAAAGGAACTGTACAATTTATAAAACACAGTGATTTTGATTTACGTTTCGCTAGGATGATCGCAAAATTTATTTAACGACACACAATGCCGTCTTGATTATAATCACTACTTTCGAACGGTATTTTAAATTGCAGGAATTAAAAAGTGGGAGCGACACAGTGCGGTTTAAATTTGATTCACAAGTAAGCGGATTGGAAACTACAGAGGGAAGATTTAATGAATTCTGTCAAATTTATTTTATATTACAACAACACACATAAATATTTCAAGTCTACATCATAATTTTCTATTGCATAAAAAAATTTTATTTGAAAAAATAACAGTAGATTTACTCCCATAAATGATCAATTGTGTTATTTGTTTAAAATAAGAAAGGATTACCCCCTTAATCCATGTTAGAAAACACCCCGGTATCAAATACAGCCGACAATGACTATACCAAATTAATAAAATTAGGAATGAAGCTGTCGAAGTATGGGACGAATAAATTTGTGGGAAAGTTGCATATCCAAACAATGCGTGTGCCAGATGCAATTCACTGCAACTCACGCACGTCTAACACCCTGTTCACATATAACTGGCTTATCCCTATCCCGGGGACGTGTTATTATGTCCTTATTCTTTGGGTTTAGTCAACTGGAAGCTAGACACCTTCTCACTTTGTTTTCGGACGTCAGTAACACGCAGTCGATTGAAACGTCTTTCCACACACTTTTTTTCTTATTTAATGACATGCAAATACTTAGAGTACACAAAATACATCGAAAAAATATAATCACAAATTACATTCATGCGTATAAGTAGTATATAAACTTTACCGAAAATGAGCAAAGAAACAGTATGAGCACCATTTAATATTGACTGAATTTTCACGGAGCTGACCATCAAACACTAGTAGTATTGAACAACGCCTTCACCTGAAGACCTCTCTACTTCCAGCTCTTCTGCCCATACTAGAATTGCGACTATATGTGGATCTGTGTCTTTATTTTCTATCTTAAAAATTTTTACTATTCCTTGATCTTTTACGAGGCAGAGTTAAGATCTACTTTTTCTTTTTTCAAGGGAATGTCCAAGGGAAACATAGAATGTCAGTAATTAGAAATAGATAAAAAGGCTTTAACAGGAGACCTTCATGTTGAGTGGGGCAGTAAAGAAAAGAAAATAGAATTACTTAGATGAACCTTGCGGAAATACTATCTTCCGCTATCTGAACGGTTACTAAAAGTCCAAATGGTTAATCTGTACTATCGTTTCTTGCTTCTTATTTTATCTATTTCTTATTATAGCACAGTTTTACTGTTGATATTATAATCGCTTGATTGGCATTAAAACCATTGCCGGATGAGGAATTTTCTATAGACCTTCCATGTTGTTCTAATTTATTCACGAGATCTTTTAGTGTGTTCCCCGAAATTCTCTTTGTGTCCAATATTGGACATTTGCTTTGTAAATGCTTCCTTATAGTGACATGAAAAAGCTTGACTTGTATCTATCTATTTGTTTATGCAATGAAATGTTCAAACCCGATTTTTCCTTACTTTTATATACTTTTAAAAGTGCAATGATAACAATCTCATAACTTTTTGGCAAAATCCTCACAAGACTCAACAGATTATGAAAACAATTAAGACTAAAATAGGGTGTGGAAGTAGCAGATAAATTTTGATAGAATCAAAATATTTGAGAAGAAAACCATAAAAAGCACCCAACGCTTTTAATCATGAAGTCATTTGAACAAATAAATTTGCGTTAATTATATTGTTTCCACTATTTTCAAAAAAAAAAACAATTTCTCCGTAGAATATTCTGGAATATAATTACTTTGGCTATAAATAAATTTCGTAATTAAAACGAAATTTATATATTGCACACGTTCAAACTTAAAGTTTTATCAATGGAATCACGGATTAATTTTGAGTTTGACGAGAGTGTTCTGGTTTCCTCTACATACTTCTGATAAAGTTAAATGACTAATGGTATCTGAAAGATGCAAGGTAAGTGAATTAAATTCAGGTAGAATCAGAAGTAGGATTATATCAAATGTACTATATCAATAATAACTTTTATTATGTTCTAAAAAATCTTTAGAAGGTTGAAAATATATCATGATCTTCAAATAATAATTTTAGATTGTGACGTTATTTTTCTCAATTTCAGACATTTACATAAAGCGTCCCACTATCTCATTAAAAGTGGGTGTTTTTCCATATTTGTAGATCCTCATTGATGTCTTAATAGTGGGTTTGGATCTTTCCATATCTAGTAAGTTTAAACTGAATACTAATATTGAGTAAAATTTATGATATTTAGTAGTTTTAGATGGATAAACAAATAAGAATGTGTGAGGAATTCAATTAAATGTGTCCCTTAACTAACAATAGATAAAAACCTCTCGACGTAAATTTCACATGACAGATGAATTAACATGTTTACATCCTTTGCAAGTTCATCGATCTCGGCATTCAATTCAGCTTCACCCTAACACACATGTTTGTCATTATACGAATCGGACTACTTTTCTCGATATTTTTATAAAAAAAGAAACGAAAACATAAATTATCTACCAAAAAATCCCATTCAATTTTCAGGGAGTCCTTAAAATCGGTTCCTTTGACAAAACTGAATGCAATTTCACGTACAAAAGTGGCCTTTACAGAAAAACTCGAGAACATGCATAAATCCCTTTAGTAGTGTCGACAGGAGTATTTGTCGCAATATATTTTCAAAAATGGTCTATTATAGTTTTCGAGTATCATTTTGATAAATTCCTTTACGAATTCAATAGAAATTTTTGCTTTTGAAGGTATTATTGTGCGGTAGGAATAAGCTATACCTGAGCTACCGGTCAATCATACTTACACTGAGAAACATCATATATTTATTTGCTCAACATTTGTAGTAGGTCTGATTAATGGCTCTTTATTCATTCATCCTTTAAACTACTTCAATTATTATTCTCTACTTCATTTTATTATATTTTTAATTCTTGTTTTCTGTTTCAAGTTTCAAGATCAACTATACAAGGATTGAGTGAATTGTCAATAATTAATCACTCACTCGTTAAGCACAAAAATCATTTCGCCAAGATATTCACCATCCGAATTATTTATTTTAGAAAAATAATCAGCTGTTCTTCATCCTTATCTAGTTTTCTGCAAATGGTAGATTATTAAAACCTAATATCTTGAGGTTATCAAAAATACAAACACGTTTCCCGAACCCCCGAAGCAAATAACAAAAAAAACGGCCTTATATGTATTGACGAGGTCTAAATTTCATCTCAATTAACTTATGATATTAAGAACCGAGATTGCCGCATTGCTGATCCTGTATACTGTTTAATTTTGTATCAGTATATGACATCCTTAGTAAGTAGAGTAAATACTGTTAAACAAGGGTCCCTCTATCTGAGTTTGCTCAAGATCTGGCTATGTATCCCTAGGGCCGTGTTTGTATAACATGTCGTATGTCACCGCTTCACAAACTCTATTAGCGACAAGAAGTAGCTTTTGTTTGCAAAAGCACAGAAACTCACCTAGGTATCTAGGATGGGATCAAACACAGAGGCGTAGATTGTTTCTAACAAATCTGAAAACTGATATAAACCATACTCGATAATGAGAGTTACATTAATTGGATTTGAACGTTTATAAAAATTTTGTTGGATTAGATAAACGAATAATAACTATTCTAGTTGCGGTATCCATCCAACGATGGATACCAGAATGTTCGTTCTTAGCAGCCAAGAATATTTCGAATTACAGCCTGGATTATAACTGCGATACAACTGCGTTAGTTTTAGTAACTTGGTTTCAAAATGATGCCGAATATAGCACCGAATGTTCAACAATTGCTGGAAAGTAAAAGTTATAAGTTTTCAAAAGAATACGTTTGTGACAAAATTGCAGAGGAAACAGATCGAATTGATAAATTAAAAATGTAACCGCTGAAAACTGGAGAAACTGTATTCAATACGTGAAAAAAATTGAAAACCCAAGTAGCGATAGAGAAATTGTACTATATAATATCTAATAATAAAAAGCCAAATCATATTAAATTTTAAAATCCAACAATCCAAACAACTTTCAAAAATATTTCAAAATCCATATTTAGATACATTTTTCAACAAGTATCATTATTTATACTTATCGTATGAATAAAATTGATTATCACACTCAACTTTTTTGCCAGTCTATAATTTACACTAGCTAGATGCTCTTTACACCAAACATTAACATATCTCCTAGGTTGTCCAACATATTTTCTACCACTCTATTCCAAATCTAGTATTATTAGATTGAGAACCCAATTCTAGATCTGCTGTGTTAAAAATATTCTTTAATACGTTTGAAGATTAGAAGGTACCACAACTAATTATTTGAAAGTTTTGGTGATCAAAAAGCGTGAAAGACATCGTAATTATGAGTGTCGGTCGGACCAGCTGCGTTTATGATTGCACGAATCATTTCGTCAAGTCGTTCATGACTTTTTTCGTAGATTTTTTCTCTCATGATCAAATCGTCTTTATTTATCATATTATTTAAATTTTTGCGTTTCCTTCGCGTTGCTACTTTTAACTATTTTGTCCATAACAAACTGATCAGAGACTTTTCCTATCCATTAAAAGCATTATTCTTATTTAGATTTTTCGAAAATAATGATTCCTCTGAAACTATCCATGCCTTTATATCGTTCAATAATATTGATAAGATGAAAGATTTGATAAATTTTGCAATATCGGTTGCGTATATTTTTATCAATCATCTAGAAAAAGGTTGAAAATATATTTGAATTCCTCAAGGTTTAGTGTACCGAATAAAAGATGCGAATAAGTATAATTATTTTCAAAATTCCGTCATGAAGTTTCTTTTTAATTACTTGCAATACATTTTTTTGTTTTAATAGTTAAAACAAACAGAGCGTCAGACTCAGCAAAACCGCATTTTTATATAAAATGTGCTGAGTTTGTGTAAACATTCTTGTTGTCGAACCTGTGCACAAAAATATTTATATAAAATAAAATTACGTCGGATAAGGCGAGGGGGAAAATTGGTGTATGGTTATTTTGGGGATGCGGTCGTCATGGAAACGGCGAGGGTGCGGAGCTTTGGCGTTCAAAGGAATGTGGGGGATTACAAAAATGGAAACAGATTAAGGAAAATGGTGGATGGCTGAATGCTGCCGCTGCTTTTGCTACAATGGAAAGATGTGCGAATATAGTAAGTGAGATAATTCCGAGAAAAGAAATTACCAACTTTCCGTAAGTTCGTACCTTTATTTGTCGCATCGTTTTGTAAATAGGAACAAAAGGAATCGAAATAATTAACTACCTGATATAAAAACGGAATGATATGGTTTCAAATTGAAAATTTATTAGTTTCTCAATGTGTATTATCAGAGATACCATCAAAATTACACATCCTTTGGTTTATTTTGTCGATAGACTGAATATCAAGTAAGAAAAATATCAATTTTGGTTTTATAACAGATTTGTATAATGTAGTATAGTGATTCTGGATTATTTATAAATAATTTCGTAATTATAATATTAGCAATATATCTGCTGAGTTAAAAATATAAAACGGCAATCACTGCTAGAATAGAAACATTGAAGTTTTAATAAAATATGAATGTTAGCTTTTATCAACAGTTGAGATTTTGATTGTATTTAAATAATGTATATCTTAACCAAAATCTCATAACCATATCTACTGTGAATTGAAGAAAGTTGAACCTGATGCTGTTAAAGTAAAAAGCAATCTTTAGATGCTCTTTACACCAAACATTAACTCATCTCCTAGGTTGTCCAACATATTTTCTACCACCCTATTCCAAATCTAGTAGTTTTAGACTAAGAACCCAATTTTAGATCTGCAGTGTTAAATATATTCTTTAATACATTTGAAGATTAGAAGGTACCACAACTAATTATTTGAAAGTTTTGGTGATAAAAAAGCATGAAAGACATCGTAATTATGAGCGTCGGACGGACTAGCTGTGTTTATGATTGCACGAATCATTTGGTTAAGTCGTTTATGACTTTTGTCGTAGATTTTTTCTCTCATGATCAAATCGTCTTTATTTATTATGGTATTTGAGTTTGCGCGTTTCCTTCGCGTTTCTATCAACAATAAAATCGTAAGCTATTTAATAATGTATATCCTAACCGAAATCTCATTACCAGATCTCCTGTAAATTGAAGAAAGTTGAACCTGATGCTGTTAAAGTGAAAAGAAACTTAAGATGTTTGTACCATTTTAGAAGACTACCCACACCTGGGTACAAGATCAGTATGCAAAGAACTTGATATTTCGCAAACATCCGTAACAACATTTTTAGAAGGAAAACTATAATAAAGATTCATTTTGTTATCAATTGGTCTAATATTATCATTATTCTACCTTGAAACGAAACCTATTGAGTGGACAATGGCCCATTCTATTCTCTAAGTGATCATCGCGTCTTAGTTTGCTTTTTGAAAGGAATTTTAGAGCCCAGTTAATAGAATAAGAAATCTCTTTGATTGTTTCATACCTGGAGTTTACTCCATGTTTCTTTTTTTCTCATATTTTAATTTTTTTAATGCACTGACGTCTTGGGGAACCCATGAACAGTGTCCCTTCCCAGGTGAGCTTATTCACTCCTGTACACTTCACAGTTTTGAAACTGTGTGAATTCCCTTACAAGCTTTGACAAAATTTTTCAGTCAAGTGCTTGGAGGGCTACCTACTGATAAAATAAAAATCTGTCCGAATGTCCGAATGGCGTATGTTTCCGCCTATAAAATGAAAGGTTTGGAGAAGAGAATACACCAATTGAATAGAAACTACAAAACCAGGATGATAAAACACGAAATCACAAATAGGAATGTAATAATTACAAAAAGAAATGCCGCGCATAATAAAAGATCTGGAATATTTAAAAACATGATACAAGATTGCCATTTACTGCATGGAAACTTAACTTCAATGATAATTATTTTGACATACTACTCATTATTGTAAAATATTGTTATGCAAATAACATTTTAATTAGACTGTTAATGATTATTCTATTCGCAAAATTTAGTGTCAAAAATATTTACAACGAAACTTCTCATTTCATTTCTTACTAATATAGTTTGAGATAATCTCGTCGTATGTCTCTAAACTCCAAACTGTTAATAGGCCTATACAAAGTCAGTTTCTCTGAAGTTTCAATGAGAAAACGGATCGTTCGATACGATATATATATATATCGAATAGCTGGTGATTTTCGGTAGAGCGTCGAAACGGCCCCATTTACAGGCATTTTCCTTCTTACATTGGCATTTCCTCCTCACACTCCATTGCACAGGAATTGTTTGACCTATCATTTCTACTACACTAACAGTAACCAGCGCGACGGCCAATCGGCCCACTGTTTTGTGCTTGCTTCGCTTCTACTACTACTTCAAACATTATACGAGGAGGGTTCTAAAAATATATTATATAGTTGTAACCAACAAAATGAAGTTTTAAGAAAACTTATTTCATATATGGAAACAGAATCTACTAATTCAACGTATGTCGCAATAGTTTTGGCTAAGAAAATATTAGTTTACAAATAGTTTGTAATAATACAATATCAAAAATGTTTAGTTTTTTATCATAATTTGGAAATGAGAAAAAGCATTTATATTTTCGTTGGACAGATCTCTAAGTCTAAAATATGTTGAATTTTTGAAAACCAAAATATTCCACACATATGCCGTTTACAATAATATGGCCGAATGTTAAGAAAAAATAACATGTTTGACCTTCCCAAAAGCGAGATTTTCACCCAAGAAAGAGCAGAAAAATTGGTAAGAAGACAGAAGACATTGTCGGGGTTTTTCGTAAGAATGAATAATTTTTATACAAAAGAAAAGGGGGAGTTTGAAAGTTTTTTTTTAATTCTAGCCCATATCCAATCGTATTTCTACTGCTTCCAGACGTGTTTTCTTTCTTTTCGTGAATAACCAATCAATTTTCAGTTTGAGACACGTTCTCAACTAGACCTCACAAATAGCGTCACTTTTCTTCCGAGGGATGTAAGCTAAATATTTTTGCCATAGGTATTTCGTAAGATTTTTATTAGTTCTATTCAGTCCTATGAACGATATGAGGTTTGATTACTACATTCAACAGATTTGTAAAACATTGTTATCTACGTCAATTTTTAATTACAATCAAATAAAAACAATTAACGGTATCAATATTTCGTAATCTACTTTACAATTTAGCGGACTATATAACACAAAAAATCTATTATTATAACTGTCGTTTGTTATGCTACAACCCTGGTAAATTGTTATTATAAGTATCCCTTCGATCATGATGGTCTTCCACACGCATTGAAAACCCTCAAGTACTCCCCAAATAGTAGAGATTACTAGATTTCGTTACTGAAAACAATTTAATACACAACAGAGCGTTCCGAATTACTGAAGAGGGAAAGATGTAATGCTTCATGATGTACTGTGAAGGATTAGAATAGAAATTTCCTATAGGGGAATTCGATACACTTCATATAGTAGTCAATCCGGAGAAATTAGATACGAGTTTTTTGTAACGAAATGGTATGTTCAAAGATGTGATATAACTTATTTAAATAAAGGAAAGTTAGTATTAACTTTATGGTGTTGTATAAGATTCTTCTTGTGAAAGTATGTTGAAGATTATATGTACCAAAAAGACTTGTGGGTTCATAAGGAATGATTGAGATTAACAATGTCTGAATATACTGTTTACACCAAGCTATCGTCTTCAGAAACTGACGGTAAACTAAAATCTAATGACTTGACTTACCTGTTTTATATTAAATTTCCCCACCAATAAGCCACTTCCCGCCAAAATTGATTCCAACGGGAAAAAACTCCTTGGCAGGAATCTTCACATTCATTCCTTGACTAATAAACTATAGAGTGGGCTGCAAGGAATTGGCCCTTTGTCCCTATTTAAGCTACTCTTACATCTAGCAATTTCACTGCTCTCAAATGCATCCAATAATTTATTATTGGTTACATTTTTTAACAATTTTACATTATTAATATTTCATTGACTGGAAGCGTGATCTGCAATACCTGATTTTCTGGTCCGTCTATGTTTCAAAAGATCTATGTGTTCTTTAAACCCGACAATAACGGATCTCTTAGTCTGCCCAATATACTTTCGGTCACAATCACCACAACTTGTTTCATATATACCACTCTTTCCCAACTTTGGTATTTTATCCTTAGGATTGTCCAACAATTGTTTTAATGTGTTGTTGGATATATAAACCAATTTAAAACCCACTCTGCTAAATATTCCTTCCAATCCTCTCGTGTAAAGAGGATTAAAAGGTATGAAAACAAATTTTTCTTGTTTTTACCTTGGGTTTGGAAAAAAGTGGTTTCACATAGATATTTCTTAAACCTATGACGATTGATTAACCTATTTACAATTCTTTTTTCATAACCGATGAGTATAGCTACATCCTCAATGAAGGACTTTTCCTTATTGTATCTCTCGATGGTGAATGGAAAGTGGATTAACCGAAGTACCAGGAAATGGATACTGTCCATCTTATGTTGGATACAATGAAAAGAATCAGAGGGGATGTACCTGCACGTAGCGGGGTTTTTTCCTTTCTAAAAATGTCATTTGAAAGTGGAATATTTCGATTAGAAATTGTATTATTTAGAATAAAATTGACAGTTGATTATTCATACCAATGATTTTCATTCAATATAATACGCGGCAGCATCGTTCTATCACGTGGTAGGCATTTGAAGATTTTTAATGTGTATTCGCTTTCAATAATGAATATTTAGTTCTGATAATATATTGTGTGTCATAATGATAGCTTATAGTCCAAATTTCATATTTTTTCTGAACATAAATTCCCTTGTTCAGCTAGGTGATAACGGAATTGTCTATATTACCATTTATTGAAAAGCTTACTAGCTTTGTAAAATAAATGAACACACTCAAAACTAGAAATTCAGGGAAATTGCTTGATTAGGATTTCTACTGATTATTTCCAAAGCAATTGATACTATCCATAGTTTTTAGTTATAGGGAATGACATGGCAATTTTTCGTCATTCTTTTGCATTATCTATTAGACGACAAATTATTCCGCAATAATTCTAGTTTCCTTTTCCTTCAACTTTTAAAGTTGTTATTTCATATCTTTGTTTTTTTTTTTGAATATAAGATTACCTAATCGATTTCAATTCCCTCTCCAATCTTTTATATAGAAGAATATCAATTCAATGATATTTTCTTTAAATTGATTTGCAGTTTTAGCGATTCTCTATGTTACTCTATTTATGGTTTCTTCGCTTTTATTTTCACCTATATTTGTATCCCATAACTATTGCAGTTTTCACAAGTTTACCTTTCTTTGCCTTTTATCAGTATTTTATCATATTTTTGTTGTTGGTATGATTTTATCACGTATTTCATTAGATCTTGTGGATCTTTTACAATCTGTTCTTCTCTGACTCGCTATTTTTCTTATTTTTCTCTTCAGTTTTCTGCTTTTCTCTTGTTTTGTCTATATCATAAGTTATTATCACTTCGTTGAAATTAATTTTCGCATTACATTCATGCGAGTTGTTTCCTTTCGTCTTCTATTTTCTTAAGAAATCTTCACTCATATATCTAACCTCATTTTCATTTACATCATCTAATTTTTTTTGGTACGTTTAGCAATGACATTATTTACATTGTTTTGGAATTTATTAGTGTCTTTATTGACATCTTCTGCATTTTTATAAATGTATCTGTTAATTCCACTCAGAAAGTTAATATGTGGGATGACTCTAGCATTTAAAGATCTCTATTTTGTATTTTATACGCCCCCAGGTATAGAGTTCTGTTGCTCTGTAGTCCCTCGCCTTTTTAGAAAATGTGGTATTCATTCCAACGTCTTAAACTATCCATTAAGGCGACGTAAGCCTTCCCGGCAAGACCCCTGTTAATATTTGAAAATTATTGTTACTGATGTTAATATATTCTATAAATTTTGTTTGTTAATCGTTTTTTTTTTCAATTTTTTTCCCTCTCAGCTCTTTCAATTGTATTCATGCGCAATTTTTTCATTTTCTCTCCAAATTCTCGTCACTTCTTTATCAATTGGCTTTTTTTCTATTTTCCAACTCTCTAAATTAAGTACCTCATATACAATCGAAGTATTGAAGATTTGGTTAAATCTAAACGTCTACAAAATCTGCTTTCTTTGGCTACTCCATTTGTCATTTTTTCCCAACAATGTTTCTGCTTATTTTTAGTTTCTTCATTTCTTTATCAATCGCTATCTGATCTTAGCACTTTTGATCATTTCTGAGTTCCACTTACTACTGGTGTTTTTTGTTATTTATTATTATTAAACTAAATTTCAACGAGCTTGTTTTATATACAATACTATTTTTCATCCAGATTGGTATCTGTAGTATTTTTTTAAAGGTAGAATGTTGTTGTTTTGATTGTAGTAAAGTTATTTGTGTTTATTGCGACATTCCGCCAAAATACCGTAGATTCGGAATCATATTTTCGCTACAAATAATCTGCAGTAGCGTCAAAATTAATTTTTCAATCATTTTTCATTTCAATCCCAATGACGAGTACAAATATGCGAGTTAGGTTGCAATTGTAATCATTTTCATAACAATGTAATTATTTTGAAAAATTGATCAAATAAAACATCACAAACTTCTATGTCTATACCTAAACTAAATATGGAATATAAAATATTGGATATTATCCAAGAAAGTAGAATGAATATACTGACATTTCCATAAATTATGCAACAACTGGCAACCTTCCTAAAAGTTCATAATTTATTTTATGATCTATCTCAAATGATTCTTTATTTGTCCACAATTTATCCTGATGGGATAGTCCCCTTGACGTTGGTGATCATCATGGCAAAACTCTCTTTATCTTGAGCTAGTTTAAATAACTGTCCTGTTTCTTTTGTCTCCCGCTTCTCTTATCCAAGTCCATTCTCTACTATTCCTTAACCAAGAGGCTTGTTTTCTGGATCGTTTGTTTGCATAACTGTCCACGGTATCTTGAGCATGTCTATAAAATCACATTTCAAAAGCCTCTAAGCGATATTTTTAAAGAACATGCTTCAACACCATATAAGAGAACTGACCATATGTAACATTTGATCATCCATTTCCAGAAATTTTAAATTATCATTAGAGAAGAATGATCTCATTTTAAAAAATCGAGATCCAGTTGTTCAGTAATGTAGCAACCAAGATATTTGAAACTGGACACTCTTTGAATCTTTTATCTGTTTATCTGTAGCTGTGTCATGGTACGGCAAGCTTATAAATAAAAATAAATAATTAGAACAGCTACTGTTAAGACCCATCTCTCTGGCGTTTAAAAGGTATCGCAGTATCCATTCAAGTCGTCACACACTACAACTGTATCGTCTGCGTATCTGATTGTATTTATAAGTTTACCGTTTACTCTTTATCAATTCACTACACGGGATTCGATGTCTCGTTTGTCATTCCGATTGAAATTTTGACAACTACTTACCTACTTTTGAGAAAATTCATCCACGAATCTTACGTGAAATCGTTTCACGTCACTTTCATTTGTGATTTCTATTTTAATTGGATTTGAAAACCGAAAAATACAAATCTTACATGATACTAACAACGAGAACTATATAAAATTAATTTGATATCTTAGTATCGTGAGTCGTCGAAGTTTCGCTCACAACAGATTAGGTTGCCTCCAAGAGAGGTTAATCGTTCCATTCGAATTAAATCACGTGTTAATTGAAAACAATCAAAAACTACAGTGCGAACATATACACAGATACAACCAAGACGATGATCATAAGCACAGAATCACGACGTCAAAATTGACAAATAAAAAACTCGACTCACTGATAACATAAGATGGAAAATTTGAGAAAGAAATAAAAGAAAAACCAACAAACGCAGCAATACTATTGAAACCAATAGAATTGTTTTTTAGGGAATAAAAAACACATAGACACAGGTAAAAATACAAACAACGGAAATGAGATTCCTCCAGAAAATTTCGAACAAGACTCAATTAGATTAAAAACGAAACGTATAGGCAAATATTAAATACAAAACCTGCAGAGCAATACATAGAAGAAAATCAACTAAAACGGTTCGGAGATGTGAAAAGGATGAGCGAGGAAAGGCTTGCAAGAAGAATACTTGAAGCCAGAACATTAAGAACGAGGAACAGAGGAAGACCAAGGAAGAAATTTTTCCATCAATTCCTGGAAGACTCTGTATATCACATAACTGCAGCAGCAAATATATATAGTTTGAAGGAGAATGTGTAAATGTGTGTCAAGAGAACCCAAAACATTGAGAGTGGAACACCAAGGAAGACCTGAATGCACGAAATCAATAAAACGACTAAGAACTGAAGTAAACTTACATAAGTTACTACCACAAACAAAACATTGAAAGAAATGGAAAGAATTTGGATGAAACTTGATGAAACTGGGCGGTAAAATAAGTCCCTACGCACCGTGTGTAAGTTTGTGCTCTTCTCCATAGAAAGAGCGTAATCTAAATTTTATAATAAACTGAACGTAGCAATACGTCTTCAGTATCTCGACCCCTATTGCGTACTCAAAGATTGACGTATTTTTGCGTTCAATTTAACATGAAATTCAGAGTACAACGATAAATTCGCGCGAAAGTATCGCGGCGAGAAAGATTCGCGGCGACCATTCCATTTGGACAATAGTTCAAACTCATACTCATAGTGAAACGTCGCGAATTTGAACTTAATACTGTCCTGCGATTGAAAAAGGGTGCTGCTAGACTTAAATAGATGTCACAGTCTGTCTTAAAGAAATTTTGAAAAAGCTATCGACGATCAAGTGAATTCTACAAGAATCTACAGCAAACAAGATAAAAATATAATAAAAAACTCATATATTAATTCCGAAATACGATGAAGATGCCATAGAAAAATTTTAATTGTACTAAGAGGTTAAAAGATGAACTTTCCAATATAGAAAATGTATACTCAAAAATTAGTCGAAATGTAAAATTTGTCAAAACCGATGAACCGAAATTTCATCGCTTGTGAAGAATGGCTTCAATTATTTCTAAATATATAATCTTATAAATAAACTTATAATCAACAAACCATTATATCATGTACATGAAGTATATTAGAATAGGCAAATTCAATATGAGGCAAAAATATTTTTAACCGTAAAAGTCGAATTTGTAGGAATCTGTTGGATTTTTATTATAATTTTAAAAGAGAACCCTTGGATTGATTATATAAATTTCAAACTAGTCTTCGAGTCGATTCGATATCTCACCATGGAAGTCTAATAATAAATACATAAATCATATCACAGATATTTATAAGTAAATCCCACATTTGTCACCATAAAAATCATTTTATTAATCCGGTCAATTTAGACATTCAAAGTTACATAAATTCCCATCAAGCTGAAAATCAGTAAATTTGTTTAAAATACAATTGAACATAGAATTTGAATGTTCCCCATCATTTCCGTGTATGGAAAAAATTTTATTCAAGGTCACAGGTCAAAAGAGTTTTTCGCAATTTTCAGCAAAACGGAGAGTTTTCTCATAAAAATTCTTTTTGAATTGTTATATCTCAGAAACGATGGCTCGTACGGAAAAAAGTATTGAAACGTTTTTTGTAGATAATTTTATGATCTACTATTTTTGTCTGAAGTATTTTCATGATAAAGCTTACCGTTTTGCTGTTAATCGCAAAAAACTCATTTTTTTGACCTTTGACCTTGAATAAAAATTTTTCCATGCACGGAAATGATGGGCAACATTCCAATTTCATTTTCAATTGATGTTTAAGCAATTTTACTGATTTCCAGCTTGATGGGAATTTATATAGCTTCACTTTTATTTTTGGTCTAATTTGACCGGACTATTATAACAATATAAACAGATATGTTTATAGCTAAACTATTCATGAGTCACGTTTAAAAGCAAAATTATGGAGATTTTCAGTATTTTCTTAGGGTTTTAGACGATATTTAATACGAAAAACGTAAATGTACAAAACTTCATCTTAAAACTCATTAAAAATGATATCAATCTGATGGTAGCTCGACACTATAAATTCACTTGAAACCTGTTACTTGTCCTGGAGGACCCTGTATATTACATAGGCCTTTAAAGAAGTGGAAGAAAAATGTGTAAACTTGTTTATTGCTTTAGTTTAGTCATTCGTAACACAACAGAAAGGCCATTTCTAAATATATTCAAATTCTTTTTTATTAGAAACATAGCTTTTATCAGAAACATAGCTTTTATTAGAAACATAGCTTTTATTAGAAACAAACATAGCTTTTATCAGAAACATAGCTTTTATTAGAAACATAGCTTTTATTCGAAACATAGATTTTATTAGAAACAAACATAGCTTTTATCAGAAACATAGCTTTTATTCGAAACATAGATTTTATTAGAAACAAACATAGCTTTTATCAGAAACATAGCTTTTATTCGAAACATAGATTTTATTAGAAACAAACATAGCTTTTATCAGAAACATAGCTTTTATTGGAAACATAGCTTTTATTAGAAACATAGATTTTATTAGAAATAAACATAGCTTTTATCAGAAACATAGCTTTTATTGGAAACATAGCTTTTATTAGAAACATAGATTTTATTAGAAACAAAAATAGCTTTTATCAGAAACATAGCTTTTATTGGAAACATAGCTTTTATTAGAAACATAGATTTTATTAGAAACAAACATAGCTTTTATCGGAAACATAGCTTTTATTGGAAACATAACTTTTATTAGAAACATAGATTTTATTAGAAACAAACATAGCTTTTATCAGAAACATAGCTTTTATTAGAAATAAACATAGCTTTTATCAGAAACATAGCTTTTATCAGAAACATAGCTTTTATCAGAAACATAGCTTTTATCAGAAACATAGCTTTTATTGGAAACATAGCTTTTCTTAGAAACATAGATTTTATTAGAAACAAACATAGCTTTTATCAGAAACATAGCTTTTATTGGAAACATAGCTTTTATTAGAAACATAGATTCTATTAGAAACAAACATAGCTTTTATCAGAAACATAGCTTTTATTGGAAACATAGCTTTTATTAGAAACAAACATAGCTTTTATCAGAAACATAGCTTTTATTGGAAACATAGCTTTTATTCGAAACATAGATTTTATTAGAGACATAGCTTGAAATATTGTAAATAATTCAAATTGGATCATCTTCTTTATATTACCAAGATTTAGAAAGCAGCCTTGTAGCCGTACTTGAGAGGAGCTTCTTGTATAAACTTAAAGTGTCAAAAAAAACCGATAAGACATTCATTTCTTTTATTGCTTTAACCAATCTGGCAATCAAAATCGAGAAAAGTATAACATGTACCATCGTAACTATATTCCACGTACAATTTAGTCATTCATAATGCAACAGAAAGACCATTTCTAAATATATATTCAAATTCTTTTTTATCAGAAACATAGCTTGAAATATTGTAGCTAAATCAAATTGGATCATCTTCTTTATATTATCAAGATATAGAAAGCAGCCTTGCAGTCGTACTTGAGAGGAGCATTTAAATTTGTAAAATTCTCTTTGGAGACTAGCGTGCAAATTAATTAGGTGAAAAAGGCCTTTTTTCAATTTTTATAAAATAATTTTATATACAAAAGTGGGTAAACCATATTTGAATGAAATAAACATAATTAACGACTCCTGGTTCAAAGATATTGAACTAAGACATAGCTTTTTACTATTTAAATTAAACACTGAATGAAGAAGCTCAATAAGTTTTAATGAAAATGTATGTTACGACGTTCTTAACAGGGCCCAAAGAACAAAGAATTGGAAAAACGTCGACAATAGAACTATCGTTTCCGTATACTTAAAAATCTTATAAAAACAATTTTCCAATAATTTATCTCATTCTGAAATAATTGGATTCAATAAACAGATAAAAGAATAAATAAAGAAATAACAGATTGCTTTGGAATAAATTTTCTGTTACATAATAAGAGGGTTCTCCAATTGTCATCGACGAAGAATACGACGAAAGATAAAATGGCGGAGTTCCGGTTCGCCATTGGACAGATGGGCTCGTTTGTTTTTATGATGATAAAAGGCGGGATGTGTGTTGCAGTTTGACGCCAGGTGCTTTAGTTTTTGGTTTGTAAGTAGCCGTTTCGGCTTCTATAGGGATAAAGGGAGGGAGATCCCATTATAAAGCGGTGTTTACCTTGCGGGTTATGAATGTTTTTAATAATTTTGTATGACAATGTAAAATAAGGGGTTGAATTAGGGATGTTACGTTAGGGAATATAAATAAACTGTGCGGTTGGAATAGAGTCGATGATACATTTTGTCGTTTAGCATTTTAATTCGTGGAACGACACAAAAATTTAGGAAGTAATCTACGACATGTACAAGTATTTCTACATACATGGTCTGATTAAATTGAATCCGGCCCGGTGCATTTAAACTGTGCGGTTTTAGTAATATCTTTCTTTCCTA
This sequence comes from Diorhabda sublineata, assembly GCF_026230105.1. Lineage (NCBI taxonomy): Eukaryota > Metazoa > Arthropoda > Insecta > Coleoptera > Chrysomelidae > Diorhabda > Diorhabda sublineata. The sequence continues at coordinate 28,017,135 of NC_079481.1, forward strand.
AATAACTGAAATCTTTATGGATGTTCGTGTGGATTATGAGCGTCATATCTCAATGTGTGTGTCTGTTTTTGATGTCTGAAGATATTGAATGAAGTTGAGCTACGAGTTAACATGAACCTAAGGCTATGAAATCGTTGATAATGTTGTTCTACTTTATTATAAAGTGAGTATATGAGTGACATAAAGCATTCAGTGAAAGCCATGAAGTCGTCGAAATCTGTCAACGGTGGTAACATCGAAAATGGTGCTATAAAATTGTAGTGTTGGCATCTGAAAGATAACAGAGGCTCCCAACATCTCTTATAGATCGACTCAACATATTTTGATTAATTTGAATCGTGTCACTGCTTGATTCCTACCAAAAACCAGAACTATTCACAACAAATTATTGGTTTATGAATGTGACGTCGAAATTGCCCAATAATCGAGCGAATGGACTTCTAAAAATTAGTTGAATCCGAAAATGCCACCACAAATATCGTGATATTGCGACATAGTCTTTTCATCAAACACGAAACGAAAGTCACCGCTCATTCTCTATATTCACCAGATTTGACTCTATGCGACCTGTTCCTCTTCTCGAAATTCAAAAATCCGCTGCAGGAAACGCTCCATGAGTACATTAATAGGATAAAAACTAATTCGCTGAAGGCTATCCCAGCCAAGGATTACAAGTGTATAGAAAATTGTATTTGTCAGTCCTGGTCAAATTTTGTTTATTTTTGTACAAACCCTGCGATATTCTTTCTCGAATCAATTAATTTTATTGGAGGAAACCAATTTATAGCTGATTTATAAACAATTAAAAGTGATTTATTCGGAAATTTTCAGGATGCTATTAATTCTCAGTTATATAATCCTTGAAAGCCCTGTGGCACGAAATGTTTTGTATTAATTGCAAAGCGCCTGCGTAAAATTTTCATCGATAACAAAATGCGATACGCACTGCGTGTAGGTAATGAAATGTCTTCCTACACCTTGCTAAAACGAAAACACAATCAGGACCGGGACTTTTTTCGGTAGTCAAATATTTAAATAAGTTTTTTTTGCGTCCATTTTAAAATAACTTTTAAGCAAAATTTGGTTAATATCTACTGAGTTATGAACATTTTTTCTCGTCTACATCGTTAAGTGCTTCTTGAAATAAAAAAAAATTCATTTGAAGAGTGAATATCTTTTGGAATATAGGAAACATCATTGGTGACAAAATTAGTTCAACTTAACAAAGCAGATAGAAGACACATTTTTATATTTTGCTTCTTATTCCTTGTAATAGTTTGTGTGTCACATTCTCTGAAGTAAACAGACTTGACTTGAAAAGTATTAAGGGGACTCTTCTTTAGATAAAAGAACCCTCATTCACCATAGAACATCCGCCTTCCGTCGAAGAATTTACGACCAAACGTGAAAGAAAAGATAGAAATTTCGAGTTTTAAAATTTAGATGAGAAATCACCTAACGAGAAATGATCTAATCAGATCAATTCTTAGAAGAAACGAAATCAATAAATTGTTATTTTTTACCGCTCTAATGTACGATTTCTAAGGAGAAAAACTGTTCACTTTGAACAAACTGAATCATAAGAATTTGGAAAATTTGTAAATCTGAAGCAATATGTGGATTAAAAAATGGAAAAGATACTTCGGAAGAGATAGTACTGAGAATTCCAATAGAATTTGGAAAGAGACAAGAAGAGGTTTCTCTAAGAAGACTATAAAAAGCTTCTAGACATTAAAAGATAAAAATAGGAATGATCAAACGTTATTAGACGAAATTTTGAATGTAGAGAAAATTGGGATCGTAAACTTGTAGATGATAGAGTCGTATTATAAAAGAAAGAAGATAAAAGTAAAGACAACGCAAAAAATGTGGTGAGAACATCAAAAAAGAAAATAAAATTACGTGGTAAAATAAAATGGACAAGCAATATAAATATATAAACTAATTATATATATGTAGAGGGAATTAATGAAGAAGGAGAGCCAAGAATAAAGGAAAGAATAAATAGAAACAAGAAGCTTTCATAACTTAACAACATCAATTGAAAATAAAAACGAAAATAAACGTTTAAAAATCAAGAAAAAGACTAATATTGACTTAGATAAACAAACAAATAAGCAAAATAAAAGCAATAAAATATTTGAAAAAAGATCAAAGGGTAAGAGAATTGAATAAAGTGAAAATAACGAAATGAGAGAGAAACTGGGAATACAATATACAACATACTATGTAAAAAGAAGAAAATAAAGTAGATGTACAGAAATTCAATATAATTGTTAAAGATATGAAGTAAAACCTGTTGGTTTGAGGATGAGAATTTGGTCAAAAATGTGAAAAAAATTGATGGAAATCGATGTACAAATAGAATCCTACACCAAGGAAGGTAGAAGTATTGGACTATATAATATTGATGTGAATATAAGTAAACTTTTTGTTTATTAGGTTTTAAATTCATATAAAAATCGTTGTGCAAAATTAATCTTGAATGAAGATCAGTCATCAAGAATAACTATTTTTTTATAGCTGTTAACGAAAATGTTTTTCGTTCTATAAAAACATTTAACGACTTTAATTCTCAAGGGTCTCTTTTCCACGATGATTTTACTACCACCAAATTTTAGTTGCTCCTTATTTCGGTTTTTTTCTTTTTTGGTTTTATGGTCTATTAAAGGAAAAGTAAATTTTTACGAGGGCAAGGAAATTTTTATGAGAGAAAACCCCTATTGATAATTTTTTTAATCAACTACTTGATAACGTATAAGATCGAATCCTTTATATGTTCAATAGAAAAGATACAAATTTTTCACCTCGCAATAAATTATATAAACTCTCGTGATGTAAAAGTACTAATTTCAAATAAAATTTTCATGGAATATGATAATATTCATACTTACACTGGGTATATTATCGTTATTGCACACTGCTTCGCTCAACAGCCTGTCCCTGATTTCCCAAGCGAATATCGAAGGACACTCCCTTTTAAACTCGGCGATTTTATTCACGACAGGCGTCGTAGCAACCCTAGGCTTCGATCCACCAATAGCTCTTGGTTTTATAGATCCGGTTTCGTAATACCTGTCAACAAAACTACCATCAGCCAAACATACAGCCACATTTGTTACCAGAATATTACCTGCCCAATATTTTTGAGACACAACCGTTGGATACTTGCAATATTCTTGAGATGTCGCATGGACGTGCTCCCGAATGAGCCAATTCCACGATTTTTTGTCGAGTCGAATCTGGAAGTGGTCGACCGTTTACGTAGACACCTCCTAATTGATTGATTCCGCTGTGTCCGGCTGTGGAACATCCAAACAATGAATTTTGGCCCATTGCATGATGCATGAAGTCCTCTTCTGAAAAGAGGTAACATATTTCATCGATTCAATCCATCGCTTACTTGAATCGATAATATTACAAGATATAAGCGAAATTATAACAAATCTAATCAATAGAAGGATATTTTAATACTTTAATTAGAAATATAAAAAAACTTTATACAGCTACGGGTAATTACCTATCACCAAGTTTCGTATTTTTTCAGGATATGGTACTGACATGTGGATGATATTTTTGCTATATTTGATGCGAAAAAACAGATGTGGAAGAATTCATTTTGGAACTAAATTCAAAATATCTATAAAGTTAACTTGTGAAGTGAAAAAAAGGAAAGTTATCATTTTAGATACATAAGTAATTATAAATAATAATAAGCTGGAATTTGATGTTTTTAGGAAAAAACACTTTTACGTGCTGATACATTCCGACTTAGTCTTTCCACTGCATGCAACATAAGATGACTAGTCTCCATTTCCTGGTACATTTCTTAATTCATTTTCCACTCAGCATCAAAAGATGCAAAAAGAAAAGTACTTTTATTATAGGTGTGGCTGCATTTAAGGGTCATGATAACAAAATTGTATTTACGTTATTCAACCGTTATAAATATAAGAAATATCTCTGACAAATAACCTTTTTCTAAAATAGATAATGGTACCTTTCATCCTGTTTCTACAAAAGGAATGGAAGGAATTTTCAATAGAGTAGGTTAGAAATAAAAATTGACTCATAAATTCAGCATTAAATTAAAAAGACTGTTGGGTCATCCCATTCCAGATTTAGAAAAGAGACGTATTTGTGAAATTAGCTGTAATGATTGTGTCGAAAAGTTTGTTGGGCAGACTAAGAGATTCATTAGTGTACGGTTTAAAGACCACATAGGTAATTTGGAATGTATCCTTACAGTCCTCTCTATTTGTTAATGAAATGAATGTAAAATTTGACGCCGAAGAGGTTTTTTCACTGGAATTGATTTTCGCTACCACTACAGCAACACTCACAATTACACTGAAAGTAAACTGTTTACCTTCAGTCTCTGAAGACGATAACTTGGATATCGAAACCAGCGTCAGGGAATGTAATTGTGAGTGTTGGTGTAGCGGTAGTGTAAACAGTATCTTCAGTATGAAGGAACAGCTTAGTATTAAGAGAAACAATTTAGAAGGAATAAAATATATAGAAAACATTACATAAATACAGAAAACCTTTTTCCCTGTTCTATCCTGTTCTATCCCCTCGTTCTTCTCTTATTTATTCTGTTTCGATTTTCTATTCTCAGTAGGAGCTAAGCCACATCAGATCAACTGTTAGACTATCATTAAGAGCTCTAACAACCCAGTTTTCTCCTGATAATTCATCTCATCCCATACTAAATAAATACTAAATCAATTATATAAGAATTATAATTGAAAGAAAAGATTTAAAGTTCATCTGGACTGGAAGTCACATTTATAAAAAAGCCAAAAATGGGTGGAAGAATTCAGAATTCAAATTTTGGGATAGATTTAGTGTAGTCCTGATTAAATATTAAAAACAAATGGAAAAAGTGCTTTAAAATCATTTTGCAGGTAATATACCTGAACTCAAATAACGCTAGATTAATATAAGAGTCGTTTATACCAGAATTTTGCCAAAAATTAATATAAATGTGACGTTTGAAGATATTCAATCGATTTTAGATCTGTTCTCAAGAACCTGCTACATGTTTCAATGTTTCTTTCCTAGGCGTGTTGATTGAAATCTTGGGGTTCGTTGTTGACATACTAAGAAATATGATTTCAGTTTTTCAATTTTCTAATTATCCAAAATATGCGTATTTACTAAGTCTATTTAGATAATTTTGAATGATTTGAAGTTATTCCTTTATTTTGTATGTGGAATTTCATATAGAATTAAATATAATCGTATATAAATGTGGAATATATATTTTTTTAATATTAAAACTAACAATGTAATACAATAATGTCGAGTGAATAACAACACAAAACTTCCAAAGCTAAGCGGATTTTGACTTGAAAGCAGGAGCGTTTAAGTGCGTTTTAATCTGATAATATATCAGTGAATAGATAGAGAGTTGAGGAAAGGGAGATTGGGGTACTACTATATTCAAACAGTGGTGTACGATTTATAGATATAATAATATGAAACAGACAAAAGAATGAAAAATTAGAATTAAGAAAAGAGAATAGAAAAGTCCGAGTGGATTCCTTCACTGGTTCTGGGAATATCGAATAGTTACATTCAATGGAAATTTGTCATCTACAATCTTCTTATTTCCTACTTCTATCTCTTCAGGTATGTTTATATAAATGTCTGTGGAATTGACATTATAATTAAGATATTTTCTTGTAAGTAATTACCTTACTTAATGTAAATATTGGTGATGTTCTATCATTTATAATAGAATTGAAAAAAAGGAGAGTGGAAAAGAAAGTGTGAATTCCCTGAGTCTGGTAAAATATCAAAAAGTGATACTGGAAATATATCAACAATAATATTCTTTCCTTCTTCAGGTTTCCATTCCTTTCTGTGTCCTAATATTTTCACTACAATTATGGTTTTTATCTACTTTTCGGCTATCTATCGTTTGGTCTATCCACTTCTTCTCAGTGTACGTCTTCTTCTCTTTAATAGTACTTCCTGGTTCCATAATTTTTCTTTTAAATCTATGTTATATAGTGCGGAGAATACTTCAATACCAATTTAACTATTTTTTCTTTATGTCACTTATTACTGGATCTTAGTTATTAGTTATCTTCATTTCTAAATTTATTCTACCTCATTTTTCTACGTTATTCTTGTTAGTGATTACATTTCAAATAAGCTGATCTAAATTACGATCTTTTTCAATGTCGATTCAATGTCCCTTTTTTTCGATTTCTCTACTCTATCATCCATCATTATAGTTTCTATATATTCAATCGTTATTCTTATATCCGGTATCTCGCTCTATACCTATATGGTTTTTATTTCTATTTTGATCCTGCTGTTTATAACATATAATCATCACTTTGTTTTCAAGGGTATATAAATCCATTATTATATTTTCTACTTTTTTAGGTCACATATTAACATTATATTTCTGAAATTGGTTAAAAAAACCATCATCTGCATACAGTAGTGAATATATTTTTTATGGTTTCAGACACTTGTAGTCTATAATCGAATTCAACGGCTCAGTTTTTTCTTTCATTCGTTTTATTATTCTACGCATAACTGATATAAATAATATTGGGCTCAGGCTACCCCATTTTTCATTAGATATCTGCTGATTTCAATCCTGATATTTGTATTTTAGCATCAAAAAGGTAAATTCATAAATGACACATATTTTTTTTTATTTTTGAATATTGGTAACGAAAAGACTAATTGTCCAATTATCAATTTGTATAATAATTGATGATGCTATAGATCGAAATAAAGTTTAAATCAATTAACAATAGTTACAATAATTATGTGTTCAAACATTCTGTAGCATCTTTACGGTTATTTGATTCATTTTGGGCCTTATTTGATGTTTTAAATGATTGATATATTATAGATTTTTAATGGCCTCACGAATAATAAACCAGAGGAGCTAGATCTTCATTCGATTGCATCACATCTACCAATCTACCTAATGTGGTACAGCTCCAACTTGTTCTTTCATAAATATATGTGTGTATGTGTACATTATCAGTGTGAAATTGTCTTTTTTTTATATATAAAAAATCAACGTCCTTTGTTTGTTGTTATCATGAATCATTTCTTCATTACTGTAATTCATTATTAAATAAATTCTTGGGGTGTGTTCCGCCTATGTCGTCCAGTAGCAGTTACCAGATTTCGAAGTTAGTAAGTTGCTTTGAAATCATACAATGCATATACCTCTGTTTGATGTGCTATAATATACCAATTTGGTTCACAATAGATTGGAAATTGGATCTTTAGATCGAATTATATTGATAATATGGAGTTTCTACAAAAGATATCACATCCTAAGAGAATCACAAGTTTCGACCAATAGCCTGCCATAAGATAAGCTCATTATGATTCTATCCATTCAGCTTTATTATTTTTATCAATTGAATTATTGGTGAAGAATGAAATTCAAGTCTCATTTTTGGAAGAATTTTGTTGAAAAACTCACTTTTTGTTTACTAGAACGATGAGTTAAATAACGATGTGAATCTTTATATCATATTTTTAATATTGTGAATTATGACCCATCTAACACATTAAGACACGTTGATAATCAAATTTCTGTTAAACCTGATGAATGAAATACCTATCTGACTTGGCCTTATACACATTTGTCTTTATTCACTATTCGCATGTAGTCACTAATCTACCTTCTGCGTAATCATTCAAAGTGGGAAATCACGCTTGGAAAAGCATAAAATAGGACAAAGATTAAATCCTGTCTTGAAAATGGCGGCGTACATCGCGCTTCTACGCAATTCAAGTCAAGTTTCCGGGTGTTAATCTTCTCATACAGGAAAAGCCGTGAAATTTGTGAAAGTTCAGTTTTTCCGATAATTACTTTTATAAAACATTCTAAAGTATATGAAAATAGTTTTATTAAAAGCTATTTTCATATTTGGATAAGGTATAAATGAATTACCACAAATTTTATACAATGTGTTCTTAATATTTATTTTGTTGTGGAAAAACAGTTTCTTCGGGAAAAAATACGCTGATTTTGGAAGTAGGAACTTTTTTAAACAAAAAATGAAAACTGATTTCAATAAAATAAGACCTAATTATGGAATATGAAGTTGTACATATTGCCAAAAGTCCACTCCTCACAAATTGCATGATAGTTATTGAAAAAATAATTAATTAAATCAAATTCTAAAATAATTTTGATAAATTTAACAATATTCTACAGGTGATTTGAATTCCTTTTGAACATGCCTCGGATAAAATTCTTATTTGTGCTATTAACTTTTTAAAATTTGCTTCCTAAATCATTTAGACTCTGCTTTTCAAGTACCACTATACAAATAAGCCCAAAAGTTTGAGATCTGGGAATCTCGGTGATGAAAATTAGGAAAAAAATTAATTTTAGCACTAATTCTTCTAGCATCAAAAGTATTACTCCAAACAATCAGTTTTTTGGGCGTTGTAGATGGCGTAGCCTCTTCCAGTGTAATTTTTATTCCCCCAATTTCTTTTCTATCTAATAATTTCTTTACAAAACCAGAGTTTTTTTTTGTAGACAAGAAATATGATATGATATAATTGGGCTCTACACAAAAAGCAAGGATATGAAAGATGATTTAAATGATATTTTCAAAATCTTTATCAAGCCGAGGTAAGGAAGAAACAAATTTAATTTAGCTTGAAATGTTTATTGCCGTAAATAAAAGAAGAAATGTTATAAAAGAGTTAACAATAAGTAAAAAAGAATTAATACTTTCTCATTCTAACCTAACCATTCTTAAAACTTTTTTGTGGTAAATTGAAAATCCGCAATTTTTTTATTATTTTGAACCTAATACCATAACTTTTTGTATCAATTATTGTTCAATATTTTATATGATATCGAACATTTGATCATTTTGTTCAATCTTAGATAGTTTTTTGTTATGTCTTAATGATTATTCAAGTTCAAGTTCGTTTGCCCATCTCTAGGACTCACTTCGGCAGATCAGATTTTCTTGTGTGCTCGTCGAACGTTCTTTCGGATTCGACACAGGTGACATAGTTCGCTAGATGAACAAAATGTTTTCTAAATGTACCTGTGCGCTCCTCCAAATATTTGGTGATAACTGCTGAAAAACTAATGAAAGTGATCAAATTTTATAGATACGAGTCTACTCATCGATAGAAATCATTCAAAAATCTTTTAAAACTATGAAAAAAATGCCGAAAAATATCTTATTTATTCAAAATTTCCAAAATATAATATTGTGATTGTTATAGAAAAAAATATTACAATACTTTTTTCAGATTTGAGAATAAGATAAGTAGCGAGAATCCTCTTTTCGTATATATCGGAATCAAGGGAGAAAAATCCACGGGCGCAAGAATAAACCTCAGAATCAAAACCGATTTCGGATACACAGTTTACGTTAACCCTCAAGACGCCTTCCAAAAAAGAATAAATAGATAATATAAAGCTATATAATCACATAGAATATCTAGTAAAACTTATTAAAAAAAGACTAAGTAATAAATAAGTATTTTGTGATTGTCTTTTCATTATTGTTTTCTTCTTCACTGTACTTTGGTTCTTAAAAAAAATATTCGGATAAATCAACTCTTTTCCACTGATTTTATATATACGAGGATGTTGAATCATTCTACAAGAATGCAATCTTGTCAGTTTTGTCATCTGCAGCTTTACCATCATTTTGAAGACAAACCAATTAAGTGTCATGAGTAACTTTTGCCGCGTAGATAACTATAGACCTAATGAACATGTTTGTTTCTTCTATCAGAGCCTCTTAAAAATCAAATAATCGTTGTTTCACAAACTTTGTTTATACTATTTAAAAATGTGTTCTAATCTTCATATTTGATTCATCTGAGAGAAAATGTTTGTCGACTAAATATTTGTGAATGAGTCGAAAAAGTTCCAAGTAACAGTTTCCAGCAGCATTCTAACCAGGGTTGTTTCTGTCTCAAACAATCCAAAATTGCTGCTGTTAATAAACTTACTCAAGTTATCAGCAAATGCCTTACTTTCTGGACATCAAGACAGTTAGCCAGAAAGAAGGAGTGTCGCACTCAAAACAAGGTAAGCTCTAGTTACCACATAAGTATCTCTGCAAAAGCTTAAGCTATCTCACTGTTTGAGGTCAGATTGAATTCAATATTCCTTGATAAATATTGCTTAGTTTTTATTATTACGAGTATTTTGGTTTTGATATTTGCTTCCACTAAACTATAATTGGACCTCAGGCCAATATTAAAAGTGACCAAGAACAACTATGTCTTTGTTACAATATGAAAACACGGCCTGAATATTTCGCTTATAGCTGTTTAATTATTTAACAAAGTTGTTTATTTCTGTCTGTGACTAAGTTAATTTATATTCATCCAATTTAACACCCTTTATTAACAACAGCAATCAAAGTAGCTTTTGATTGTTAACATATATCCTTCAAAAGTTATCATTGTTTTCAAAATAGCAAAGACAAAAATTTTCAAATCCAATTTAAATGAAATAATAATCATACCCAAATCTGAGAAACCCATGGAAGAAGTTACTTCCTATAAACTTATTATTTTACTTCCAAAACTGTTATAAAAGCTATTTAAAACCAAAATAATACCATTATTCGTAAATGCAAAGTTATTTCAAAGTATTAATTCGGATTTCGGAATTTCTGGAGCGAGAACAAAGAATAACAAATCATACAAGACCTGGAGATATTCGAGGATGTAAGTAAGGTTTATACTAGTCTGAACTAGTAGTAGTCGTGGTAACATACGAAATCAAAAAAATCCTTTCCCAAAATTGTTTCCACATTCTGAAATCTTATTTCGGTAGATCGGTGCTTCATGGTTAAGTATCAACGTAAATTTTTTCCAAGTAGCCCTTTGGGATCGCTTCTATATGCAGCCGATTTACCTACATCAGACAATACATGATAATGCTTTCGTAGCTTAACACCGAGATATTCAAACTGTATCACAAGTCTTTCAGACAAATTCCATAGGAGAAAGGAGACAAAAATTGGAGACTTTCTAGGATGAAACACCTCTTGAAAATAAAACAGCTTGGCATTAAACTTTGACAAATACTGGATAATTAGACACAAATGTCTCGATAAAAAGCTATTGATATACAAAATAATACTTAAAACTTATTGCTCCATAGTATTACAGTGCAATAACCAGTTACCAGTGAAAAGTAAAGACTTGAGCCTTCTCCCAAAACCCTTCTGTGGTATCAGCTACAGAACAATGGAAAAAGCACTTAAAAAGACGGTAGGAGCAATCCCAATGATTGGAACATGGGCTGAGATAAGCAAAGACTTTTCTGGGAAACTATAACCAGAGTAGATCTGCTGAATGTATCAATTGAAGTAAGAACAATCTACGAATACTAACACGAGTTCTATCTGGACACTGTCGCCTCAATAAACGCTAGACCTAGCTCTCGAATTATGAAATACTAAGAACACTACACTTGGGAGCGCTTGAAATAGAAGACGAGAACCTCTGGTAGCTAGAGCTACCAACATTCAGCTGTAAACACTGAGCTCTCCAGTATCTCTGCTAGAAAGGGGTAAAAATAGACCAGAAAAGTATAAGAGACCCCAATACACTAGTGTCAGAACATATTATTCAACATAGTCTGACAATATTTACCCCTTTCTATATCTTCAATAAATTTCAACATATTTTTAATCTATTTTTCATAAATGCCTTATGATAATAGCTCTTAAAGAGGTGTATAAACTAGATAACAATAAAGGAAACCCATAGGATTCTACCCCACAAGTTATTTTTCTATATTTACTTATCATTTACACATTGTAACTCTCAGAATCAGGAAGGTACTTATTGAATCAATTTGGTATACGAAATACATCGATAAAATAGAAAAAGGAAAATTCAAAATATCTTATAAGTATGAGAAAATAAGTATTAGTTAGTATTTTCTTATATCCCATCGTACACGCTTTCTGGGAAGTGGCTCCTTGCTGTTCTCTATAACGAACTCAACGTTCAAACGTTTGTTCTTTTGAGTGTTCGCCAACACCACCCCCATAATAATAATCATACGATGCAAAATAACCCTCTACATTGAATGTTCGATTGCGAGCACGCTGCGGCCTTTAATCAACCAGCAATTACACACAAGTTTTTCTCCATTCTCTCCTTTCCCCTCCTTGTAATGAACCAGTTAATATACGCCAACCCTCCGACCTTATGCATTTTGCTTTTCTTATATGAAACCGCTTGTGGGTTTTTTAAAAGATCGCAAATTGCTCGGTTCGAGGGTCGACGCTCTAATTGTATTATCTAGACACATAGTGGAACGAGTGCTTGTTGAATAATTTGACGTTTTATCGAAAATAAAATATTTATTATTTCTTTTGTAAAAAAATGCCACACTTATTTCGAGCAAAAAAAACGAAATGGTTCTCTTAGTCTAACGTCGTACACTTTGGTCTGTCGTCTTTACTCGTCCATTCTTGCTCTTTGCTTTATCTCAGCGAGCTCGTGAAAATGGCGTCTCTTTGTTGACTCGGTAACCCGTAGTTCGCGACACTCCACGTTTAAATTACATTAACCTTAACATTACATGCCGAATTGAGGACGTACCGAGACGTGAAAGAGCTACGGAATGGAAGCTGTTGGCGACGATGGAAATACTACAAGGTGGCGGTGTTACCTTAACGTTAAAGTATTACCGAAAAATTGAATTAAAACATTTAGTTTAAGAATACAAGTTGTAATTCAACGTATTTACATTACATTTAACATGTTCGGTACTATGTTTTTACGTTTCAGACAAATTATATGTATGATGAATATTAAAATTTAGTAGAAATTATAGTACTGATATTTATTACTTATTCTTGCTAAATTCCGTTTTTTTTTTAACTCAAATTTAATATTAGGAATAAAAAAAGATACATTTTAAGTGAGTATTTTAACTATAGAAAGCATGTTATGTCATACGTAGATTGTCCCAGAAGTATCTGGCCTGACCTAGAGATGACGGTAGTTACTTGAAAAATATCACCATATTACTAGTTTGAAGACGCCACGTTGTTTAGTATTTGTTTTGCAGCCATCAACAGTGAACGTTTCCATTAAATTTGTAAACATGGAAAATATTGATCATCGTTATGTGATACAATACTTTTATTTGAAAGGCCTTAGCTCAATCAATATAAAACCTGAACTAGATTCTACTCTAGATGAGACTGCTCCTTCGTTTTTAACATTAAAATATTGGGTATTAAAGTTTAAACGAGGCCGTACGACCTGCGAAGATTACCCTCTACCAGTGGTCGACCAAATGAGGTGACGACTCTAGAAATGTTGAAGAAAATCCACAAAGCGTTACGAAATGATGGTTGATTGAAAGTGCGCGTGCTAGCAGACATAGTAGGCATTTCAAAAAGTACGGTACATTGCATATCAATTGAAAATATTTACATGAGAACCCTGTGCGCAAAATGGGTGCGGAGTTTGTTCACAATAGAACCAAAACAATGTCGTGAAAATGTTTCCATCTAGTGTTTGGTGAGGTTTCACAGAAATAATGAACCGTGGATCCATCGCTTCACAGCCAAAACAAAAGAGCAATCATTACAATGGATTGAAAAGGAAGAACCGGCTTCAAAGAAGGGAAAAGCCGTTCCATCCTCAGGCAAGCTCATGGCGTCGGTTTTTTGGAATGCGCGTGGGATAATGTTCATCAAGAAATTTAGCAGAAACGATCGCGTTTGGTTGAGAAAAAAGTGTTGTTCCATCGAAAGAATGCATTAGCTCACACATCCGTTATCGCAAAAGCCAAAATTAATGGATTAAAGTTTGAATTGCTACCTCATGTAGCAACATTGGAAAAAATTGTTAAGAGTTTATAGTTGTTATGAGTTAACACTGATAGGGGATGATTTGATTTATTCATGAAAAATTTCACATCTGAAAATATTGATGAACCATTTGAAAATAAGTAATTGAATGTCATTTGACTTCATGTCATGCTAAGCATCACGTATTTAAAACGAAATATCTCGCCTGCATTTGGAGAACTGCACATCTGGATTTCTCTACAAATTTCAGTGCAGCAATGCTCAATTGTTCAATAGAGATCAGCTACCACTTACTGTAACTGATGCTATCGTTGAAGACAACATTAATATCGAATCAGATTATGCCAATATTGATGGTAAATGATTTTTCTCTATATAATATATTAGATATTAATTATTATCAATCTTTTTCACAAATAATGAGATATTAGAGCCTCAAATTAAGTTAATTAGAGCTTCGAAGTATTCTGTGTCAATTAAGGATTACGGAAACCAATATGATAGTGTATATGAGGATGAAGACTAAACAAAATAATTCCACCATTACATTTCTATTTATTCAACAGTCTAATAAAATTTATCTTAAATAGTATATAATTTTTTACACGCCTTCTATATTCCGGACAAGTTTTTTCCTCTAGTAGATTATTAGTGATGGAATTTCGTTCTGGCTTTGTACATCATTCATTCTTCATATATTTTATTAAAATTTTCACCCCTGCCAGAAGAACCTTTCAATTTCCAGTAGGTATAGAGGATTTATTGTGGAAACTATCTCGACTTTCGTAATGACCACCTCAAATTCGTCACTTTCTGTATGAGTATTCATTTACAGACTAGCAACAACGCAAAATGATGAAAAGAATATAAAAGGTAAACTGAAAGTAATATTGTAATTGTTTTCACATTTGTGAAAGTTCATAGGATTGTAGATCTTTTTTTAAGATATTTTATTCTTATTTTATTCTTATATATTCTCATTCTAAATCAAACTTTCAAAAGTTTTGGTGTGAAATGAGATTAGTTTCTGTTTATTTAAAATACTAAATTTAAATAAAAGATGCTCCAATATTTAGATACGATAAACCAGCATAAAACAAAATATTTCCAATGCTTCTACAATCTATTTTATAAATTTAGAACAAAAATTGGAGCCAGGTGTTTAGTAACTAGTGTAATAATATATTATACATTAGTTGTTTTGAAAGTTCATAAAACAATCATCACTTCCCAAGGAAAATAATGAAAAAAATTCTGTAATAAAAATTTCGCTTATATCTTTTTTAAAAAATCCCTCTCATTTATCATAACAAAATAAATTATGGAAATAGTAAGACTTCGCGTTGTAGTGATTTTAAAAAGTTATAAAATATTGTTATAATTATAATAATAATATTTAATTAACATAAATATTGCGTTCAGGATCGCGTCAACTTCAAATTATTGCAGCTTGTGATCTGGTTAAAACTGAATCAGGTGATGCGTGTGGTCAAAAGTTAAATGAAGGACCATGGACAGTCGTTGGCACTAAACAAGTCGGAAGTTGTTATTATTCTTACGAAAAAGAGAATCAATAACAATATTCAAGGCACAGTATCTTGGAATAACTATCGATGGTAAGTTGAGCTTCTGGGAGTAGCTTCGTCATCGGTGGAGCGGTGGCGAATAGGAGGCGGTTTTGGAACGGGCAAACTGACGAAAAAGTTTTCAAAAGTATTTATTGGGTCATCAAGAGAATATAGATAATATAGAAACCATGAAACTCAAAGAGTTATTCGATTGGTAAGTTCATTAAAATTCACTTACATTTGAGAATAATTTAGATAATCGAAATTAAATTGAAGTTCAATTGAATGATAAAAATAACGCCCAGCGTGGGGATCTTAAGCAAAAATATGTGGTTCTTTATAAAAAGCAAATAACTTTTTGACTAAAGCCAGAATCTTCATCTAGAATTTATAATTAAAAAAAATAATAATCAAGTCTTCCATTATAACAATTGTTAAGAAATAAATGACTAAAACAGAAAGAAAATGTCGTCAAAAAAATCAAAAGAAGCAGTAGAAGATATTTGAATTAGATGAGAAATGGAAAAAATTTAGTAGCTGCGATTGTCCAATCAACCAGAACTAATAAAAAACGTAGCAACATTATTCAACATTATAAAAACAAAGAATGAAGACGTGACCAGAAAGATAGATGAAAATAATTAAAATAAGACAATAAACAACAAGAAAATAATCAAATTATGTCTACCAAAATTGACGAAATCGGTAAGAAGAAAGAAATGAAAAAATAAAAAGAATTGATGAAAACGTTAATAAGAAAAGAGAAGAAATAAAAAATGAAGAAATTAATAGGAATGTGAATAAGAAAATCGAAAAAGTAAAAAGTAATGAAAATGTAAATAAGAAAATAAAAAGAAGACAGATAATAAAAGATTGATAATAATTTAACAAAGTGAAAATAGACAATAGAGATGAAAAATCAACACAAAGAAAAAATTGTAGAAAAACGGGTCATACAAAATGGGGAAGGGAATAATCAATAAGAGATACGACGATGAAAAAATTGAATAGAAATTACTACTGAAATACAAAGGAATAAGAAAATAAAAAAAAAACATGAACAGACAAAAAGTCATTGCCAATATATGTAGATATGCTTGATAATTTGATAGATGATTGACTTGATTGATCCACTCTAATGTAAACGTTCTAACAAATAGTCACTGTTTTTGGAAACATTTCAAATATTAGTAAAAGAACGGGCTTCAAAGAACCATATCCTAATCAGTTTACGATCAATAATCGAAAAATAAATTCACGAAATACAACAATATGTAACTTGATAAAAATGGAATGAGATTCAATAAAAACAACACTGGAGACGGAACGGGTCCTTCATACAAAAAATTTTCTCTTGATTCTCACCAAGAAGTTTTAAATATTAATATTATGTTTGATATATATGTGATATTAGGCTAAGAAAGTTTCAGATCAAAAATTGTTGATTACACTGTAAAAGACAGCATTGTAATTTTTGTGTCAAATTCTTGAATAAAGCAAATTCAAACAGTTTTCCACTTAAATAATGATAAATTTAAAAACTCATTATTCATAAAATGATAAAAATGCAAATTACTTATTAAAAAAGAAAATCAATACACAGAATATTAGCGATAAATGATCAAATCGTTACCTTTATGTGGCATTTTCCACAGAGCTTCTGCGCAAGGTGATTCCCTCAACGAAAGCGTTTTTGCAGCGGAAATGACTGGAGAAAACCCGCCCGGAGTCGGGACGGGTCCGGAGGTGGCTCCCAGGTTGATCTCTTGGGATTACCTGACAAAAACAATGTTATAAAATTATTAAAAAATAAAAAATATTTCTACAAGTAAACTAATTTAGATATAACTTTGGTATTAAGTATTCAAATTCGATGTCTTAGTCTCGAAAAATAAACAGATTTCATTATGCTTTTTTATAGATTTAAAGCGCACATAAAAAATTGAAACTCAACAACTACACAACATTCAAAATAATTTTTAATAACGTCAATAATTATTTTCCAAAAGGGCCCATTTTTGAAAGATTTCAAGAGCATATATTTTTTCAACAAAACAAACAAAGATAAAAATTAAGGCAGCAATTGATTAATCAAATCAAATGTGCTTTAACTGCGACACATTATGTCGTAATCAACATTATTATAAAAGCATAACAATTTTTTTACCACATTACCATCTACTAAGTTGGTATTTTTAGAAACCGTTGGTGATATTCCTACTGAAAACATTGCTTTCTACTACCACTACACCAACATTCGTAATTAGGTTGTCTGAAGTTTCGCTGGCCAGGTGATCGTCTTCAGTTCCTTACTGAGTTCGACTCAGTACATCTGATGACTATGACTGTTCGGTATCGTTCGGCAATCAACTTTATTTCGATCTCTCTACACATTAGGTACTGATACGACTCGTAATCAGTTGGTGCAGCAGTGACACGTAATTCTTCAAAATATTTAAACTCAGATGAGGAAAAACTCATTGATTATTATCAATACCTTAGAAAAAGCAGGATACAGAGAGAATATTGGATCCATTAATACCTGAATCAAAATGTGAGCCTTAGACTGTTGGTAGCAGCACAAGAACTGTCTCAGACAGATGGAACGTTCAGAGATTTTTATCGGATTTGAGGTTTAGCTCTTGATCAATCATATCGAAACTAACAAAATTATCATAATCAAATGAATCAACACCTGCAACGCAACTGCGACCGCGGAATCATGATCACGTACAACAAATTGCAAACTAGTTTCATTCGAGTCATTTCGAAGTTGCAAACCTTTGAAAGATCAACAACATCAAATAACTAGTGGTCAGATAAGGTGAACAATTAATATTATATAGGACGCCACCAGCTTTTTAACACCTTATGAATTAAATAAAAATTAAACAATCCCCGGACACGATTATCCCAATTAATATTTATTGCTAAAAACTCGAGATTTATTTATATATTAAAGATAAGTCTGGAACTTAGCTATGGAAATCCGGTATGGTTGCAGCCCTCAACTGAATTCTCAGTTTGAGTTGAATTTGTAGTCTGGTGGTTGAATCCTTGAGAAGAAATTACCGAGGCATGTTAATTTTTGTAACTACATAATTATAACCGATTGGTTTCTATTGTTAAAACGCTCCATTTTCCATTTTGGTCAATTCCAATTCGACTCCGCTGATTAAATTAACTGTTAAATACATCTAGAAATTACAATCTCATCACGAATCTCTCATAATTTCCAAGGCACGATATTACCCATCGATAACACAAATAACTGTTAGATAAACAAACGACATTGTTCTTCTCTAATTCAGTTGTCTAGATGCAGTCGCTGGTAATCAGCGGTATTGCGTTAACAAAAGAATAACGCACTGGACGTTTGAAATTTGTCTTCATTTACTTACGGTGGTTACCGGCCACCCGCCGCGAACAAAAGGCTATCCTTGTCACAGATCTTTTGCTTCTCATGTTCATATATCACGGTCAACGGATGTCAGAGGAGGATTCATTTTTTTGTTTCAACCGCATTGTTTTTGTTCATTGTATTTAGATATACGAGGTCTGGTTATTAAATAACGAGACTGGTTATGAAAAAGGGTTTTATTATAAAAATTATTCTTCATTCGAATCCTCCCTTTCAACATAGTCCCCTCCCTTCACCACACACCCTTCCATACGTTTTTGCCATTGATCGAAGCAGTGCTGGAAGTCTTTTTTGGTGCATGCCTGTAGGAGCTCTGCCGTTTTTTGATTTGCCGCTTCCATCGACTCAAATGGGGTACATTTCAAAGCAGACCTTTTTCTAACCTTTCAAGGAAATCTGAGCAGACCCGTTGATGCAAGAGCTTTTGGTTACGAGTCAGATTTTTGCCACCATCTTCGCACAGACTTTTGTCATGTGTAATTCTTCGTTAAAATTTTTCTAACCGCTTCTTTATCGGCGTTTACAACCTCGGCAATCCTCCGGATGCTCATTCGACGATCTGCACACACAATATGGTTGATTTTGGTCACTGTTTTCGGAGTTAAAACACTAACAGGGCGACCTGAGCGCTGGTTATCTTCAGTGCTGTCTCGGGGCTCACTTAAGCGCTTACATCACTCAAAAACACACGTATGAAATAGAGAATTGTCCCCATAGGTCTTTTGCAACAATTTATAGCACTCAGTCGGAGTCTTTTTCAATTTAATGTAAAATTTGAGATTGATAAGTTGCTCCTGTTTTTCGTCACGAGACAAAAAGACGTTCGTTTCAAACCACAGCTGCACAAATACTATAATAAAAACGGAAATGTGTTTTGGGACTTGCACAGACAAGATATCTAGATACCCAATGCACTACTCGTTTTTCACCCCATCCGTCTAGGGCGCCCTTTAGGCGCGCAGTCTCGTTATTCAATAGAAGGACCTCGTATATTGCTCATTTTAAATTTAGAAGAATGAAAAACGACAATACTGTATTTATATATTACCAAACAAAAGCTTGTATCTACTGCAACAATTCTAAGCAGTCCTGTGCGTATTGCAAAATTAATTTCTTTCCAGGATGTTTTTTATATAAAAAACAAACACAAGAAGGTGTCTGCCATATAGAGAAGCCTGTGGATATTGATCTCGAACTATATTTTAGTGTTCGGGTTAGTGTTTTCATAGCTGATTCCACAGGCTTGCACTTCTCCTAAGAAATGAGTCTCAATAAATTGAAATTTTGAGCGCCTGCAGGCGAACTCGGTGTTCATAAGCCACGTCTAACTTTCGAGTAGATCTTGCCAAAACTGCTCTAGGTTGGATTAGGCAACTCGGAAGAGCATTTGCCATGGTAGTAGTATAGGTAGAACAGAATCATGTAGGATGTCCAATTTAGATTTGACTCACGAGTTTGTTGCACTGGAACTGGAACTTATTAATAAATGAAGAATTTTTGTCCATCAGCAAAAGTTTTTCTTAGTGACGTTCTGACGCTTTCGATTTTCGTTAGTTACCAAGTGCATTTCTTTCAATGACGAAGTCTTCTTCCAAATCTCTGTAATGTTGAACTACAACCGCTTGAAGATTTGTTTCTACTTTCATAACGCTCATTAAATGATTTCGGTTTTTCAAATGACGACTTGGTTTCTGGTTGAGTTAAATAAAACACATTCATCATTGTTTTTAACACAATGTTCACAATATTTATGCAATTAGTGATAATTTTAGAAATTGCATTAATTTTCTTTTAGTTGACGATTATCCAGTACCTCTTTGTGGATTCTCTTCAACATTTTTGGAATCGTCACTTCATTTGGTCGACCACTGGTTGATGCTGATCTTCGCAGGTCATACGGCCTCGTTTAAACTCTAATACCCAATATTTTACTGAGGATAACGAAGGAGAAATCTCACTCAGTGTAGAATCTAGTTCAGCTTTTATCTTGGTTTGAATAAGACCTTTCAAATAAAAGTAATGTATAATATAACGATAACCAGTTTTTTTCATATTTCAAAATTCACTGAAAACGTTTACTATTGATGGCTGCCAAACAAATACTATACAGCGTGGCGTCTACAAACTTTAAAAATATGGTGTATAAAGTGTGTACTTTTCAATACAGTGGTATTTTTCAAGTAACTACAGCCATCTCTAGATCAGGCCAAGTACTTCTGGATGCGCATTGAAAACAGAACTCCTCGATAAGCAGCGTGCTTTTTGTTTATTTTGAAATGGCACTATTTTTTCCAAAAGCTTGAATTTTGACGATGAATATTGCTGTTTAATTATCTAAACTATATCCTATTTCAATAATCTATCTATTCAAATAATAGCCTCTATGATAAAACCAAATTCACATTATTTTTCTGTTAATACGTACTCGATATACTATAGAAGTTGAAATTAAAAGCTTCTCGTTATACATATAGTTGCCCGAAGCGCGCCCGTATGTAAATTACATAACGAAATATAAACATCAACATCAATCACTGTCGAACATATAAAAAATATTTATCTTCAGTAATTTACAGTTAAAAAATTATTTCCAAACTTCCATGTACCGTGTACCGTGTCATATCAATAGTAAAATAAAACCGGTCCTGACATTACCTTCCAGCACCTTTTTTCGATCTCATACAATGGCACTAGGATCACAGACATGCCGCTGAATAAGATATTCACCTTTACACTCTTGTGATAAGTGAATATTTTGACTGCGGATGACTGAATGTCAATGATTTATTGAATTCGTTTGTTTTCGTTTCATGGTTCACGTATTGTAATAAGCTTCTTGTGACCTCAGGTGATTGTCTAACTGCAAATTGCAGATTAATGTTTTTTTGTTTCTACAAATTATAATCAGTACATTTTAACAATATACAGGGTCTTTGGTAGAAGATTGGACAAACAAAAAATAGCTTCGTTTGTAGTTAGAATCAGCATTTTTGCGATAAGGGACAAAATCAGAACGATAATCTTTGATCACCATATACACAAAGACTTTCAAATTGTTCGCTATTCCACATAAATCCAATTACATTTATTATGTTTTTACAATTATTACAGTTTAAAGACTTTAAGAGCGAACGACGATGTTTTATTTATTACATTTGAGTGAATCCTACCATAAAATATAGTTTGCCGTCTTACAGTCCCATGGTTAATTTTATACGGCACCCAAAATCCTGCCAAATTCTTTACAATGTGTCCAAATTAATTCAACTGTAAACAAATATAAAATGTCATCATTTTCTGTACTTGTCTCCTGGGACTAAAGTTTAAAAAAATTACACTAAATCGAACCCTTTTAACTCTTTTGCTCCAGGTTTTGTCTGAAATTCATTGAGAAATATGCACACCTCTTCTTCTTCAGGAGCGGATTTCTATAACACTTTTATTTCTGTTGTGGTATCTTTGCTTTTAATTCTGTTCTATAATGGAGTTTTTGCTTTTGCTACTTTTCTTTCCACGTTTTTTCTGGTTTTGAAACACTTAAGTTTCCTTTTTTCCCACTTTCCATTTTTCGTTCCGTAGCATCCACTTTAGCAAAATGGAAAATTAGTAAAACACTACTGATGTAGAAAGTTGTGGCTCCAAATACATCATCGTTAATCAATGTCGAAGGTCTGGCTACCCGATAGTTGTACCAGAATGAGTTAACAACCTCCTTTGTACTTTATATTCATAATATTTGCTGGAAGGCATCTTAAACGATAATTCTAGTAGCTAGAGCCAAAATAAAACAACTTGTTTTGGTTTCGACTTGTTTATAAAAGTTAAACTCTTCACGTGGAGGTCCATCAATGGAGTGGAGAGAATGATAACTGAAAGGAAACCACAAGAAAGGAATAAAGACTAAAATTTGAATAAAAGGAAGAAGTGGAAGAGGACATTGGAAGGATGACGATAGTAGCGATAAAATCTTTATCAAAAGCTATCTTGTGATCAATGAAAAAAGTATGAATAGTATTAGTTGGTTGGATAATATACTGCAACTATTTTATTTATGAAAAACTTGAATTTAGGTAATTGAGTATTGAATATCTAATTTACACTTCCATATTTAAACACAATATGCTCTTTAAATAGAATTCCATTACTTTTATCGAAAGAAATTACCGGATTTGCAAATACCTGTATATCTTTTATTCACAAACTTTTATTACAACCCTATCAAGTTTTCAGCATCTCTTCAAAAGTAGTTTCCCGAAGTTTTCAAGATTTCTTGATAGTAAAAGTACCGGCTTGTGCTTTTGACGACGGATTCCTACCTAAAAGTAGTTACAATTTCATACGAAAAGCGCAAATCCTTTAAAAGTTCTGCATAAAAGCGATCCTTTATAAATCTGTAGACTTCCAAGTTTGATGTGTACTGTACTGAGCAGTATCTAACGATTCTCTTGTATATTTGAAGTGCAGTTACTGTATACTCTCGCGCTCTCTCAATAAAAAAGAAAAGTTCTTTTGATCTTCTTTTAAGGTTTAAAAATTATAAGAACCTACGTCATTAACTCTGGGCGGACTGAAACTGTATTTAAATCTAAATGCGTTGTAATTAAATTTACATTTTATACTAACGTATCAACGTGAATAAAGATGAAATCTGATTATATACAAAAGAATTTAAATTGGAATATCTTTATAACTCTATGTATGAACGTTTAAAAGTTAACAAACGATTTCTTTTTGGCTCGATATCGTTTACTTTAATTTAATTTGAATTAAACTACAAAAAGAATGTGATTGAATATTCTAATACGACAAATACAGATAAAAATATGATAATATAAACACATGATTTTTTTCTTTTTGTTCTAAAATGCATAGTCTTGGCACAGCCCAAATTTAATCCTTTTGCAGCATTCAAAAGATGTCTAATAATTGTCCAAATGTCTAAACTGGCGTCTTATTGTAATCAATTCAAGTCAATTTACTGCGAAATGGATGCTACTACTTATTTTCGAAAAATAATTGTAAATCATTCAAATATTCTAAAAGAGTATTAAAGAGAAGTACTTCTACTTGGAATTAACTGAAATTGTTCGATCTTTAGAAAGCTTTGTAACTAGATCGTAATCTTTACTGACATTTTTTCCAAAAATTTAACCTTTTCACTCAATTTAACACATACAAAAGTCCTCAATCGACAGGTTAAATCACATCATGAATGGCTGAAAAAGTGATAAATGGTGCAAGACAATGGGTTGCAGAAGCAGTTAGGTCTGGAAAAATCGTATAAAAAACTTAAACAAAGAAGTATTAATAAAACGAGAATGAGATTGAATCATATTAACTTTATTTTTTAGAGTTATCAAACGAATTTAGCAGAGCTCATATAAAAAACTTGATTGAAATAGATAGAGTCCCCATTTATTTTCTTTCAAATACCAAAATGTATATACCATTTATAATCGATTCATCACAATTAATTTTCTTACGTCCAAAACTAGTATATCTGATAAACTATAACTAGTAATAGCAAGCAAACGATTGGTGTTATAAGAAATAAGTTTTCAAACATTCTTCTTCTATCTCGCAAGGCTTTTTTTACTAATGTCCCATACCTCATTTGGTCTTCTTCTGTTGGCAGTACTTTCAGCTACCATGGGCAAAATTTCTTATCATAATCCTACCAATGTTTTCACTGACTATCTTGCAATTATTGAACAATATCATAATTATTTTGTTGTGCTTTTTATTTTTATTATTTTTACTACTTTTTTTGCTATTTCCATTATTTTTATATTTTATTTCTTCGTATTGTGTCATAAGTCTTCGTCGGATCTAAAACTCCTAGATATAATTCTTCTCCTTCTTATATTATTTTTATTTGTCTGTTTTACTTTCGTTCTAACTTATGCTTTGAGTGTTTGCTTTCTTTGTCCACCCTACTATCATTTCTGGTGTTATTTCATCCTGTTTGTAGGCTTGTCATTTCCATTTTGAGTTACTACTTTTATCTTCTCTACTTATTCCAATTTTTGTCTTCATCTATTTTTCAGTTTTTTTTATCTTTTTCCAAAACGTTCTTTTGCCTACTTTGATTGCGTATTAGTTTCAATATTTTATTGCTATCCTAGTTTATCTTCCTGATCTCTATTACTAGTAATTCATCACGAATCAACCTTTTTTCGTCTATTGTTTCTTTTCATTTCATCTGTTCTCTTAATATTTTTATGCAATTTTTAGATGTGTCTATTTCTTCTCCACAATTTTCTGAATGTTGTCTGCCTTATATCAATTTTTTTTTATTATTATGGAAATAAAATCAGGAATATAAAATATCTAAAAGCTATGGTTTTGACCATCTACTTCAGAGCATTGGTTATGTACATGAGGATTATGAAAATCTCCTCTTCTCTTTCTGACTTTATAAGAATCGGACGAGGAATCCGTTTCTGCTTGTACCCAATGAATCTACTATGTCCTATAACTTGGTAATATTTTCATTTATTTTAGCGCTCTTCTTTATTTGGTCTGTTTACTTTAATTTATTGTCTTCTATCTTCCTCATGATTAATTTTTGTTTTGTTATTTACTACATCATTATCTCATTCATACGCTTTTCCCACTTTGTTTTTCCTTTCATTCTTCATAAGTGTTAATCTCGGTTATATTTTTCTTGGCTTCCCTTACTTCATTTTAGCCTTTTAGATACATCTAAAAATCGTTTTTTCATATTTCTGTTCCTTCCTAATGTCGAAGGCTTAACAAGCGGATTGATTTTGAAAATATCACTTGATATGACATTTAGTTGAAAAAAAAAGTTTCTTGAATCGAGGTATATTTTTTCTTTATGAGGTTTTAATTGAAAAAAATAGTAGCATAGTCCAGAGAAACATGT
Source organism: Diorhabda sublineata (assembly GCF_026230105.1). Classification (NCBI taxonomy): domain Eukaryota; kingdom Metazoa; phylum Arthropoda; class Insecta; order Coleoptera; family Chrysomelidae; genus Diorhabda; species Diorhabda sublineata. The sequence goes on from NC_079481.1 coordinate 28,042,842, forward strand.
TCATATTATTATTCTTCATATTTTTAAACGCAATGGCAATGTGCAGAAAAAACATTTGATCATCTGGCCTACATCAATTTAACATGTTGTAACTACAGTTTCCAAACGATCCTGTAATTAAGAGTGAACTAAGGGATCGCTTCTTCTTCTCCATAAACCGCATTCAATACACCGAGGGTACATAGAAATCGGTATACATCACTAGAAACTCTTCACATAATTAGAGACCAGAGTCAAACACATTTTTACAACAGCTTAAACTTAATGATGTGGGTTTATATAATTGTGAGAGTCGTGAAACTTCAAAGGGAAATTTTCTTTCATGGAAATTTCAAGTTTGTCGGTTTAAATCTCTAGTGGATGTTGAAAAATGAAAGTTAGTTTTGGTAAAAGGGATTTAGAATACCTGGAAGGACTTTGTCTAATTTTCGATAAAATAAAATTGAAAATAAATTGATTTCTTTGACACCAAAAAAAAAAAGATCTTTATCGATAAATTGACTTTATCCATCTTTATTGATAAAAATGATGTTCAAAATCAGTTTCTCAAAAAATTACTATTCTATAAAATAGATATATACCTAAAGAGATACAATCTTAAAATGAGAAAATACAATTTCTCTGTTTCGATACTAGAGCAACGTTATTTTTGGACTCCATTCTTGAACGATTTTTGGTAATTTTCTGTAGTGGGTTGGTGCCCCTGAATAAGAGCTTCAATTTGACAGCTGACTGGACGATGGATTATTCGGTCATGTGTGAGAATGGTGTGAGGTTATTTCGATTTTAAGATATTATTTACAATAAATTATAATGAGTTTTTAGACAAAGTAAATGTAATAACGAAATATAATAAAAACGTATAAATCTACAGTAAAGGAATTTCTTGGAAAGATCTAACCTCAAAATTAATGTATGATTTAATATATTTCAACAAGTAAATTTTATATGGCCACGGTAAAAGCCACGTCCCGCAATTCTGGTGGTGTAAATTGCAGTTAACCTAACCAAACTTTTGATTACAAATAATATATCCAATCAACTGTCAAACATGAATCAGTGGTACCAACAGACCACTCACGTTACGGTGTAATTTCCCTAAAGTAAATAGATGTCAATAACTTCAAAATAGTGGAAGGAATTTTGTCAAAGAGAACGAGAGAGAATTAGACACCAATGAAGAGATTTAACAAAAAATTGTTTAGCAGACTACACATTTCTCCTTGCAGGAATAAGCTTTAGTGATATAGATATCGACGAAAATGCATCGCATTTTTCGGAGAAAATGAAATTTGTATTCGTCAGGGCATTCTTAAAGAATAGTAGTGATTATATTTTAATATATCGGACTCGTATACGTACCAACAGAAATTTTATTCCACATTATCGAAGATCAGGTTTACTTGAAAGTAAACATGGCATCAGAGGGCGTCTGCAGGTGCATGTTTAGTTGTCCAAACAACCTGAGTTCAAATTAGAATTTCCCAAGAAGAGCGTGTTAGATAATCCTTGGAGAAATGGCAGATTACATATGAATTTTTTTTAAATATTATTACAAAAAACAGTTGTGAAAAATCAGAAGAACTGTTTAGAAGATTCGGAAACGAGAAGAATATTTTGGTATTGATAAAGTGAATATATGAATATGACAAAGTATGCAAGTTGTTTTTTTTATCTAAGTTTAAAGTGATATTTGGTTAAATAATTTTCCTTTGCGAAGCTTCAGTTGGGATGTTTTTAATAGGGTTTCTTTTGGTTAGCTTGAATCTAACTGAAACAAAAGATATCAAGTAGGACATCGGTCGTTTGGCTGACCAACGGTGATAACACCGATTAGGATTATAAAGATGAGATAAAGTTACAATCAAAATAAATAGCGGAATACTGAGGAACAAAATTAATTTGGGGGATTCAAATATGAGCAAAGCTGACATTTGAGCAGTGAAATAAATTTTCCAATTGATACAATCAAGTTTGAGTTACAAGGTAATACCAACACCAAGTTTTTTTTATTATTCATAATAAGGTTTGCAATTTTTATGGTTTTCATAATTTATTTTGGCGTATTTTTATAAATTAGTACTTTTAATGGGTTGTAGGTCACAGTTTAATTATTGTAAGTCTCCATATTGTCTAGTCGGATCTAATAATCACTTTATTCTCTATATCTACTTTTTGTACTCTAAGGTCATCATATTTTTATACAAGGCATAGAAACTTTAGTCAAATGTTTTGAAAAGTGTTTGGAAATAAAGGGAGAATAAATTGAAAAGTAATCATAGTTTTTTTGTATCTATGAATTTTTTTTCTATATTATAGGCTGAGAACACATAAGACGCGCAAGGTATTTTGAGGGGGAGATTACGGAATTTTTTTTTCCCTATTAAAATTTTCCACGTATTGGTAGTAACATCAGAAAAGACCCTATTTCCGCGATTTCTGAATGTATCAAAAATTACATAAATCTTCTAATTTCATATCGAAATGTACAATAATTTAATCAAAGTTCTTTTAGTCGTTAAGAAAATCCAGTCCCTGAAATCCATAAAAAGAGTTTTTCCACTTTTATTTTTTGTTAAAAAAGAAAATTGTGTAAAATGCGGTGTTGTCACTTAATTCTGAATAGAAGCAAAACTTATAAATTCATTTCATTTGTTGAAAATTTTTAAAAATTTTACTTGAGTTGTTTGCACTAAATGTATTAATGCAACGAATATAAACCAAAATGTAAATTCAAAATATTGAAATAAGTAGAAAAATTAGTTTCCTACTTCATCTACGTTATTAAAAATATCTTTTGTAATGGTAATTTTTCAGGTATTAGACATTAAACTGATTTGTGGTCAAAATACAAAAAATGTTTCTTTCTATAACTTTCTTTTTAGAATAATTATTCCATCGGTGATTTTGAATAGTTGAAAATAATTTCCTCAAATACCTAAGACATAATATTTCACTCCCTTAACTTTCTCTATTAGCAGAAACTTTCTTTTTACTATAGCCAAAGTGTTTTCTTATCTAGGTGATTTTCATTGGTTTCTTAAATCTCTATTATCACTTTATCTAACAAAGAGATCTTTGTGAACTCACGTTTTTTGTGATACTTTATAGGAAAGTGTTTTTGTGTGTCCTTCTCGATAAAAATTGATAAGGATAAACTTGGACGAACTTAGGGTATATCAAAAGAACAATGGTCCATAACTTATGAGTATTTCGTAAATTTCCATAACATTTAACAGTCAGATATAGACGAGGAATGTTTTCGAATATAAATACCTCCTACCTTGATACAAATTGAACGCTCAAAGCATAAACCGCGTCCATTCACAATTTATATTTCAAAGTAAAATCACCATAAAACCAAAAAAGTCCCTTCGCAAAAAATGTGTCCAACCAAATGTAATTAATTGGCAAAAAAACAAACAAACAAACGTCTCTAGCCCGTACCAAAACTTGACTTCTACTCGATTAAATTCGCGGGCGTACACCTCTTACGCCTCACTACCCGATAATTTATTGTGGTCCGATGAATTTTCGCCAAGAACCACGTGTTCTAATACGGTATTTGGTAAGAATCTATGTGCTTCACTGCCCGAAAGGATACAGAAGACTGGCTACAGCCTCATGTCACTCTCTTGTTCAAGGGTGATTTCATCCAAGGTACAACAGGGAGGAGTTATAACGTCCACGCCCAATTTTTGTTGTGAGAAGGGAGCCTCGCAAACGATAAACTTAAAACTCACTGATCGCCCTCAATACAAGAATCCTAATCTTCCAAACTGTGTCTATACTCGCTTTTATGTAACTTTATGTAAAGAAATATTTCTTCCTTTACTCATTTTAATAATAAGAAGAATGTTTTCAAACTAAAATTCATGCCATGGCTATTCGCTGTTTGTTCCCAGGTCTAATAATTTTCTGTTAAAGGTAATTTTCATTATAGAAAAAATGATAAGAAGAGATAAATTTTGAATGGGCGTATCTCGCGTTTTACTTTTGCCTGAGTGGTCGCGCTAATCTGGAGATTCCATTGGAGGGATTTTAGACGCCATTGTTCAGTTGTTTAAAGCGACGGCGCATGTTAGATCGACGCTTGCTTAGTTCGGCGTCGAATGGACACTGTCGTCGAGACGTCTGTTAGTGTGTATGAGTTTTTTGGGAAATTTCCTGTAGAGTTTTGGTGTTTTCAGTTTATTTTCACAGGTGAGATTTTACTGAGATTTTCTCGAAAGGAAAACCATAATTGGGGACTTGATGATTATGGATATAACGTGCTACCTTATGTGCCATAGTGATAAAAAATCTTTTGAACGAAGTGAAAGATAAGAATTTGTTTACTCATCTCAAATATCCTTCTTTAACTAAGTATATTGTAGGATGTTTAAATGACGAGCGATTTGTCATCAAAATATTGTCATCATAGCCTACGATACTCTATCGAAGATTACGGTGAATAATTATCACTATAACTTCAAACCTGAAATTGTTTTATGATGATCAAGATTCATGGGATTTTCCAAAATAGATACAGAGGCTTTAGTTCTCCGATTGCTCTATTTAGTTATACTTTTCCCGCATTTTGTCCAATTGTTCGATTATTTATTCATTATGTCCAAAGTTATCAACATCTTAAAACATGATTTTGAAACGCTTGCAACTAATCGATTAATTGCACCATCTATCTCATCTTCTTGTATGAAACGTTAACCACATAAATGCATCTTTGAGCTGAAGAATTACCAGAAACTACTGTCTGACTTAACAGCTGCAAGCACTTATTTTGTAGTGTACCAATTTGCTGTAATTATATTTGCTTTTCGTGAATCCACACACGGCTCTCCTGGCGGCTAGGAATACGATGAAATACTTACCATTATTTGACATTTCTAACGTTTCTCGAGCGAGTGGCACTAGATCTGCCTTTTGCAAATCTTTCAGTATATGTAGCTGTTGAGGAGTAATATTTTTTTTACTTAAATAGTTAAGATCAGTTAAGATTGGATTCTAGCACGAAGAGTTGTCTCAATCTGTAGTTAAGATCTTGCTTAATGACTTTCCTAATGGTTCTAACAGTGTCTGGGTACAAGACGTACCAGGACGTGTCTCAGCGCGTTGCAGTCTTTCAAGACTTTGTTCTTCACTAAATCATAAAAGATCTAAGCATTATTTATTTCGTGATAGATTTGTATCTTTAACTGTTGAAAAATTATGTCTTCATAAACCATATCAGCAATTCTTGTTGTACGAGTACAAAAATCAATTTATGTAACTTCCAGAAGCTAGATTTATATATCTTTAGATACGATCAAATTTATCTACACTGATAGTAAACATGAATCCAACTTTATACAATTTATACTGTTCTATGTACAAAAATATCTAATTAGACTCTTCTGTATCAGCTGCCAATTTTGAAAATTTCGACATTTTCAGTCATCGAGTAGTTTCCTAAATGGTCTAGCGTGTTGCTTTTATTTAATAGAGTATCTTCATTTTTATTATACTTATTTTAAATATTGCCAGCATTTTGTTTTCCTTTTTACGTTCATATTTGATGTATCAAACAATATTTTACTTTATTTTAATATTTACCAGAAAAAAATACGCAGAAATGTTAATTCAACGATAATTGTAGACTAACTTTAAAACTACTATAATTTTGTTATGAAAAGTGATGTGAAACTATTTAATCGAAATCATAACAAAATTAATGATGAATATATTTCCAAATGACGTCGTGGTCATATTTTTCTTCTATAATACGATGTCTGGCTATTAAATAACGAGACAGGTTACGCAAAAGGGTTTTATTTTAAAGAATTGTCTACATTGGAATGCTTCCCTCACCACAAACCTTTCCATAAGTTTTTTCCATTGATCAAAGCAGTGCTGGAAGTCATCTTTGGTGAGGGCCTGTCCCTTTCAAAGCAAATTCAAGAAAATCTAAGCAGACACTTTGACGCAAAAGCTTTTGGTGAGGAGTCGGATTTTTTGGCACCAACTTCACACAGACTTTTTTCATGTGTAATTACTCGTGTAAAATTTTTCTAACCGTTTCTTTATCGGCATTTGCAGCCTCGACAATTATCCGGATACTCATTCCACGATCTGCGCGCACAATTTGATTGATTTTGGTCACTGTTTCTGAAGTTGAAACAGTCACAAGGCGACCTGGGCGCTGTTCATCTTCAGTGCTCTCTCGGCCTTCACCAAAGCGCTAACACCACTCAAAAACACGCGCACGAGATAGAGAATTGTCCCCATAGGTCTCTTGCAACAATTTATAGCACTCAGCTGGAGTTTTTTCCAATTTAACGAGAAGTTTGAAATTGGTTTTCGGTACGAGAAAAAAAACACGTTCGTTTCAAACCGCTACTGCACAAATACTATAATAGTGACGCAAACGTGTTTTGGGACGTTCATAAACAAGATATATAAATACCCAACACCGTTAGGGCGCCCTCTAGGCACGCAGTCTCGTTATTTAATAGCCAGACCTCGTATATCTACCATTAAGGAATCGAATGACTTCTCGCTTTTTTGTATTTGTTTAGATAATTGTTTCCGAATTATTTGTGATTTATATACTGAAAAATACTTTAGGTGCAATAATCAACTAAAACAATTTTTGTAGATGTTATTTTTATCAATTTTTTGTAATCAATTTGAATTTGTAAAAAGTCAAGATTGTTTGGCGTCTGTTTTTTGATAATTAGTATCGTACTGCAACAAAAAAAATTAGTAGTGATGAAATCTAAACTGAAATTCACCGCGTGTGTGCCGAGCTCGTTGCCGAGGCCGACACTGCTGATTCATTAGAGATCAAACAGCGACATTGTTTCTGCTGCCTCAGAAATAAAAACAACAGAATTATATTGCATACACTAGATTTATTGAATGGTGTAAATTGAAAAAACTTGAAAGAAAGTTTAGAGAAACTATTTTTTTGGCTTTTTTTCGAGGAATAATTGATGGTATAGGAAACTTCAACAATGTGGTCCAACCATTCCGTCACAAATCACAAATTACTCCCATTTCTGAAGCGATAAAATCTGGGGTATCATGCGAAGAAATTAAAAATTTTCTCAAGGGAATAAATCCATAAATTTTCAAATCAAGCTCTATCTACAGAGTACTTGATGATGAAAATGACAAAATTGTTGATGTATAAATGTTGGATGAAATCCAAAAATTTAAGATACGTTAACAATAAATGTAACAACCAATTGGAATAAACACGTTTGGTAAGACATTACTCGTATTTAAAATTATCCGATGCGGAATTCTCTACTGCTTTCGAAGATCGTCAGCGTCTTTACTTCACGAGCGGGTCTGACGACGATTAAACGACATGGAGATTGGAGATACTCAACGGTCACTGAGGGCTACGTTGAGAACTCCATTGGAAATAAAAATAAAATGAGTGATGAGTTTCATGTTGTATCGGCAGCTGCAAGATCTTCAAATAGTTATAAACAACATTTTGAACTGGTACCATATTCTTCTTCTTATTTATTCTTAAGGTATCATGATCTGTTAGCTTTGCAGGTTCCTCTGTATCAATTTCTGGGAGGTGGACTGCCAGCTGCCCATCCATCTCTTAGATGGTCGTCCAGGTTCTCTTTTCCCTTTGTTTTTCCTTCAAGTACGATGTGTGGCAGTCTACTCTCTTCTTCATTCTTCATTCTTCTCACATGAGCGTACCAGTATTTTTTTCTTTATCTCCTTGGCTTACGATGTCTTGCACACCAGCTTGTTCCCCGATGTCAGTGTTCCTGATTCGATCTACTCTTGTTTTTCCCACTATAGTCCTGAGCGCTTTCATTTCTGCTACCCGAGGTATATTTTTCGTTTTGTTTGTTTCCTCTCTGGTTTCTATTCCGTATGTTATGATTGGTCTGATAAAAGTCTTATAGATCCCAACCTTTCTATCCTCAAGCAGCGCGATATGGTAGCAAGATCGGATCCAAAGTCTTGACAAAGGGAGGTCATTAGTATTAGGACATGGCATTTTAAGCTTTTTACCCACAAAATATAAGTTAATTACGTTGTTTTTGACATCATATTGATTTTATGCAATTTTTACTTTAAACCTCAATTCCTCCTCCACTTTGAAACAAAAAACAAAAGTTAATTAATCAGGGTTTAGGGGGGAGTCATTATCAGTGGGTCGTGATAACTCGACAAGATGGCTTAAGAAATCCGTTATCTTTGCAAGGAGTCTGCATAAGCAAATTCTCTAATTGTTGTGTTAATATTACTTTACAAAAATAAGAGTATGTTATTAAAACAAGTCAATTAATTTTGCAGGAGGGATGAAAAACCTGCATAAAGTGCCATACACCAATTATGTAAACTGATCTTTTTTTAACCAATAATAACAGTTGGTTATGACTTGTTTAAGATAATTTCTAATAAAAAATGTAATTATAAACTATATGGCCAGGCATAAAAGGTTTTGAACCAAATTAACAAGACATTCTAGAGACTTTATTTGTTTTCAATTATGACTACATTCTAATCATAATTAAAAGAAGTAAAGAAGAAACACTTTAAAACTTAATCTTCTTCAAACGGTAGATGATAGTCCGCAGGTATTACTTCCTTCAGTTGCTGTAAATGGTCGTATTTACATTTTTTAATCGGCAGGGAATTTTGATAGAGAAGAATTATAGAACTAACCTCATCACTTGTTCGACTTAGTCTTTTTTCGAATGCCACAAAATCTTCATCAAAATTCAGTTTGTAGTATAGTTTTCCATCTGTACAGCACATAAATCATTATCACTAGAATCTCCTGTTTTATATCGAGGACCAATGGAAGTGGGAATTCTAGTGCCGAAAAATCTATGATTTGAATAATTAACTTGATAGGGTCGAGTATTTAAGCGAGCTGATTTACAAGCAGCAATATAACCAGCAGGCGAATAGATAATTCTTTATTACGGATTCTTCGCTCAATTGTGGAATCCATACTGTCACATTCCATCTAGGTATGTCCACTTACCAAGTACTTCTGAGTAATAATTATGCCCTTGTTTAACGATAGATCCCGATTCAACAATATACAAAATAATTTCTTCCATTTCTGATACATTGGATTCGATGAAATTGTACAAATTTGTTGCAAATTCATTTGAAATCACTTTTTCTTCAGTTTCCTGCCATAAAAAGCAATACGCATGCATTATTTCTTATAAAATTATACAAGGTAAAGCTGTGGACCACTATTTTTTTGTATTATATTTTTGATCCCTTATTATGAAGTACCTACTGATTGAAAATCTATTATGAAAAAATTGGCATTACTTTTGTCTAAAGACTTTTCATCACGTGCTCGATTTTTTTAAATAACCTGTCGACATTTTCAGCCTTATGGGACACAAAAGTCACATAGATCTTTTTTTGGAGAATATAAATCTAGATTATTTGAAGCAAACTCTCCATTAAAAGTTTTTAAGGAAAGAGACTTAATGTTCTTATCTGCGCAGTACTCAACATAATTCCTGTACTCCAAATACTTCTTAATCGATGAAACTGTACAATAGTGATATTCCATTTTTGGTAATTCCATCAAAAACTTCCTTAACTGAGTTCAACGGAATAATTGTCATTCCTATTGATTTAATTTTTTTTTCTAGAGCATCATTATTAGTAATTAATTCATTAGTTTCCAAGAATGCTGAAATTGAGGTACTATCTATTCCAGAGGAAGATAATCTACCATTAGTTCCTTTTGAATTTGGAACTAGAGATACTAAATTTCTTCTTAAACCCCCGTACATCTTGAGAACAAAAAAAGTTTAATGTTAAAATAATAAAATCATATCACAAATTAAATTGAAAAATGCAGACACTTAGACTGAGTAATTCCACGAAATGCCATGACATAGAAGATTTTTCGATTGTCCTATAAATATCGATATAACCAATTTAAGAGTAAGGAGATTTGAAGGGTGTTGAATAAGGATATTTTGAATCCATCTGTATCAGAACTATATATTTGTAGATTACTAGACGAAGGTTACTGTGGCCCTTTTATACATTATTATTATGCAAAAACCGATAAAAAATTATGTATTTTTCTTGTTCCATAAACTGTCATATTATTGAAATTGCAACAAGATTTTTTATTTTTAATATACGACTCTATTAAATATTATCTTTATCCTAATCAAAAAATCCAACAACGACGTCTTTATTCGCTTGTGTCGATTGTTTTTTTTTATCTTTTCGTAGAGCCCAATGTGCGGTGGATAACAAGACAGAAACGAATGACATGTGAAACGATATCATCCCATTTGGTCATCACGGAAAGTTGCCGGCGCGGGTATGACCAATGTGATGTGTATGTTTTCAATTACATTAATTAATTAGTAAAGATCAATCTCAAGAGATAGTATTTTCGTTTTTCGCGGCTTTCCTTTGCTCCATTCATTATAATGTTTGAATTATTCCTTGTAATATAAGAACTGTATATTGGATCGGTCTTACACTATAAAAACTAACGTACATCATATATCTTAGTGTTAGGTCATAATTCAACAACGTTGCCAGATTTTAAAAGTGAATTAATGAATAATGTTGCAATTGTTTTTTCTGAATATATATTGGCCTAAAGATTTCAGATCTGGATTGTTTTTTACAGGCTACATAATTTTTTTAAATGAGTATTATATTGTAATTTCAAATTAAATTTTATTTACATAACAATCTAATGAAATTTTATTTTATTTGGCAGTATATTCCAATTATGAAATGTAGACAGAAGAAGAACAATCTGTGTATGAAAAATGTCCGTCGAAATATGTAAAATAAAGGTGGCGCCACATTAGCATCAGGATAAATTTCTTTTAGGTTATATTCTCTACATTATTTTGTACAATTCCTTTTGAAATTCTCGTGGATAAACTATGATATTAAATTCATTAATTCGGCATACTTCAATTAATTTACAATTGCTGTATTCATACCAAATCATACATCAGCGCTATTCTGGAAGGTATTAAGACATTCTACCTGAATGAAAGTGTTAAAAATAAGATTAGTCTTCATTAACATTAACATTCAGTCTTCATTAATAATAAACAATAACAATGATAAGATCATTTGATAGAAATACAAAAAGAATATTCTATTTATATATTTTTATAAAGACTTAAAGAAAAGTCGAAAGTCCATTGTATTTATCTTTCAAAAATTATTTAAAAAAACTAATTTTGAAACAGAAGTAATAAGAAATTAAAGATATTTATACAAAACTTAACAGAATGAAAGATATATTTATACTAAAGTCTGATTGCTTCAATTCATAAATTAGGTTTCCTTTGACCTAATTCTATAATCTTTTGTCATAATTGTCACAAATTTGTCATATTAATGTATATGGCGGCATATATTTTGAAATTTTAAGGAATACGAGTGAAAAATAATCGATTATTTTCGATTGCTCGAGGAGTATTCTTTACGATTATATGATGAATGATGATATTACCAAGAATATAAATTATCTATCCACCGTAATTTCATCACGAAATATATAATCAATTTAAAACAATTATTCCAAAACGTTTCTAGTTTTACTAAAACTAATACTATTTTATTTACCTAATTAGATGTTATATTTGTTCAATATGGGTCAAAATCTACAAACTATTATGCCAAAAAATTATCGTCAATATTTTTGAGGAATAATATCACTAAATTCCGGATTTGCTTGAGTTTTGAATGATGCTAGCTCTGGTTAATAGAGGAAATTAATACAAACAGAAATCCACTCCCAACATCTCTTCTGATAAGTTCGGCAGTAGGTATTCTCTTCTTCTCCTGCTCCTTCTTACTTTAATAGGTACAGTGGAAGGTCCCGGATATCCTATAAAAGCCATTAAACAGTATATCCGTTGGCTAAAGCTATCCCTCCACGAAATCCTTCCAATCCTCAGATTTATAAGACCTCTAATAAATAATCACTTTTATTTTTTGTTTTTTCTCCTATTTGTCTTTACTGCTAGTTTTAGTACTCGTCTTTGGATACCTAGCGTGGTATTTTCTAATTTTGTACGTCGACTTCCTCAGTCGGTTTTTCAGGTCTTCAAATCTGGAGGTTTTCTTCAAGATATCTCCTATCTTCTTTCGGTCCTCATGTACCAAGGGGCATTCACTGCTTGTTATTTTGCTGGGCTTGGAGATTTCTTTGGAGGCATGTGGATAAGTCTCGTCTTCCAATGAGTCCTACTAGTCTTGCTATTCCATTTTTCGTCTTGTTCACTAGAAAGTAAGCGCTAGAGATGGAAGGACAAGGAACTTATTGTGATCATTTAGGCACGCACAAATGAGTTATGTATACGATTTATTGTAATCATTATCAAAAATTACGAATAAAGCAATATTCGCAATCAATTTGGGGTCAATACAAATTTCTCGTATTTCCTCGTGTTTTACGAAAACATAAAATACTGCCAGTAAATTTTATTTCGTATTTATTAAGAAAATATACTAACAACAACATATTTTTCGATTAAACTAAAAACACCCTGTGAATAACGAATAATAAAGATAAGCCCTGTCCCAATCCGAATATCTGTGTAAAGGGCGGCACCTTTATGAACTAGATAAGTAACTGTAAAGCACTAGGTGATCCATTGTAGTTATTATGTTGAAAGTAATTGCTAGTTTTGGTATACAACCACACACCGCCCCTAAGTGCATCCCTTATGAAGTTATTACTATTCTTTTGCGGCATGAACGAGTGTACGTTTCATCTTTGTTTTCGATGGTTTTATTTGTTTGGGCCGAGAAGAGGAAGATGTTTTATAGATCAATAGGTAACGACTTTGTAGGTATTCAGATGCCAGGTGATAGACGTGTTGGTATTTATAAGGGTGAATAGATATATGTGTTTTTAAAAATGTCAAAAAATAGTATGGAATATAACGTATAAATAACTCTTGATAGAGTAGAACAGAATTTACAAAAATAATCTTATATAATCTCTAATAAACGATTTTATTAAATGTTATAAATATTGTAAATTCGGCCAAGAAGTTTCACAGGTTAGATTAGGTTTCAATTCGTAGAATCGGTCGCTTGGTTTTATGCTGTATAAATAATTTGTTAATTACATTATGTACACAATGTTTAGTTTCTGTATGTTATTTTCAAACTCTTTAATTTTCTTTGTATATGTATGAATTTGTACATTTCTGAAAATATATGTTTTTTTTTGGTTTTGAAACAGTACCCCAAAATCTGGCCGATTTTACATGGACAAATATTGCATCCCAAATTTATCTTACTACACAAAAAAATTATCTATCTGGCTGAATTTACCACTGCTCTTTTTGCTTCTTTTTGTGCCTATGTTTGCGTCCCATACTCTTCACTTGAATCTCCTATTCTTTATAAATAATCCCACTAAATTAACTGTCTCTGCCCAATGAATTCCATAAGTAACATCCAGACCTTTGCGTATTTGGAACCAAAAATATTCAATCTGTGCAACTTGCAACGCACTTATTTGTCTACCAATGAGAATTCATGTTTCACAGTCTTTAAGTCAATGTTTTATCAACATTTAGGTTCGTTTTTCTTGAGACTTCTTTTCTATTGATCAAGTTTATGCTGTGATTTGTTTCAAGACGTTTTTAATTCTCTTATTAATCTGTATGTCTGCATTGCTTGTGTTTTCTGCTTCTATTCCAAGGTATTTAAATGTGCTAACCCGATCACTTCCCTATTCCTTTTCTTCTAAATTTAATGATCGTTGTTTGTGTTATAAGTACAGTTTTTTATAAAGGAGAATGTCGAAAACCGGACGGACCCCTGTTTTGTTTTTGTATTAAAATAAAATAGAAAATAATGATAAATTATGTTTTAAAATCATCTAATATTTACTTTTTCATCTTAAGCATCATTTAACTTCTACTTTAAATAATCTAATTCAATATTAGTACAAAAAAATTATTTTGCTAAACCTTAGACTTTCTCAATTTGTGATATGGTTGCCGAAACCGGACCCCTTGACAAAATAACAACAAAAAATTTTAAAATGGTATTAAATCAAAGAATACTCATTCTAATTTCAAATATAATTATAATTTAACAATCACAAAACAATATAATTCAATAAGATGAAAATTTCAATCTCAGAAAATTGGCCCACAGTGACCACATAACGTACATAACCCAACGCTCCCCTTTAGAATCCTCCGAAAATTTTCTTTAACAAAAATGTACCATGCGTCAACATCTTTGGATGGGGAAACTCTCGGGAGATACTCCAAAACTGCTACGTCAACATTATAAATTCTATCTGGCGTGAACTTTCCTTTCTCATAAACGTCTTCCAGAAGATCATAAAATTTCTCTGTATTTCCTTTGCTAAACCCAAGAGCCCTGCTATACGAAGTTCCAGTAGTTTTCCTTTCCGATAGTTTTGATTTGTGCCGTTTTAGAGAAAGACTAACGCATTTTTCCCAGCAATATCGTCCTTGAATATTGTGTTCGATGCTATTTCTTTCTGCCAACTGTACTGTCATTCTTCGTAATTCATTACCAGCAAGCTCTTGTTCAAGATCATTACCCAAAACTGTAGGTCTGCCTCGTTTTGTTTTTGCTGCCTCTTTAGGTGTACCGTATTCCATGTTGGACAACCTCATGAGAGTTGTTTTCGGAACATTAAAATTTTTACTGGCCATCTGCTTCAATTGCTTTCTTTATTTTAGAAGGACTCCACTTTCTTTGATCAGTTTTTCCCATTATCCTTTTGAAATCTGAAACGAAATTTCAAAAGAATAAGCGTGGGTACAGATTCAGGAGACTTTGAACATGATGATGATGACGTTACGTTGTTACTTTTTGATGATATACATTAAACTTAAAACTTACAACCATGTAATGGTGAACTGATAAGCAACAGGTGAAGTGGGCTCCACTACATTGTGGTAGATGCCTAAACTTCTGTTTACAGTTGAATAGGACAATGTTCAAGAGAATGCATTATCAGAAGACCAGGGGTCCACTTTAGGGGTCCGATTTAGGGTACTTTCCTCTACATTTATTCTCATACCGAACTGCTGCGATGTATGGTTGCAGATGACAAAATTTTTCTATAGATCTTGAAAGTTTTCTGCAATAAAGGCTATATCGTCAGATATTTTTCCTGCTTGTAGGTTCCTATATTCAACGCACATTATCTTTGAGTTCGTTGAACAGATAATTATTATATCATCTATAGATTTATTGAAATCAAAGCAAGCAAAACTCCATCTATGGTTAAAAAAGCGTCTGATGCTAGATTTTTATTAATTACATTGTTGATATTTTATTTATATGAACATGATTGCAAGTCAACACATATATGCCATTTCTCTCCAAACTTTCTCATATTTCAGCCTTCGATACTTTGTCAAAATCTTTCTCCATGTTAATAAATCCAAATAATGGTTCTGTATCTCGACGAACAGCTTTGTATATAAGTAAAAAACGTCTATCTTTGAGAAATCCGCTTCCTGCTTCATTTCTCAATTTATTTCGTACACTTTCATCGTACACTAAACTAAAGTTATTTCTTTCTAGTTATTATTTTCTATCTTGAAAATTGATGGTAACAACGATACTTCCTAGTCTTTTGGTATCTTTGTAAATCTTTTTAAATAAGTCTAAATCTATCCTCCCCATAGCTTTTATCATTTCGGGTGTTATTCCATCGCATTCAGCAGCTTTTTCATTTTTTAATCATTTAATCATTTCGAAAACTTCTTCTTTCGTTATCCTTGCTTCTTTTTTATCGTCGTAAGTTTATTTCCTCATAATAAAAGAAAAATAACTGAATATAAAAATGAAACAAAGAATTGAGCACAAAACTAAAATTTATAGAAACTATTTGAGAAAAACAGAACGGGGTGGAATTAGCAAAGAAAAATAATGAAATAAATGAACAGTTGATGAGAAACTGAATGAATAATGTCCAGGAAAACAATGGAGACATAAAAAAACAGGAAACAGCGAAAGACAATTAAGAACAAGACATGGAGTCCTAATTAGACGCCTAAATTAGCAGAAGAGTAAAACTAGAACATTAATAATATAAAATAATTCTGTATTTATTAATATTCGAATTTATAACAAAAATCGACTGCTTACTACTTTTAATTAGATATTAATTTTATATCATAAAACAAATGTATTCCATCATATAAATTCCTTGTTTAGATAACGATTGCTATAATTAAAAATGTAATAATCCACACCTATGAAAATATAAGGCGAATTTTCCATGAAAACTCTCTCATTAATTCCATCAAGATTGAACGTTATCTAACATCGACAAAAAATTTATCATATGGGTAAAACCCAAATGTTCCTTTATTCATGAATTGCCTTTATATTGTTACGAAGGATAAAATCGCCCTATTCATTAAGTCCAATAGAAAATGATTCGTTACAAATAACGTAAACACTAAGGGAGATACTGCCAACAGCTTCAAAGGGAGCTTAATCTAGATACACAAAAAGGGGTTGCGCGAATGTAATGTATTCGTTATATTATATAAGTTGAAATAAAGGGAAGTAACTGAATTAGAACAAACAGCTTTATTAAAAATTGCTACTTGAGCTATATATTCTCTTGATTTCATTTTTTGCTTCTTCTTTTAGTATGGCTATTGTTGGGCGAGGAAACCTCAATATAAACGTAAATGAATGCTGCCTGTTTTAGGCCACATCAAAAAAGTATTCGATTGCCGAATCAGAATTATATATCACCAGCACGCAAATTAAAGACATTAAATTATACTTTCACGCACAAAATGTTTTTAGAAATATATTTTAAGATATGAAGTAGTTTCTAGACTGGAAATATTAATTTAGTGAAAACAATGTACAAAAAGTGAATAATGTCCTAATCTAGAGATAAGAAAATGTTTTCCTTCTTCTCCAATAGTCAATTTACGTTTATCTGCTGGGTAACGCATGTAGGAGCCCCCAGACTTGAACGACGGGGCTTAACTTGGGCCAAACGCAGGGAAATCCGGCCTTGGCACACCAATAATGGCCCAAACCTGGTTGAAGTACTGGGTAATTTAGCCCCGGCCATTCTATATCAGCCAAGCTTGGCCGAACTCTATTAAACCTTACCTAGGCCATCCCATTTTCACCCAAGCTAGGGCCAGAGCTGTACATACTTGACCTAAGTCTGGGCCTATACTGGGCCCATCGTAAATTCCTATATAGGGAATTAGCTTCAAAGTAATTATACATACAAATATAGTGATCAATACATTAAACAAGTAATTTACAACAAAGTAATGCGGACCGATTTTGGATGTTGTTGTAGATACTATATTGGGTCCACCGTATTTTTGGTAATGAGAATTAATATTTAACCGAGAGAATAACTGTCGTATTTACTTTGTATCATATGTTCAGTATTTATACTATTTCTATAACGTCACGCAATATGGCGGCCTCACTGAAATGTTTAAACTACCTACAAAACTTTTGAATTTTCAATAATTTTTTCTCCATAAATATTCATCAAAGAATTAGAACAAAATCATAATTAAAGTTGAATATAAACTATTCAAAACTATTTTTTCTCAAACCATGCAAGTATCAATGTTGATAAATCCCACCATTACGCCATGTAATAAATTTTCAAAGTGTTCTGGATGATACGATCCCATGAGAAATACCATTACGCGCATATAGTAACAGCTAGCAATATCGGGAAAGCTGGTACGCTGATTTTTGGATACTCGTGACTTACTTGGCTGCTGAAGAATATTTGAGTACCAGCTGTACACTTTTGATTATTTACAGAGTAATTTTTCTCATAATTATATATTGCTAGTTATAATAGTTTCTTACTGCATAAGACAAAAGTACTAGATACTTTTCCATGACATGCATACAACAAAACCATGATGATATTGTTGAAGAGTGCAAAATAAGCTAGCGCAATTCAAATTTATCGTTGATCGTGTCAAATGACACGTCCTGGATTTATTGAGGTCCAAACAAGGTGTTGGTTGTGTTTGGAACAAAAATTCTGTTTTAGATTCTGATTATTCTTCTGACATTTTGACGATTTTACCTTGGTCTTAGCTCAAAGGAGTAAGAGCATTTAAAGTATCTTTGCAGCAATACAAACATTTCCTTTTTTCTCATGTCTCTAAACTCTGTCGGGTTTCCTTCTAACAGAGTTTTCACACTCAGGTACAAAACGATACCTATAGGATGATTTTTTTACTTTTTTAATAACTTTTATCGATATTATAGCCTATAAAGTAACTGTTACACTTGAGCAAATACTGGACGTCGCAATTGACGTTATCTAAAGTCCAAGAAAAATAGCGGCGTTCAAAACAAGCCAAATTAAACCGATACTTTATATACCTAAAATAATTTATCAACAAAATATTATATATGAATTTGAATAAAATCTTTGTCAACTAGATTATGAGAGTTCTCTTAGTGGGATTGTGACAAAATTAAACACCGAAGTGTACTAACTGTAATATATTTCCGAGCTTTCGAATACTTAATTCTAGTTGATTCTATTAAAAAACATTAAATTCATCAATGATTGTTATCAAGTAACGAAAGTATGTATTTGGGCAAAAAATATTCATTCTGTGTAGCAATACTGAGGATTCACTTACAAACAAACAAGCAACGAAATGAAGAAACAAATCAATGTAAAATATGGCTTAAAACAATTTCGTTGATTCTTTGACGGTAATAGGGTGGATGTTTAAAGACTTCTATCACGTAAAAATTCAATTTTTTCTTGTATAGCAACATAAGCCTGCGTATATCGACTAATTCAAAAAGTACAGGTTAATATTTTGAGGTGTACCAGTTTGCTGTAACTGCCCGGCTGGACTTGAGGGTCGACTTTGCTACGGAAAAAACATGCGTGTCTATTTAACTTTCTTGTTAGAACTTTTCTTTTTCTCCAATATAAGTGTCACATATTTCGATGTCAAATCGTATGTACCACTATTTTATTTACTGTAATAAAAATGGTTTATCTACAGTCAGAACTTACTACTCAAGTATGATAATATAGAAAAATGCAGTGTTGCTTGTTCTAGCTTCAGTTTACTGAAAAGCCGTTTAGGAAAACTGAAGACACAACTACAGAGAAAAAAGAAAATATACTGAAAAGTATAAACGCCAAATATAATATTATTTCCAGGAAAATCTATTGACAGTATTCTTACAACAATTTATAATATTTTCAAAGAGTATAGAAGATTTTTTATGTTGTACTTTATATTTTTTTTAAATCTGAGGCTTAATGTTGAAAGGTATTAAAATGATTAAATGCTATTTATTCCCTTCCATACTTCTTTATATTTTTATTGATAAATTATCTGAATTACACATTATAGATAACTAAAATAAACAATAAATAATCGAAAAGTAAGTGTATCAATTTTTTTGTAACCTTTTCCAGTAGCTTTCCCACATGCAGTATCTTTGAACGGATCCTATAGTAAGAGGGTGTCGCCCTCTGTAGGAGGCTAATCTTCATTACGCAACTAATAATACGTCAACTGTTTGGGTCATGCACTGCCTCTTTACATCAATTCAATATCGATGTAACAAGATATGTTACACCCTCTTGATGAGATGTGTACACAATACAGTCTATTAAATAAAATTTGTATCGTATATAAGTTGATTAGAAAAGTGTTTAGAATATGAATTGAAGGGATGTTTTTATATGGATGATAATGAAATAAAATTTTGATGATTCTAGTAACCGATCTACTATTAACTATCAGTGAATAAAAGAATTACTAAGCAACTGATTTCTCATTTTAAGCAAGCAGTTTTGTGAACGACCTCGTATAAAAATAACACCACGTGTAGGTGAAATTAATTGAAAGACGTAGGTATCATTTTCTCACACAACTAAATAGTATCGTTAGCTTTAACCACCCCGACAAAAAAGATGCCGAAAAAAATATCTATGTCTAAGTGCTTTCTTAAAGTCCAGATAAGCCGTACCAATCTTTTTAAATCCCGATGCCGCAATATTGGCGTTCTTCCATACCTTTTTTCTTTCTATCCTTACCTTGTAATCCTTATAATGTGAAAGTCTCGTCCTTTTCTCTGGATTACCAAGTCTCATTCTTCTACCAGAAATTTTAAAAAGTTCAAAAGACCCCGACGATTATGTAGTTCATAAGCTATATACTCACTCCCTTTTTTTGAGCGTTTCTCGATTATTATCTTTTCACCAGAGGCGTAAACAGATTGGATTTCAGAAGGATTATTATTTATGCAACGCACCAAGTGTTTCACAAAGACAATCCATATGTTTGTTTCAAGTCTTGTCCTGAATTAATTCTAAAAGAGATCGAGACAGCACATTTTCCTTATTTGATAAAACACTAAACATATTTATTTGTTGGAGAGCTGGTAGAGACAAATTTGAGTAGGTGTTTGAGATAACCTGAAACTTTATTATTTTCTTTTTTTTTTACTTGTTCTTGAGACATTAAAGATTGTTACGTCTTGATGGTTAAGAAAATTCAACAATCAACAAGGTACGTTTAATAAATATTTGCTTGCGATACAGACGTCCTCGTCGGAATGTTGGAAAACCCTGATTATCCTCAGAATGATCACTTGAACACGAGAAGATCGAAATTGCATTTAAATATTGGATATTCGATAGCTCACCGAATTTCCACGCAATCACGGGATATTATTTCAATCCATCTTTTTCCCAAGCAAAATGAAGAAGCAAAATAATGAAACTCGGGATTGCTCGGTTTACGAAGCGAAATTTTTGAAACTTTAGTATAATATCTGTCATATATTGGATTTATAGCTGACAGTGACATGCGCCTAGAATTCAAAAGTTTTATGCATCTAATAAAGCAGATAGAATCGATTCTAGGAATCGTTAAAGGC
Organism: Diorhabda sublineata; assembly: GCF_026230105.1. Taxonomy (NCBI): domain Eukaryota; kingdom Metazoa; phylum Arthropoda; class Insecta; order Coleoptera; family Chrysomelidae; genus Diorhabda; species Diorhabda sublineata. The sequence goes on from NC_079481.1 coordinate 28,063,773, forward strand.
TTTACCACTGCTCGGTCTTCTCCAAAATGAGTTGGAATGGATTCAAACATGTAAATTAAGTAAATTTGCCAGAACCAATCGTGTCGCAGTGTTCGTCAGCCAGTTTCTCACTCTTAATCGGGCGTAATGTTTCACGTCACTTGATAATGCCACATCAAACACCAACCAACTTTTTTATGTTGTCTCAAGAGCCTACTCGAATTTGTTTACCAGCTCTTCGGCTAAATATTCATAGAATGAAATAATCTTTATGAGAGTCGGGCATGTTTTAATGAGAGTATATTGGGTCGGGTCGGTATATATTTTTAAACAATCTTTTCTTAAATTGCTCTTCAGTTGGAACGAATTGAATCAATTTTTACTAATCTCGTTAATTACCCTGTAAATTACTTCTGCGTTTAAAAGTAATTTATTCAATAATCTGAAAAGTTTTTATTTTTTTGTTTACTGGAAACTAGAGTTTTGCAACGTGCTTGAAATATTTGAATTGACAGCAAGTATTAATGAGAAGGGAGACTGAACTTGGTTAAAACAGAGCAAGATTTGCAAGAGTCTTGGTGCAAGACTACAATAATCTGGTGTTTGTCTTGGGCTTGCATTTACTCATCACTAGACAGAATTTTTGATAGTAGACATGACGAAGCTTCATTGTAATCTATTATTATACAATATGAAATAGTTTTGTAAACTAAGAAAATTAATCGAATGTAGTGGAAAAGAAAGATATCTAAGTTGAATTAATCCTAAACATACGATATATATAATTGAGTGTTATATATATCAAGCCTCAAATCATTTTCATGAAGAAATAATAGTGTTCATTCTAAATAATCATTGTGAATTGGATATTAATAACAAAAATATATTAATTTTAAGTGAGTGTTAAAGTTTTGTGAAGGATTTGAAGTATTCAACGACATTAAAATTAAGTCTTGTGATTTCGTATTCACCCAGGAATAAACAATGACACCAATATAAGAAAATAATGTGAAATAAAAAGAAGCAGCGCCCAATGTGAAAACAATCTCTACTGAATTGACAAACATATTTAAACAGTTTCATTTCCCCACTGTCCTCTAAGAACAAAAAAATATCGTATTTTACAAATCGTTCCTTTCGTCCAGATTAGCCTCAAAATTACCTAATATTTGGTAATTTTATTTGTACTTTTGTATTGATTTTCCCGAAATAATGAACTACTAATTTAATATCCTTTATATATTATACAAAATGTGTGAAGTTTTTCCCTGCACGCCTATGGTTATCTTCCCGTACGTTTTCTTTGTTATCTCTTTTAATTTTTGTGGGTCAAAGTACGAGTTTTCGGATCACAGGATTTCATCAAATGGAAATTATTAATGGTGGTTTGCAGTTTTTCAATAGAATTTTTTTGGGCGAACTGGTGTAGGGTGTGATTTTAGTTTTAAGCTTTTTCTTTGTTCAGCGTTCAAATACGAGGTGGTCGTCGGTTTTCTTTTTCGGAATAGAATTCGTTGCCGTTAATACTTTCGTCATATAAGCGACAAAACACATATCAAGAAAAGTTTCCATGTTTTTAAGTTGCTATAATACACTCACCAACACCAAATATCAATAAATTATGGCATCACTTATAAAATCGCAACTAAATACTTCAATATTCAATATTATATATAATACTATACAATTCACGACAAAAAAACTAATTCCTATAATTCATTATATAATAAAAAATATAAATAACAATAATAAACTTTCTCATTCTGAAGTAAACAGATTCTGGAAAATAACTAAGTCCCAAATATGTTCTCTAAGGTTTAAATCCGGACTACGTGAAAGGACGATTCAAGAAATGATTTTTTGAAAGGGGGCATCAATGCCGTATCTAGATCTTTCGGGTACCGTTGGAAGAAAATTCATTCAAAATTCTATTATGAAATTCTTATTTATTAATACATTATGTTTATCGAAGTCGTATGAAACATCATCTTGGTAAGACTTGTCTCATTATGAGTACAATAACTTGATCATTCTGTCTGTTAGGTACAAACTAATACACGATATGGGCCGTCAAGCCGGTCCTGTCCACTTATAATGACACTCTCAATGTTTGTCGGCGTTTTTGGTATTGCTTTTGAAGTATGAACAGTTAATGTTTTTATTAGAACTGATTTTTAGGAAGATTTTTTTATTTATTTGTTTCTTTGTTTACTTTCTAGAATTCCAGAGATTTCCGTTCTGATATATATTCGAGCTTGTTTAATAGCGACAGTTTAGTTTTGATTAAAAAGTCATAAAGTAGTTATGAAAAAAAAGTAAAGCGGAAAGTCTTGTTGTGTGTCTTTTGGAATAAAGAAGTTTAGTGATTCCAGAAGGACGAGCTATCCATGTTTAGTTAACCGGAAGCGGAATAATTTCTATTGAATCCAGCATATAGTCTATGCCTTCAGAATACTATTTATTCAGATCCATGGCGAGAGTTTTGCGAGAGAAAAATTGGAATTAAAAGGAGATGTTGGAAATGGTTAAAACCATAGAATATTATGGGCTATATTAAAGATTATTTAATTTATAAAGTGGAAACGGAGATTATTTATGAAACACCCTCTATATAACAATTGAAGATTATAAAAATATTCTAATCCATCGTAGAACAGAGAAAATAAAATTATATAATGTTTATATCACGTTTACTAATCGTTTTGAATGATTACAGACAATAATTAACGAACATTATGAATCTGATAAAAGAGAAATAAAAATAAAATTTTTACCGACTTTATACTGTCTAATTGAGTTTCACATTCGAATGTGTTCAATTGAAAGCTGTCGGTGTTTCATAATGCGCCGAAGAATTCTAAGCCGCCTTTGATGCCCGCTCCATCCACCGTACCAGCTACTGGTGCATCTTTTTTCTTTACAAAACCCTTTTATTTTTTGTTAATATTTGTTTGATATTATGAATAATTTCTTAACAGTAGCTACCGAGACGTGGAGTGAATCTATTTGAGAAGTCTATTGAAAATTATTGGCTATTCACCTTAACGGTAGGCAGAAGATAAAACCTTTAATTGATTAGATATTCGGTTTTATGAATACGCAATCGTTTGCTACATCATTACGTACAATTTGATTTTTAATTAGTCAATGGTATTATTAGAAATTTATTGTTTCAGAACATAAATTAAAAATCTATTTCTGGAGTCTTACAAGGTTCATTATTAAACCTTCATTCCTTGATCCTTTATTCGTAAATTATGTCTACTACTGAAATATTTTCTATTAGTCTAATGTCAAATTAAGTGTAAGCTTAAACTAGACAACAAAAAATATTTTTAAATGCCTTAATGAACATTCTTGTAACTGACAATCCTTACAACTAAAAAAAATTATCCATTTTAAACGATTGTCATTTATATAAAACCCTGTTGTTCAAAAAGCGAATATATTAAGTTCCTTTTTATATGCACTCAACCATCTGTCTCCATCGCTTTCGATATAATTGACCATTATCCGATTCAGAGTCTAATTTCGATGAATCCGAGTATCCATTGACCGGCGAAATTACCATAATTCTCTACTAAAGATGTCGTCAAACAAACAGTTGGCCGACGACACTGGTCCTGCGACAAATTGGGTGCACAATATCATCATTGACATCATCCAACAATAAGATCTCATGGTCATTTATAATGTTCCTCTAAACCGAGACAGGAAAAGCGCACTTATCGAGTCCGAGTGGTGTTTGTTTGGAATGTGAAATGTGTTTGCGCGAGTTCCTGAAACTCTCAAAAATGTCTTAATATTATAATAAAAACTATATGTATATCTACTAACTTATTTTGATAATTACAGCATATAAAAAGTACTTCTTTATCATACTTTTCTTCCAATGTATCAGATATGGAACTTAACTTACACTCAAAGTTAAATTAATCCAAAATATACGAGGATATATTAAAAAATTCTTAGCCTACTATAGAACCAAACAAAATATCAATGTCAAAATATTTTATTATTCAACGTATTCTCCTCTTAATTGGATACATTTATTACAGCCAACCTGCAACGTCTCTAGACCTTTCAAAAAAATGTTTCTTCTTCCTCTGCAAACCAGACCTCCAAAGCTTTTATTACCTCCTCGTTGGAAGAACATTTACGACATTTTAAACTTTTTTTCAGTTGAGGAAAGAGATTATAGTCGGACGGAGCCAAGTCTGGTGAATAAGGGGGGTGTTCTAGTAATGCAAACCCTAAATCACGAGAATGAGATTTGTGTGCAGGGGCGTTGTCCTGAAAAAACACCTTTGGATAGCTTTTCGCGTCTTTTCTCTTTAATTTTTTCAATCTCAAGTTATTGTTCTACCCTTATCCAAAGAATTAATCATGAACACTCCATCAATCATCAATCCCAAAAAACTGAAGCAAGAACTTTTCCAGCAGATTTTTGGACACGAAACGTCTTAGGTCTTGGAGAACCAGAGTGTCGCCATTCCATCGATTGTTGCTTTGTTTCTGTATCGCAAAAATGTACCCAAGTCTCATCGATAGTGACAATTCGGTTAAAGAAATCTACATCGTTTTCAAATCGAGCACAAATTGAACGCGATGCTTCTACCCTTGCACGCTTTTGGTCAACCTTCAAACATTTGGGGATTTATTTTGCAGCAATTTTTCTCATGTCCAAATTGACGTGAACTATATGATGAACGCGTTCGTATAAAATATTCAGTGCTTCAGATATCCGTTTTATACCAATTCGATGGTCTGATAAAACTGCATCGATATTTTCGGGGACTGACACAGAAACTGGTCTTCCCGATCGGTCATCATCTTCAATGGAAAATTTACCTCTTTTGAAGCTTGCAGTCCAATTTTTCTTTTAATTCATTGCTTTACTCTGGTTTACTTTTTTGACGTCAAACTTTACACTGACACTTTTAATAAGTTATTGTTCGTTGCTATGGTGAGCGTTGGCTAACTAGATATCAATACATCCTCGTATGATATAAATATTGAATGTAAAAGCCTTAAAAGTACATAAGTATAAGGGTTTCTTCTTCTTCTTCTTCTTCGGCTTCGGCATTGAAGGTTTGTGACCACGTTTTTAAATGCATCTCTGTCCCCGCAACATGAAACATTCTCCAATGCTAAGATTTGTCCACTAACTCTTCTTCCTGTCGTTGCCTTTCTTTCCTTCTACTCTGCCCTACATTATGTTCTGTTGCAGTAAGTATTTGTCGTTGCGTAAGATCTTAATAATTGTCAACAGCAAGTGCGACCAATGCGTCTTAGTACTTCGTCGTTGGTGATTCTGTCAGCCCAGGGTATCTTCAGCATGAGTCTATAGAGCCACATCTCCAATGCCTCAAGTTTTTTAAGGATTTACCTTTTGATTTTTGAACAATCTCACGTTCATAAAGTTTAATTTTAATATAAAAACTCACCATTATAAGGAGAGCTATTTTTTAAAAATCCAAATCAGAATCAGATAATGGACTTCAACATTTTCTCTTTTTCTTTAATCGTATGGTTTACTGCCTTTTTCCAGTTTTCACGCTTCAAATTCTTCACAGTCTCCAAAAAAACTGTTCAAAATCGTTTATCGAATTATTCTTTGATAAAAAGGACATTTGACCAGTCCAAATATTTTTCAACAGCTTATATAAATGACATACCGAAGACTTATACATTTAAGAAAATTTTAAGAAATTTTTAGATTATCTGTACTGTAAGTTTTAAATTAGTAATTAGGTTGTAATAGATTATAGAAACGTTGCAAAAGATCACAATTTGATTACAGCAAAGTTTTCAAAATGCATTTAACGAATTTCAGATTCATTTGTTTCTAAACAAAGGAAAACTTAAGTTTGATGAAAATTTACCCACAAAAAAGCTTCAAATGTGTTCAAATTTTGTAGATTGAAATCTAATACTTAACATAAATAAACTCAATTTAAGTGAAATAAGATTAAAAATATGATACTTTTGAAGAAGAAATAAAAGGAATAATGCTCCAGATATCGACACCGTCATCGCCGAATGCCTCGTCTTCGACATGACAGCGACACACGAACTCATAGCATCACCCTTCAAGCCTTGACAAAGGACAAAGACAGGTGAAACCGAAGCTTTTTTTATGAGTTCGGTTTTTAGGATGCCGCTTCTTCGCTTTCAGGTAATTTCATACGTCGCTATCTGTGTTAGAAATCAGACGGGAACGTTGAAATGTCAATAAGTTGACTACTCAAACTGGGATAGGTGGATAACAGTTTGGGAGTAATAGATGAGGATAGGGTTAGATGCAGAGCAGGATTAAGCTTAAAATGTTTTAAAGATATAAAGAAATTGAGTACTATATTTGTATTATTGTGATCTATTAATTCATATAATAGAATTGTCAATGAAAGACTAAATTTTGATGAATTAACGACATATATTTGTATATTGTATATTTAAGGTAAGAATCTGACGAAATTTGAACAAATATTCAAATGAAGTAATTGAAATGCTTGTCCAGTGCTTTAAAAAATTCTTGAGGTTTTTTGGTGACTATCTAGACTCTTAGTCGCTCTTCGCAACCTAAAAATCCCCGGCTGCAGCCTCTTCCTGAAAAAGTGTGAATTTAAAATATATATAGAAAACTGCATCTAAAGAAAAAATTATAAATAACGTATTTAATAAAAGATTAAACAGATATTACAATAAATTAAGAAACTAAGCATCAAAACGTGAAACATTTTTCTCAACGAATATCAAATTATTTCAATTAACGAAAAATTTAAATTTGCAGCCATTTATGGGGTTGTTAATCGCCAAAATTACCACTCTCGGGCATCCACAACGTGCCACTGTTTGGTGTGCATTTTGGACTGAAGAAACATACTTTTTTTTGCTGGTATCGCGAAATGATAATAAAATGCTTTTTGCCGAAACTGGATGATATTGATATGGCCAATAAGTGGTTACAGCAAGAATATGCCACATGCCATACAGCCCATTAAACATAATTACTGCATGAGACATTTTGGCCCTCTAGATCGTGTGATTTAACCCTATTAGATTTGTTAAATGTGTCTATCCTATCCTATGTACTTTAGAATTCAATACAAAAATTACAAACGGATGACAGAAAACTGTGTTTTCTATTAAATTCGAAGCTTGCGTTAATTTTAGGACATCCATCATAAGTTATACAGGACATATATATTATCAAAATATTTCATTAAACTGGTTATATATGACAAACATCACTTTATTTAGAAAATAGATTCAAATGTCATAAATACGATAGTAGAGATATTGCCGTTAATCATCAGCTGTAGTTCAGAGGAAAAAAAATTGAGTGAGGACAAACAGGAATATGGATAGGAACGATTAAAGAAGAAACGAGTAGGTAGAACAGATCTGGATAAAAAAGATTTTACGCCCTAACTAACACAAAAATTGAATTTATTTTTTCTAAATATAACCAGCTATAAATTTGTTATATTCTATTCATAATGTTCCTCAAGGGACGAGTTTCTGCGGAAAGGAATTTAGAAAATTTGTTTCAAATAATTTTTTATAAGAAACAATTGATTAGTATCGAAGAATATAATTATGAAAAAGCAATTTTGTTGAATAAAAAACACAAAGACGTACCTGTGTATTATAAAAAAGAATACCTACCACAAAAAAATTGAGAGATCCATATTTACTGACAATTTATTTGTGAAACTTTGTGAGTTTAATTGTTAATGGCATCGGCAAATTTTGTATGAAAATCATTATCATCATTGATAATTAAGTTATGTTAATAATTTTCAGACTTAGCGTTTCAAAAGTTGATCCGAACTTATGTAGCTTAATTTAATTGGCATTAAATAATAGATTTCATGAATAGACAGTGATGGATAACTTTTTCGATAATTAAGTAAAATGAAATAACAGTTATCTAAATAGTGTGATGAATAATTAATTAACCGTAGAGCCCTAAACTTAAAGAGATCGACGACACGAATTGGAAATAATATTATTATGAAAAAACCTCCTTCAAAAATCACACTTTATATAGGTTTAAAAGGACAGGATATAGGTCGTGGTGGACAAGGTTGGTAAGTTGATAATAATAGATCAAATTCAAAATTTTGTTATATATATTAAGAGTGTGTACGATTAAAATTCATATAAATTTTATCCCTTTGAAAAATCTTCTAACGTCATACGTACCAACCTTTAAAATTCAAAATAATCTCAAAATATTTAAATGGATTTGATTTTCATTCAATAATCATGACCGTTTATTCATTCGTTTAAAAATGACGTCATTGTATAGTTTCTTGTATCTCTAGTGAATGTATAAAAGTTCTCTTTTGGTATTAATATCCAAAAATATGTAAAGTATTGTAGTTTGAAAGATTTTTTTTTTGAGGAAATAGGTTCTAAAGCACAAAATGATTGCAGTATGAATCGAACGATATATAAGAGGATTCATAAGTTTATATAATATTACGAAGTCATCTTCATCCTGAAGCCGGTCCTGCTTGGATATAGTAGAACTCTAAAGTTCGACGAAGGCGCCGCCTTTGATTGAATACAGCAAGCGGTTTATTCACATTGTTTCTTTTGAATAATTTCTAGGAAAGTCTATTAATTAATTTGTTTTGTTTCTTCATTTTTCTAGAATTCTTAAGAACTTCGTTTGGATTTATAAACGGGTTCATTCAGTTTAGTTCAAATTATAATAAATAGTCTTAGTGAACAGAACGAATTAGCAAAATAATACAAGAATTTAAATAAATTATTGATAGAGATAAGTGAATTATTATAAGTTAGTTAAGCATTGTGAATACTGTTTAAATAAATTAAGAACGTAAGAAACAATGTTTATTAATTAACCCCATAAATAGAAATAAGAAATAAGAAAACGATTACAATAATGTGTTTCACAAATCTTGAGATAAAGTGCGTATGTTTTAAATTTATTACAACTTGGCAATTAAAAATATTTAACCACACTCAATTACGTTGACTGAATATTAAGTGGTTTATGTTGCATCTTTGTAAGTATCCAACTTTCACCATCATACATAACAACTGGCGTAAATATTGTTTGATATATGTTTGGGTTTCTTTTTTCTTTTTAGAAACTTTTTACCTAAACATGCTATGTTAAAACCCTTCATATGTTCTGAAGGGATTTAGTTTATTTCAATTATTTTATTTTTGTCATTATTGACTTCATGTTTCTCAGTTTAGAAATCTGCTTGGATGTAAGGATACAATATCTCAACTATTTTAACTATTTTTATTTTTCTTTCATTCAGTTTTAACTTCCTTTAGCACATCATCATTGTGAATAACAACAAATTTCCATTTCTGTAACCTTATTTTGTGATAAAATCTGCATTATCTTTTCTTGCCTGGCTCCATATAAACATCTTCTACTAGTCCTCAAGTTAAATTCACCCCCTTGTTGCGCACTTTTTTATATTTATTCCCTTGAAACACAATGAAATGCTGTTTGTATATCTATACACACTGTACACTTTTTCGTCGGTTTGGTCCCGCTTATTATATCATCCATTTTTTCAGTACACTACACTTTGCAATGTAAATTGTTATAAGCGTTTTTGTTAACTTCCTCAAACTTAGTAAAGTTAAATTTACTTCCCAATCTTTCGGAATTGCCTCTTCGCTCTATCTTTTCTATATTAATTTATCCGAAGTCCTTAGTCTCTACTTCTTTGACATATTTTGCTTATATAATTTGGTATCTTTCTTGATTCTATAATATCTTTATATTAATATAACTCCATCTCCATAGATTTAGCTTTAAGAGGATGGTCCCATCTGGCCTGACCTAGAAATGGTGGTAGCTGCTTGAAAAATGTATTTCAAGTTTGGCAACCATCAATAGTGATTGTTTTCAGTCAATTTGTAAGCATGTCATAGAATACTTTTATCTAAAAAGCATTAACCCAACCAATATAAAAGCTGTCCTAGATTCTACTCTGGATGAGACTTCTCCTCCGTTATCAACAGAAAATTATTGGGTAGCAGAGTTTGTACGAGGCTGAACGATCTCCGATGACCAACGTCGCAGTGGTCGACCAAATAAGGTAACGAAGAAAATCCATAAAGCGGATAATCGTCGACTGAAAGTGCGTTAGCCATCAGACATAGTTGATATTTCGAGAATTGCGGTGCATCGCATGTAAACTGAGAATTTAGACATGAGAAAGCTGTGCGCATGGTGGGTGCCGTGTTTGCTAAGAAGAAAGTGTTGCTTTATCAAGACAATGCACCAGCTCACACATTTGTTATTGCAATGGCCCAAATTAATGAATTAAAGCTTAAATGGCTACCTCATACGCCTCCTCGGATTATTTTTAGTTCCCCGACATGAAAAAATGGCTTGGTGTTCAAAGATTTTCCAACAATGAAGAGGTGATGTCTGCAGTTAATGGCTATTTTGAGGAGCTTGACTATTCTTATTATAAAAGGGGCATGGAACTTATTGAACATCGCTGGGAAAAGTTTGTGGATCTACAAGGATATTACGTTGAAAAATAAATATATTTTTTACCAAAAAATTTTTTTTGTTTAACTTGGTACTTCTACAATTCTTGTATATTATAAACACGCTAACAGCAAATAAATTCATTTAATGTAAGTATTATAAAATAAAAAAAGCGACCCATTTCCTCACATATAAGAAATTTATAATATTTTCTGGTTCTTTTAGTAACTTTTTGTCGGTAACATGAAACGAAAAAACCAAAGAAAGGCTCTTTTATTCAGTTTAACAAGTAACATATCTACAAATCTGACGCTATTGAGTCGGTTCTTTTGTCGTATTGACCTACGCAGGTTTGTTATTATTATTATCTTACATATCGAAATAACTACAATAGCTACCGAATGAATAATATGCAGTATAATACAGTAAATTTGAAAGTAACACCACTAGTGTTAAAAATAACCATGTTTTTAATAAGTTAGCGTCAAATAATCTTATATCGCTAAAAACATTAGAAAAATGGGATGAGTACTTCTCTAAATTGTTTACAGAAACAAGACCAGAGTTCAAAAATCAAAAACAGGACAATATAAACATCATCACATCTCCGCTTAGAATTACAATTAAAGAAGTAAAAGACGTTTGTCAGTCACTAAAGAATGGAAAATCTCCAGGCCCGGGTCAAATAGCACCAGAGTTAATTAAAAATGGCACTGAAAAACTTTTTTCTCATCTGCAAATGCTTTTCCAGAAGTGTATAAATGGTGAAGCGCTACCCCAAGAGTGGAAAACATCTTATATGACTACCGTATATAAAAAAGGGGACAGAGAAAATTGCGACAACTACCGGGGACTTACAGTGCTGTGTACAATATCCAGAATTTATGGAAAAATTATAAAAAATAAAATCGAACAGGAATATTGCAACATGGAGGCAGAAGAACAGGCAGGCTTTAGAGCGGGGAGGTCGACTATTGATTATTTATTTACGATTTCGCAAATAATTGATAAGAAAACCGTCAAAAATCAAGAACTCCACCTTTTGTATGTTGACCTTAAAAAAGCATATGACAGCGTACCTCAAACAAAACTATGGGATGCCTTGGAAAGAACAAATATAAATGCGGTCCTAATAAAAGCAGTACAAAAGCTTTATGTAACAGTAAATCACAAGTAAAAATAGGAAACAAGGTCTCAAAAGGATTCTCCATCAATAAGGGGTTAAAACAAGGATGCTGTCTGTCGCCCACACTCTTCAAGATATACCTGGAACACGCACTAGCACACTGGAAAAGGAAATGTAAGAACACGGGCATTCCACTAATCGATTCCACACTATATACCCTGTGTTTTGCAGATGACCAAATAATCTTGGCACAGGACTACGAAGACTTAGAATATATGACAAGAAAGCTAGTAGAGGAATACAGGAAATGGGGTCTAGAAGTAAATTTTAGTAAAACGGAATATATGTGTATTGGAGGAGAACAAAAAATTTAATACTTGAAGAAACACAACAAAAAATAAGTCTTTGTACAAAATACAAATACCTAGGCATGATCATCATTAATGATATAAGATTAGATGAAGCAATAGCACAAAGTAATAACCAAGGATGACAAGCAATAACACAACTAAATAGTGTATTGTGGGACAAACAAATATCCAAGGAAAACAAACATCGAATATACAATAGCATAATAAAATGTATAACAACATATAGTAGCGAAGTCTGGCCTCTAAAAGAAAAAACAGTCAAAATGCTTGAAGCGACAGAAATGGATTATTGGAGACGCGCGGCAGGAATATTAAGACTGGAAAAAATAAGAAATGACAGAATCGGGGAGATCTTGAAGGTGCAACACACGATTACGGAAGACATTAGGGTGAATCAGTTAAGATGGTACGGACATGTCCAAAAAATGCCTGAAGATCGCATACCCAAACAAATCTTAAATTGGGCACCAAAAGGAAGAAGAAAGAGAGGAAGACCAAGATTAAGTTGGAGAGAAGGTATCGAGAAGGAATCGGAAGGAAACTGGGAATCGGAAGACGGCGAAGAACGTTTTAACCCGATTAATATAAAAAAAGCGTCGTTAGTATTGAAGAATATCTTGAAAAATACTTTCCAAATGTTTAAAGCATTTCTGTAAACAGAAAGAATCTTACGAAAAATTTCGAAAAACCACCACAAATTGTAAGCTAACGAAATATATACAAACAGTGAAACACATTAGAACAATTTTCAAAAAAGTTCAACCTTGAAAGGTGAATAGGAAATGGATGCTAAAATTTCTGGGTGTCTAATGGTGGATCCACACGATACAGACTTTTGTTCGTACATATATCTGTGCAAACTATAAAGTCGGAGTAAAAAATTTTACCCAAACATTTGGATAGAATGTCTGTACAGACTTTTCATTACTTTTCGTTCGAAAATACAATTCAAATTTCTTAGCTACGATAAATGCGCGGACTTACATGCATACAGCGACTTTTGGATCGCACCGACATTTGTCTGTACTGTCTAGTTTGCACAGAGAGAATTTTATGGAAGTCTGTGGACCCACCATAACAGATCTATTATTTAGTTTATATTCGCTATAAGAAGTGAATAGAATAATTATAGAATGTATTTCATTAAATGACTTATCTTGGAAAACATTTTGTTTCATAATAGGAGGTTGAAAAAATTCCATGGTTTCCTTTAGCCTGCACACTCACCAGATGTATCGCCATGTGATTTCTTCGTACGGAATCACTTACAATTAAACTGGGGAAGCAGTGGGATAAAATTTAAAACGACCACAGTTTTTGGTGTTATCAAGTCTGTTTACACTATTTTTTCAGACAGTACGTCAATTTTAACTTTATCACATTGTTGGTTAGTATGAATTACAATAAATTCGGATTTTTCCGCTGATTAATAAAAAAAAATAGTTATTTTAGAGTTAGTTGTACTAAAAGATAAGAAATAGTGCTTTCTATGACATATTCAAACTGAATCTCTGTTTCAGAATGAAGTTAGTAAAATAAAAAAATTATAACAAGTAAAATCGACCACTAAATTTCGATATAACCATTTTCAACGAGTTAGACAAATGGGGTAACGAAGAATAAATGATTACCCTTACTTAGTGAGTAATTTTCGGAAAAATAATTCGGATGACCCAGAATAGGAGTCAAATCTAGATGTATTGTTTACGCGCTAGGAGCTTTACCAGTTGAGGAGCTTAGGGGAAGATGGTAACAATCCCCAGACCTGTTTGCACGCAAATCCGTCAACATTGGGCAATTTTTCTACGGGATTTTTTCTAATTTGACGCTATTCAGTAACATGAACAGGCCTAAGATGAAATCAGTAGATTGCGGCCGAAACTACTGGTTACTTCATGTTTATCCTTTAGTAATGGGTTTTGCGGCTCATTACCTTATTTCATGTGGCCAGAATATCTAGCAAAGAGTGGAATCGACGAATTAACAAATAAATTTTCTAATCATACTGCCCCTCAAGCAGAAGAACTAATAATTTTTACCGACAACTGTGGGGGACAGAACAAAAACTGGACGGTAATGTATTTTTGGGTACAGATGTTACGCGAAAAAACATTTAAAGTCATTGAACATCAATTTATTGTGCCGGGGCATACACTCTTACTAAAGGGTTTTCCCGCTATTGAGAAGCAAAAAAAATACTGAAACTAGTAAAGTGCCATAAAGAGAATCAAAAATAAAAATCCGTTCGAAGTAATACCAATGACACAGGCAGATTTTTATTGCTTTGGAGATATAAAAAAATTATGTAAGCAGAAAAATATAACAGACACAAAAAAAAATGTAAATTTCAGCAAAGTTCAGTGCTTTCGAATTGATGTAGAGCATCCTAATATTATGTTCATAAAAGATTGCCTGAAGGAGCCTTTCAAGTCAGTAAATTTAGGAAAACGAGGTGTTTAACTGGCAAGTTGTCCAACATTTTCAGAACTTCCGCTTAAATATTCAACCTTTGTTCAAATAAATCCAAATGAACTGAAAGATTTCAAAGAATTACTACCTTTTGTTTCTCCTATTTATAATGGGTTTTACGCGTGTAGAAGATGTTCAATTGGAGGCCACCAACATATTATACATGGATCTTAACTATGACGAAGGAGAATAGTTTAGTTCAGTATATTTTGTGTGATGTTAAGAGAATAGTTATTTGTATGCCAATGACTGAAAGTGCTACTTTGTTGGACGAGTCTGAAAATTGCGAAACGAGCGAAGCGAGGCGACCAACAGACGAATCCAACAAAGTATTGTTACAGCCGATTGAACAATATAATGTACTAAATGATATTTGCAATGTCAATATTGATTTATTAATTATTTACAAAAGTCATGTTAATTATACCTCAGGACAATATTTATATCTCTACTAGATGTTGATGGAATCTATGTAGATGTTTACTTTTCATCGCCATTCATGGTTATTCATTAATTTAGACAAAACTTCGGATAGAACAATTAATTTCAGAAAATCAAAAATTTAAGGTTACGCCATATCATCGAAGTGAAATTGTCAAGTTAAAGTTGTCTACTCCAGAGCGTCCCGAAAGTGTTTTGCAGTACGTAACTGTCAACTGTCACGACATGGAACACTCAAAACGCAACTTTCGGTATGTAAATGAATACAGAACGAACAACTTTCAGATGGCGTCCTCTAAAATAATTATTTATGATACTTTATAACAGAGCCTATCTATTAGGTTAAAAAAGGCAATTTTTTGTTACCTGGTAATATTTTTTTTGTTTTGTTTCATTGATTTGATACATTTATGTATAAATATAGTACTTACTTAATAATTACGTTTTTAAAATTTGCTTAAAATGTGAAATTTTAAATAACTCAAATATGTGACTTAGTGGCTTGTTACCCTCTTCCTCCAAACCCTTCAGTTAACCTATCCTAGAGACGCGTATTTATGTATTTATATTTCAGTCACCTAACCTAACCGTAGTGAGCCGTATCGAGCAAATTAAGAAAATAAAGGAAGGTAGGCATAATGCAAAAGAAAATCCTACTCAGTGAATGATTTTCAGAAGACGACAAACTTATTCGGATTATTCGTGAACTGGGAATAAAGAAAACACTCCACCCTGTTGAAAAAGGGACAAGAATTTTCAGTAATACAGGGTGTTAATAAAAAGGCGATCCCTTTGAAAATTGAAAAATATTTGGAGTTTGTTCAAGTAAAAAATTTTCGTAACGCCATCCGTATTCGAGATAAAGGACACATTTTTTACGATTTTGCCGCAAGTACTGGCAACATTTTTGAGATACAAGTTTACAAAGATTTACGCGAAAAAAATTAGTAATAATAAAATGTTTTTACATTTAATCTCTTTCATTTAATCCTCTTTTATAAAACTAGAGATAGTTTTAAAAGTGAAAATGTACAAGTTTTATTTAACAAAAAACTGACAAACACATTGACAGACTTTTT
The DNA here is from genome assembly GCF_026230105.1 of Diorhabda sublineata. Classification (NCBI taxonomy): domain Eukaryota; kingdom Metazoa; phylum Arthropoda; class Insecta; order Coleoptera; family Chrysomelidae; genus Diorhabda; species Diorhabda sublineata. The sequence continues at coordinate 28,079,742 of NC_079481.1, forward strand.
TGACTATAAAATATCTTAATTATGATATCATATCATATTTTTATGTATCAAACATCCTATACATAAAAACCTGAGGCTAGTTAGTTATGTTCGCTAATCTTTTACACTAAATTTAACTTTCTGATATGGATATGAGAAGTAATTTAAGTTGCTTCTTGCTCGACTTCACTTTCAACCTTATCTACTGTATATTATCTAGTTTGTCACATACTTAGAAGCCAGTCAATAATTCGATTTTTAGCTTAGCGTTGATTACAAATTTCATGTAGGAGATGTAAGTTCTAATTTTCCCTGGAAAAATATAATCTACTTTCAAGGAGCGCAGATAATTGGTAAAGTATCGTTAATTTTACTTAGTATAATAATTATATTTAGGTGAAAATATTGGAAAATGCGTTAAACATTGTAGAGTAAAAGGTACTTAGTTGGATAAAAAATATATATATAAAACAGCTCAATATACAAATATTATTTGAAAAAACTCGTCCTCTAATCTCCTTATAGTCGAAAAATCGTTTGGCAGGGAACACAAGATGAATCCTTACGATATGATATTTCTCATTATCTCGGACACGCACCAAGTATGAAGCGGCTGTCGGATCGGTAAAGAAGTGTCCCAGTTCAAGACTATGATGGATGACATGTTTTTATCGAGATATCGTTCTCGAGACACAACGGCCATAGCGGCCACGTCCTTTGGTGGTCTTCTTATATGAAGTTTTTCTCTATGTACTTCATCTCGTCCGAGTGGCAATTTCAAAATCGTTTTGATTGGTAATTATATACGGTAAATTAGATAAATTCCTCTATTTTTAACTCTATCAATAATTATATGTATATATTATAGCAATTTCATTTCTTTTATCATTTGTGCATGTATATAAACTTTTATTCGAACTTGATTTGAGCTTTAAGATAGAACGACTCAGTCTCGTTAATATCGTAATCAGTTTATCTTCAATTTCGTTTCATTTTTCTATTGATATCAAAAAAATTTTTTCAATCTACTGTCATCTGATTAAGTAATCATTGTTTATTATCCCGGTTTAGATCACATCTACCATTTTTGAACAGAACGTTCATGTAGATAGGTTAATGATTGTAATGACATTGAAAACGAAATCTTTCTGTTACTGAAAACATTGGCAAGTGATTGTGCATTTTTTACGTTGTAAAGTATTGAGCCCTTAACTAATTCCGAACGTGGAGTATCGAGTAGCGAGCTTAGGAAAAAGGCAAACGAATTCAAATATTAACAAGGAAGGAAGAATCAATATTTTTAATCTTTGAAAGGAGTCCCTGCAATGAGACAGCTTTCTTTTGTAGTTTAAAGATTCGCTCAAATTGTGTCGCACCACACGTACCCCAGAAGGGAAGAGCGTCTCAATAAAGGCATAATAAACTGTTATAGAGGTGATCTTAGAGCAAAACAGGAAATTCAGGTAATTCAAAGAATTGTCCACAGCAAGCCCTAAGAATTTTACAGATTCAACAACGTCAATGGTGGGGTTTTATAATACAGAAGGCTGCAATTTATTTTTATATGATAAAACTTCAGTTTTTGAAACGTTGAGATTGAGATTAGAATCGCACCATGATTTAAGGGTGATTAGGTCACTAGATATGGTCCTATGAAGTTCCGTGAGATCAGGGCTGCTTCAAGAGAAACTAGTATTGTCTGCAAAAAGACATATTTTACTACTAATGTCTAAGAGCATTCAATCTGGAGATAGAACATACTGAAATTATAATAGATTTATAAAAGACTAAAATTTTAGTAGAAAAACCAAGTTAAAAATCAACAAAGTGGCCATTAGACGCTTCAGAAACTATGTGCCTCACGAAAAAAAAAGAAGAAAACCTTAAAATATTTGAAGAGGGAATTCTAAAGGGAATATTAGGACGAAATAAAATAGAGTTTAAAGGATATAGAAGGCTATTTAATACGGAATTAAAAGAGGCAAAGGGAGAGCAAAACATACTCAAATTTCATGGGCACGTAGTAAAAAACTGGCAGCAAGCAAATTGAAGATAGATGAACAGAAAAAAAACAGGAAGACTAAGTGAGACGAGCCATGAAAAAATTAATATTCAAAACTTTCAACACAAGATCAAAAATTGAAAAGAATATACCAAAACAACGGAAGAAGCTGAAAGTTATATAAATTTATTAAAAAAAAAACAAAAAAACACCATAAGAAGCCACGCGAAGTGATTCAGCTCAAAAAAAAAGGATTAAAAAATATCAGGTAGGAGTTGATAGACGTGCTTTTCGTCTTAAAATAAACTAAAACTAGGATTTTTGCTAGCTTGGTGCATCTATATCCTGGTGTTAATAGATCGTTTGTCTGCCCAACATAATTTTTGTCATATCGAATTTGATCGAAATTTCCTAAGTAAGCTGATATCTTTTATTGCATTGATAAAATTCTTTACAGGACTAAATGATTTGTATTTTTAATTCATATATATCTTTTGGGAAGTTGTCTACTTTCCAATCTGTTAATCTTTTTATCTATCACAAGGTTTATTGATTTTGTTGATGCTTTCATCTCTTCATCATCTTTTTAAGGTGTTTTATGTTATTTTTCTGTTGGTCTATCCTCTTTTCATTTTTTATTTTAATAATACTATTTTATCGTCATATCAATATCTTTGTGCCTTTCAGTAAGCTCTTGAATTCTCATTTTAGTTAATTTTTTGGCATTTACTTCTATTCTAGTAGTATATACTTTTATTTTCACAATATATTTTTCTTTATTTTTTCATTCATCTATTGTACAATGTTTTATTTAGTATTCAGTCTAGTTAATTAATCGCGAATATCCACATTGCCTACGTACTAAAATAAATAAACGATATTATTTGACATTCATAGAAAAAAAATCGGGAATTTTATAATTTTCCATTTTCAAAAACTAGTTTGCTGTATTCGGAACTCATTAATTTGTCCTGACGAAATATTTTTGAATAATTAAATACAATAAAACCCCGTTGAAACGACAAAATTTCCGTAAATTATTTAATGCAATTTCAAACACAAATAAAGTACTATTTAACTTTAATTATAAAAACCATAAAATGGAATTCGTACAAAACGTCAAATTTCAACACAATCAAATAATACTTCTCATTTTAAATGTAATTAGCTCGTATTTATAATGAATCCTTCTGTTTTGTTCAAGCCATGTTTTTATTTGTTCTGAAATCTTGGAAAAATTGTAATAAATGCGATGAAAACAATAAAAAATATGATAGCTATTGCTCTATTAAAGCGTAAATTTTAAAAATGAAGGAATGAAAACAAAAGATAATAAAAGGACTTAATGGAATTCAATGGAATGCAAAGATAAGCGCAAAAAGGAAAATGACAATATAAGATACTATGATGAAAAGCACGTTAACATATAGACCAGAGACGTGGCGACTAAAAGAATAAATGAAAAAAAATTAAAAAAATTGTGTGTGTCAGCTCCGACGCACGACTGGAGTTTACTCCTTAAGTTCGATAGTCTAACCATACGCAAAAAGAGTTTATTTCGTTTTATTGATGGCCTCGATGGTACATTTTCGATGACTGCTTCGTGCTCTATGATTCTGGGTCCTATATCAGGACTTGATGGTGGCAACTGTGCAGCAATCACGGGTGCGACGGACCCTGAGGGTTGGTTGATTGCCAGAATATTTTGGGCTTCCTTCATTAATTTTTTTTTAATCTGTAAGCCCGTTGTCTCTCTGCTGGAGTTTTTGTAGGTTTAGATTTTTTCCTAGTCAAAAAATATAAAAAAAAAATTGCATAATGCATAATTATAAAAATTTTAACCGACTTTGATAAAACCGAAAATTGATAAAAAAAGGTTTTTATAAACATTTTTTTTTAAATTTAAAATATAATATTATCTTAATAATTAACAAAAATGGTTATAAAAAGATAATTATGTCACTAAATCTTTTACATACAATAATAAAAAGTACATGAAAATTATTTAAATAAGCTAAAAAATAACTTTTCGAAAGAAAATTATATAAAAACATTATTATAATGAAAAAATATTGTCGATTTTTCTGATAATATTATCGAATTATTGACTATAGTTGTTAATATTTAAAAATTATTTATAAAATAAATCATAATAACGTGGAAGAATTTATAGACATCGACAAAAAAAATTTATTTTTGGTTAGGCTAGAAATTTTCCATTTTATGTGGATGCGCTCGATAATTCAAATTGGGTTGATTATCTAATTTTATGTGTTGTTTTCAAATATATATTTATATGAACTACATCGATAATTATTAAAATATTTAATAAATACAAATTGCACATGCTCATACATATAATACATGAATTATAACGTACCTTGCAACCACGTGTTTGTTAGATGTTCCGGCAATATCATCTACACCTCTTTCTGCCATAGTTATTTCTTTCAGTTCACTTTAGCGGAACACAATGATAAAAATTAAAACTTCACAATAACAATATTAATTATTGATATTTATAATAAAAACAGCAATATAAGTATGTTGACACTGACAAATTAGAAAGTTGCGCATCATAGGATGCGCACCAAAAACGTAACGAGGTCATTCATCGATAGATTTTACTCCTCACATTTTTCTCATACCGGGCCCCTTATATATGCAAATCGATTCTTAAGGAGTAAACTCCAAAAATGGACGCATCTCGAATAGACAGATCGAAAAAAGTGACTAATGAGCGAATTTAGGAACAAAAGAAATGGTATGATAGGGGTATGTTCACAGAATGACAGAAGCAAGACTACCTAAGAAAGTAATAAGATGGATATCACCAGAAAACAGCAAAAGTGAAAGACCGAGGAAAACGTGGATCGAAGGAATGAAACAATCAATAAGAGAGCGGGGGCTAAAAGAGGATGACCGTATCAATAGAAAATAATGACAAATGGGCATGAGACAACGTCGCATATATTACCAGTAAGTTTGAATTAATTTAAAAAAATGTTATCGAAATAACCAATAATATAAACCAATAGAGTGAACCGATTTCAACTATAAAATGTATCTACATTTACAAATGCAACCGAAAGAAGCTACAGGGATAGATAAGGAAATTAAAAGCCATTGGCAACAAAATTTAGACGGAACCCACACAACTACTTCAGAAAGGAACCTCATCTTTTTATCACAGCTGCTGAAACATCAAAAGGTGCCCTTTGCTCCACTGGGGGCTATAAGAAGGATGATAATGTAGCTGAAACTAAAGGATGATTGTTAATAATTAAGTAAATAAGATATGGCATAATACAATTTAGACCCTGAGGGTAGTTAGTTGACCCAAAGTTAATGGCAATCGATATTTCTTACCTGATAGTTGTTACTTGAGCCCCTCAGAATGAGACAAACCGCATTTACCCACATTCATATGATAGAAAAGATTTTATCGTATGGTAATGAATCGGTAACGAAAAATTTTGAAAATTTCACAAAACTATTCTAATGTTTATACGTAATGTTATGAACCCGTCCAGAATATGGATACTTGAGAAATTGATGAACGCGTCGGGCACAGCCATGGAAATGTGCGGAAACCTTTGAAATTGTTTTCTAAGACGACGCCATCTGAAAGTTGTTCGTTCTGTATTCATTTATATACCGAAAGTTGCGTTTTGAGTGTTCCATGTAGTGACAGTTGACAATTGACAGTTACGTACTGCAAAACACTTTCGGGACGCTCCGGAGTGGACAACTTTAATTTCCTTAAATGTGACTTTAGCCACTTCAATTTTGACAGTTGACAGTTGATGATTATCGAAATTACAAACACATCTACAGAGATTCCATCAACATCTAGTAGATATATATATATATATATATATATATATATATATATATATATATATATATATATATATATTCCATTTGCAACCAATCCAATAAATATTAATAATTGTCCTGGAGGTACAATCAACATTAATTTTGATTGTTAATTTAAGTAATTGGAAAAATTTTGGATCTTACGCGTCGTCTAAAAAATGTTGTGTACGCCGCGGTCGAAATACTACTTTTTTGTATTCGTCTGTTTCTCACTTCGCTTCGCTCATCTCGAAATTTTCAGAATCGTCCAACAAAGTAGCACTTTCAGTCCTTGGCATATAAATAACTATTTCATGACTCATTTACAACGGCAATTTGCTTGCATTGTTTTTATGAAGTGAATTTCTGGGAAGGCCTTTTTATTTGTTTATTTACTTTCTAGAATTCCAGAAATTCTTGTTGGTATAAATAATCGCTTGTTTATCAGCGAGTCAGTAAATAATTGAATGTCATAGTCAATGGATTAAAATAGTAAAAAATAGCCGAAGAACAAGAGTGAATTATATAAGTTATAGAATAGTTAATTATTATGATTAATTAGTAATCTAGTGTATGTGATTAGATAAATTAAATAAGTAAAAAACACCCCGCCATCAGAAATAGTTTATAAATACATTATAGTAATATTTACATTTATAAATAGTGCAAATTATTCTGCGCAACTTGGAAACGTGTCAAGTGTTAAAACTGTTGTGTCGAAAATAAAAAACTCGACTCTGGTTCTAAAATTCTGTAATTATAAATGATATTATAACTTCTTAACACTGTTTTATTTGGTTTTTCGAAAGTAGGTTGTGTTATTTTTAAAATAAAATTATCTGTTAATAAGTTGTTGATCCAATTAACTGAATACTCTATAATCTTATAAATATTATACACCCTAACCCTAATAAAGCAAAATACACAATCTAAAACATGTGTTAACATGCTCGGATCCGTATGTTCAAAAATTTATTTTTGTACGTCTCGAACTAGTTCTTAACAAGTTCAATTTGTGGCTAGAACGTAAAACTTTTTGTTCATTCCTTGAGCTTGATTTTGTTTGAGGGCAATTTTCATATCACATACTCCAAACTTTTTCGAAAACAGTTATTCACTTTAACAATATTACTTGCTTCAAGACTGTCCAAAGTAAGATGTTGGTGTATTATTTAATATTTTTAGTCGTTGTCCTAAAAATAAGTTTTTAATACTTATAAGTAATAAACTTTTCCTAATAAAACGCGTGCAAGATGTTTGGGTCTAGCTGGAACCGATAATAAAACTCAATTTTAAGAAAAAAAACTTATTGATATTTCTGCGAAGACTGAATCCTTTTATACTCACTTTACTTAAACCTTCCCTATTTAAATATTATTCGAACAGTAGTTTACTTGACAAAATAGGATGATAAATAATCCTTCTTTAAACACTTTACAAAACAAGCGATTTCCTTTAACTCCCAAGTATTTAACCAACCACGATAATAAGGTGATTATTACTTGGTGGCATTTAGAAATCAATACAATGATTTTTTCAGCGGACAAGAGCCATATATCTGTCCGTCTATTGTAAGAATTTTACCAAGATAATTATAACAAGACCCCCATCAACTTGTTTCTTTCTTTAAGTGATAGGTGAGATTTACGATACAGGACAGGATCAGCTCATACAAAATCCGATTACAAAAAATTTAATCTAAGTTAGTAAGTTGATTACTTCTTCTTATGTTGCCTATCCGTCACGAATGTTGGCGATCATCATGGAAATATTCATGGATTTTCGTCTTTCTGGATCTCTTTTTCCATATGTTTTCGTACTGTATCTTGCGAGTTTTTTCATTTCACTCTCGTTATTTTTTCATTTTTCTTGTTCGAATTCTTCTAATCTGATATCTTCGTTCAAGGCCCAGGACTCTACTCCATAAAACAGGATAGAGAAAACGTATCATCTCACCATTCCCATTTTTATTTCAAGTGAGAGATTTGACTCCTGAAGAAGGCACTCATTCGGTTGAAGATGGATGTTGTGCCCTTATTTCCTGATTCAAATTCTTGTTAATAATAGTACAAGTTATTTACTTTAGTTGACTCTTTCTATTGGAACTTGATTTACCTGTTACCTTTTTGACATTGATATTCTGATTGCTGATTGTCACGGATGATAGTATCCATTAAGCTTTGTAAATCTTCTATACACAATAGTAATTCGTTGATTATCTGCTCTGAGTACAATTTGAATATGCAGCCTTGACGGAATCCCCTCATTATTTTCAATTCTTCTGTGCATTTCACTTCGATTATAGCATTCGCGGATTGTTTCGAGTAGAGATTTCTAATTATTCTCAGGTCCTTAGTGTTAACTCCTATTTCTTCAAGTATCCTCATAAATTTTCGTGCTTCATTGGATCGATATGTTTTCATAGTCTATTAAACATGCATGCACATCGTAATTTATATTTTGTAGCTTTCATCGTACAAACAGCTTTTATAAACTCTAATAAACTCTAACTGGTTAGGCTTTCACAAATTTTATGGATTACTTTGAGAAATAGTTTCAAAATATGGCTCACAAGCATTTTCTGGCGCCTGGTTTCTTAGGAAGTTTTTCAATCAATTTGATGGTATCCTTCCAGAATCATATATGCTATTGAACATCTTCGTTATCGTTTTGGTATGAAGCAGTTTGAGGAGCTCTGCTTATACATTATCACGTCCTGCTGCCATACCATCTTTCAAAATTGTTTCTTTAATCGAATAGTTTTACAATATATACTTTCCAATGTTTAATTTTGTCTTCTTTATTAATGATTATATTGCCATTGGGATCATTCCTTTTTGGTTTCGTTTAAATACTTTAGTTAGCCCTCTAATTTTTGGTCAATTACCAGTGTCATTTTACTTTTGCTTCTTGTTGTAAACGTTTCATTTTTAAGTTTAATCAACTGATGGTTGTTAATTTAGTTCAAACAATAGATTAAACTCTGGTTCAAGCCAATAATAAACAGAACTTATCTATTTTTTAAGTCATAGTTGAACCTACATTTTTTTGGTCGGAAACACGACCTAACTTCACCGCTTTTATTTGTTTTAAATTTCAATTTTTCAAGAAATGTGTTCAAAAAAAGTTCTGCAATATCTTTGAGGATGACCTAAACAAAACTCAAGTTACCTGCTAATACTATATTAGTAATGTCGATTAGATCTTCGCTATCATCGTCGAAATCGTCAAATACGATTGAGTCAATTTAGCAGATTCAAAACCTCGAGGTAATGTCGTGAAAACGTAAACAATTAGAAGAAGCTAGGTTGGTGTTCTCAGTTTCAAACTAGACTAATGTTAAAACTACCTCCAAACCCCCGGTTGTGTTTGAACCAAAGTTTAGCTATAAACGCTATCTATAAAGATCTTTGAGATTTAAACTTCTTTTAAAAAAGCAAAGTTTTCGTTATGTGACCATATCCATTATTATTTGGCTTGGGTTTATCTAGCAGTTATACTTTTTGAAGTGTCAAACCTCAATCATTTCTCAAACTTTGAATCTATTAACAACTGAAAGCTGTATATAATATAATACAAAGTTTTATATAATTACAATATTGTATTATATAAAAAATCATCTAGATTTGTATAATTTGTCTTTTAAATTTCCCTTAATTTTACTTCGCTTTACACAATTCATTAGGAGATTTTGAAAGAAATGGTTCCAGGCCTACCTAACATTGTGTTGTCTCTGTATTCGCTATGTTGCCACGTTGTGAGAATTTGTAGAGTATAAAGTAACTTCCAGATACAAGACTCGGTCCTGTGCATTTAATTATTTATTGAGAAGACTACCTGTTTCACTCCCCGTGGTGCTCGTCAAAAACAGCCAGTTTAAAAAAGAGTTAACCGTCACTCTGAGTGATGTTTAAGTAAAAAATCTTGAACAGCTACTGTTCTATAATTCGTTATTTTTTAGTTATCCCATTTTATTAATATGCATGAGAATTGGAAGATGAAAAAATGCGGTACGTGAATACTGTAGAGATTTTCTAAAATGTTGACAGGAGATTTAATCATAGATAAAGGGTATCTTGAGAGGTTTTTTGTATGCATTTGTGTCGAGTTGTATGTTATTTTCAATATATAGTGAGCCGTTATATTAAAATCCTGATACTCAAAAATATTCCTCAACTATTTCTTGATCAGTATTGTCTAATTACTATGTTTCCAAACCGTAAAAGCACCGATATTACCTATTTTAAACTTAAATTCTTATCTCTGTTAGTTTTCAACATAAAATTGTATTTCTTTTTCGAGTCTATCCAGGAAACTCGGTAATAGTCGTGTTTGGGCTTTAAGCCAACCGATTATATCAAGGATAAGGGAGCTGCTTACAGGAAGTGCTGAGTTTGGAGTCGCGAAACTGCCGTTGAGGTAAGTTTTTACGTCTCAGTGCTGGTCGTATTTGAATCTCTACCCAGACGAGCAGGAAAAAGCTTTGGAAAATTTTTTCTGAAGACAGAGAATTGAAAACGAGATCTGAGAATTGCAGCCCTTACCATAGAACTTTAACTGACGGAAAGCTTTGTTTATGTACGCTGCGCTAAACCCAGCTTTAGCTTAGCACCGTTTAGGAACCCTTAGGCTTACTTGATGGATACTAGGAAGTGCCCGTAAAATTTTAAGCTTTTGATATCGGTTAGTTTACTTACATTGATGTGTCTTCATGTGAAGTTTTTTTGGAGTTTACTCCTTGAGAATCGATTTGCATATATAAGGGGACCGGTATGAGAAAAATGTGAGGAGTAAAATCTATCGATGAATGACGCGCATACTATGATGCGCAACTTTCTAATTTGTCAGTGTCGACATACTTAATTGCTGTCATTGTGAAGTTTTATTATCATTGTGTTCCGCTAAAGTGAACTGAAAGTATTTTCAAATAACTATGGCAGAAAGAGGTGTAGATGATATTGCCGGAACATCTAACAAACAAGTGGTTGCAAAGTACGTTATAATTCATGTATTATATGTATGAGCATGTGCAATTTGTATTTATTAAATATTTTAATAATTATCGATGTAGTTCATATAAATATATATTTGAAAACAACACATAAAATTAGTATGAATTATCGAGCCCACATAAAATAGAAAATTTCTAACCTAACCAAAAATTAATTTTTTTGTCGATGTTTATAAATTCTTCCACGTTATTATGATTTATTTTATAAATAATTTTTAAATATTAACAACTGTACTGAGTGGCGATTTTAATGTCGATTTTAACAAAGATGATGGATTGACATTAATAAAATTTTTAAAATCTGAAATAAAATTTAGATATTGTTTCTGATAGAGCAATGGGAACAACGAGGTATGGTACAACCATTAATGCGATATTTTCAAGATTCGTGAACCACGTATCTACGAACGTCCATGTGTCTTATTTTAGTTACCTTAAACCACTTGTCACTGAAATTAATAATGCAGACAATGTTGATTTAATTAATATTTTTAAAAAATGATAATAGTCTGATAATAATAATTACATAATTTATCACCATTCCTAATGATATATTTATGCACATCTGAAATTGACTATTGTAAAAAGTTTAATGTAAAATATTTCGTCGATTAGTTATAATAAATGTATATGAAATAAATAAATTGAATAAATATATATTTATATATGTATATTATTTTCATTAATTAACAAATTTACCCTTTTATACAGTATCAATCTTTTTTGCGTCTGGTTAGACTATCGAACTTAAGGAGTAAACTCCAGTCGTGCGTCGGAGCTGACACACACAATTTTTTTTAGTTTCCCACGGATCTTCGTATAAAAACATCGGCAGCAAATACACAGATTACCAATTCAGGAGAGCGAGCCAGTTACTGCGTTTTCGTCATCACCATTTTGACTCCAGGAGTATTTTATTTTCTTCAGCTGCTAATTGGAGCATACCACAATAAAAAACTGGCGCCCGAGGCAACACGATCAGGGCCGGATTAAGCTAGGGGCTTGGGGGGGCTATAGCCCCGGGCCCCAGGTCCAAGAGGGCCCCATCATTTTGAAATCATTCTGTATTTTTTGATGTGTTGATACCACAAATCTAACGTACTGATATTATTTTGTGAATTTTTCCGGGTTTTCGAATTCCTTAAGGGGGCCCCGTCATTATTTTAGCCCCGGGCCTTATAAATCTTAATCCGGCCCTGAACACGATACCTGAACTTTGCCAACAAACCACTACGTAGTGGCGGAGCGCTTCATAGTACTAACTAAGATACGTCGGTATTGACATAAAAAAACGATGTTGATGGATACAAATAAATCCAGTATCGATTTTCTTGTTTTTTTTTAATACGATTCAATTATTTAGCACATTTTTGTCTGTTTTTAACCTCACTATTTTCAATTTTAGTATTGAATCTACATTTTTTTTTTGTTATACAAAGTCGCTCCACGACCGTCAGGCGTCGCCATTTCTATTTTCCTCCACTTTGTCACAGCTCAGGTAACTCCAGAAGTCCAGATTCCATCGATCAATAAAAGAAGAAAACTGTAAAGAAAGATTTTGGACAATTATTAAATAATTTAAATTACTCAAAATTTTTAAATTTCCAAAAAAACTTCTTCATGGTCTGGAAATCATAGAATTTGTATAAATTGTTGTTTATATTTAGCAGTTTTTTAACCATCCAACCGGAAAAGAAGTATTATTTCTTTTTGTTAGTTCTTTCTATATTTTCCCGAAAAAGTAAGCTATGATTCGTCTATTTATGCGAGCTTATTACAGCATTTGGCTAAGAAGAAAGTTTTGTTTCATGAAGACAATGCACCAACTTACACATCCGTTCTTGGAACGGCCAAAATTAAAGAATTGAAGTTTGAATTGCTACCTGATGCACCCTATTCACCAGATTTAGCCCCCTCGGATTATTTTCTGTTTCTAGACTTGAAAAAATGGCTCAGTGGTCGAAGATTTTCCAACAATGATAAGGTGATGTATCGAACTTATTGAACATCACTAGGAAAAGTGTATGGGTTTTCTCTGTGACCATCCTCGTATATTCTGCTCTATTTCAATCGCCAAAATGAGATTTCTAGAGTGCAATTACCGTTGTGATTTTGCCAATTCAACTACTTGACATTTAAAGGATTGTTTCAATTTGTTATCTACATTCTATTGAATTGTGAAGCGATTTCCTTTTTCTATGAAGAAATAATAGAAACGCAACCAAATGAAATTTGTACCTTTTTCTAAAACTTATTCTCATATGAATCCAATATAACAATAACATATCGTATCAACACAACTTTCTATTTATCTAGTCAGGTAGAAAACTATCAATGGAATAATTGATTCATTGATGTTGGGATGAAATATAACTTTTTTTGAAATTGGTGACAATATAAATAAAGATCATGAATCGTAGCTGTCAAAAGATACTGAATTGGATCTCGTTTTAACACTTTACAAAAAATAATATTTCATTGTAGAAAAGAGAAAGCACAAAGTAATTTTTACCGACATAATATGGCTTGTGTGTAAGGATAATTTCGACAAACAAATTTACTTTGGCTTTTATTCACTGGACTATATTACTTTTGTGATTTTTATTAAAACATTGTTCTCCTAATTTTTCCCATCTCATCTCTATTTAGTATACTTCCTCTATTAAAATAATGTCAACAAAAAAATTTACTCAATCTTTCTTTCACTCAATTAAATTATTTTCATGATTTCAAACTTAACATTTTTCTTAGCACTGAAAGTATTTAGACTCTTTCTGTTTCATTATTCATAGATCCCATTTTGTTTACATGCAATTTTCCTCTATTAAAAAGCAGTACAAATTGATATTAATTAACTACCACGCAATTTTTTCCCGATATCAGTGACATCTACAGTTAAAAGCTGAATAAAAATAATTTTGAATTTTAGAACTACTGGCGTCATCTATATTCTGCGTTGCAGCAAATAGAAAGAATTTAACGGAATCTGTAAACGAGGAACTGTTGCCATCTCTATTACAGCAGCTATAACTACTAAATGATCCAAAATAGTATGCAGATATATTTGAAACGCATTGTCTATTTTTGTATCCTATTATAATTATTTGCGAGTCTTATGTATCGAAAACAATGTTTTCCTTCAACACAGACTTTTTATCAAACCTCGAATCAGCGAAAAGTAACAAAAGCTGTAATTATAAAACAAAGAAAGAAAGAAAGAAAGAAAAACTAAATCAAATTTGTCTATTTTACTTATAAATAATTGATTATTCTGCCATCTGTAAAACAATAGTTGAAACTTATGAATAGTTAGTAATTCTATCTGCAGTTTCCTGAGAATAAAAAGGATGTCTTGAAATATTTATATTACCGTGAATTAGTGATAAAACTGAATTAAATTTATCTATTTTCAATTATCGACAACGAGACGAAACTCGTCGTAATTAAAAGAACTAATCAATAAATTATTTTGCTGCTATATCTTCTGCAATAGTCAAAGGTTGTAAATACTATAGTACAACACCGTACAACTGGAATTACTGAGAACGGATTGGTTCCGGATTTTAGATTTTTCCGTATTTTAGATCATACGAATATTTGAATGCATTTATGGTGGCGCCATCTATCGCGCTAACGAGAAATCAAACTGCATTACATAATAATATAAACAGAGGGAGAGATATGCATAAAATATAACAAAAACCGTTTAAAACTGCACAAAAACACATTTATAGAATAATAGAAAGATAGTTTTTAAGCATATTCGTAATGCTATGGTTATGTATGGTTTCGCCATCTAGTATCAAATACAGAAGCTAAAAATTACGATACGAATGAATCAGTCCGGATTTTAGATATCCCGCGTTTTAGAAGTCCAGATTTACGATGTTCACCTGTATAAACTTACGTATATAGATTCCATGAAAACTGAATATCTCTTTTAAATACCTAAATCAGTCTATTATTGGATATATTCCTAATATATAATTTTATAAGTATTTACACGAAAAGAAACCTGCATTGACAATATATTGCCGCCATATTTCCTATAATAGCTACAGCTTTAATTTGTCAGTGATAGATCCCTGTAATTACTTTTTTATAACTTCCATTTTTAATTTGAATCTGAATTGATTTAATTTTAATTCTTAAAACTTAATAAATACCATAAAATGTTTTATAAATTCATAGAAATGCATATGCAATATTAAAGAGTTGAGTGAGTCTGATAAAATTAATTGAACGAACATAATGATTGACTAAATGCAGACATGAATTGACAGTTATTCAGGGAAATAACCTCTTCGAAACTGAGAAAATTTGTTACAAAAGTCGGGTGTCAGATTGAAAATTCTAGGAAGTTTTGTGTGATCAATATTTGCAATGAAAAATTCTATTTAGGATATTTTTTCAATGTAAGAACCGATTTACATGTTTTTAAAAATAGTAATCTAAAATTTTACTTCCAGAGAACTTGAAAGTATATTTATATGGGGCTTCAGAAAATACCAGGTAAGTCAAATATTAAATTTACACTTATATATTAATATGTTTTTTATTATATACCAGTCAGCCATTTTTTTCTGCAAACTACACAGAAGCAAAATATTTTAATTTATTAAATCAATACAGTGAGAGAAATTAAAGAATTTTTTGAGAAATATGCTTCTATTTTAATTCTTAGGGTTATTATCTTGTACTAAATACTTTCTTCATGATATTATTACAGCAGTTGAGATTCATATTCTAGTAAATATAGAAGCAATAAGTAATGACATTTGATATAAAGTACAGTAGAATACACTGAAATAAATCTTTTTTCATATGAAAAAGTTATAAGGGTGAACTAATATATTAACAATTATTAAGGACTTATTGAATATAGCAGGAAGCTTGACTTAGATATTTTCAAGATATTTTTCAAATTTTTTCAAATTCATATTGAAGAAAATTAGGTATTTAAGATTTATTTAAACATTTAATTGCAGAATGTATAACTTTTCTGTTGTGCTATCTTGGTCTAAAAGTTTTCCCTCCAGTAGAAAGTTTCTCTTTTTAGTTAAAGACTGCTAAACTAAAAGTTCAATTAGTGAACTACATTATCAGCACAGAAAAATATTCAAATTCAAATGCCAGCATCAGAATATTATTGTGTAAATTAATGGAATGAACTGAAACAGACTAAATCGTTTTTATGAATCTACTTTGAATTATTACCATAATAATTTTGTATTTGTTAAACATTAAACTGCAGTGATGTATAAAACAGAACGAATATTTTGAACTATAATTATACTCAAATTAAAAGTCAGATCCACCCCTCCACTATGGACACTTGAATTCGAATGTTTTTATGTATATGTGATGTAGTTGTTAATTTCATTTTTAGTTTGTTACACTATTGCAGATGTTAAGATATTTTATAAACCTGTGTTGCCAGATCTAGGTTTATTTTTTTCGGAAAAATGTTTGTTTATGTCGTTAAATAAAATATAAAGTTTTAAAATCTGTATCTTCTTCTGAGAATAAATATTTATGGTTATGTTAATGATATTCGTGTGTATTCGAAGAAGATATGCACTTTATATTTGGAATTACATATAATTATTTGTGTGGTGGGGTGATTGAGTGTTATTAACATACCTGAGTCCTTGAATTCGATGCTTGGCGCGATTGTAAGAGAAGAAAGGTGAATCGCGACATTGAAACAAGTTAATACATAGATGCAAAAGTACCGAAAATTGAAAAGAACAAATCGAATTGAATCATACTTTAGTTGATTTTAAAAACGGCAAAAACAAAATGATTTTTATTGTTGAGTATATTGGATTTTATATCTACATCCTTACAGTCGATAAACTGAGGGAAACTTCACCTCCTCTCGGACTTCAGTTTCGTACTAGCATCCAAAAATTTTGTACGATCTTCAAAAATATTCCAAAGAACCTTTTAATAATACAGTTGAGCACAAATATATTTTATTGTGGTGAAATTGTAATGAAATGTAATTTACGATGAAAATTATTTGGTGGAATTGTATTCAAGTTCATGGTTTCTTCTTAAAAAGGCTGTTGTTAGTATAACATTTTTTTTTTCATTCAAATCAGCTTTATTTTCAAGAGAAATAAAGATTATTGACATCTACGTCAGCATAAGCAATTTTTTATCAGTAATATATTTCAGTCACATCTTATTTTTTGAGTGAACGTAGTTTGAAAATGGTTAAATTTACGAGGCATTGTGTGGTAAGTTAATTTTTTGTGATTCAATTGTAGATAATGTTATTGATAAGCAACGAAACGTTCTTGATTCAGATTTACTCTATTAAACGCGGAATTCACGGGAGTGTGTTTATCAGTCGAAAATATTTTCCCCATGATACCCAAAAACCAATTTACATATTTCCAAATTAATAATTTATTTTTTATTATTGTCTTACTATTTGTGATGGTTACAAAAATGTATAATATTATTGTTTGATCAATCTGTAAAATGAAAAGGGGGTGTTTTGGTGATTTAGATCTTGCGATATTTCTTGAACAGTTTACAGATGAACAGATCCTGGTTCATCCCATAATGCTTTTGATTCTACGTCGGCGACGGTTCTTTTAGTTTAAGATCCGGCTGCAGGCTTAGTGCGCTCATCGATTTTTTGCTAAAACCCAAACTTTCATGCATATTTATAATTAGTGAAATGTTTTTTTACCAGGCTGCCTATCAAAATTTAGCCGTACTTTTAATTTATAAATTTATAAAACATTTCGTTCTCTTGCTTTTCAAATAGAATCTCGTCTACATCACGCGGCAATTCACATAAAAATTCTAAAAAATCACGGTTGCCATTGCGCGCCTGGCCTCACTTCTTCGCAGCCAGGTGTAAACAGGTATGATTTCGATAAATTTATACGTTCATTTATTAATTATATATCAAATTAAAGCTAATTTTTTGCATTTATTACTATTTATGGTTGTCTAATTAAATCCTTCAGCAAATAAAGGTTGCAGACCGTTAAAGATGATAAATATTCAAATTAGAGTGAAAAAGAGTTAGCGCGGAATGTCATTTGTCAAACGAAGACAAAGATTGCCTACTGTGAGGCGCTTTTAAGCTGTTTTTTCTGTGAAATTGGTAATGCATCATTACATACATACATCATAAAAAAAGATAAAAAACAATTTGCAGAGCACAAACCGTAAGTATTTCGGTATACAATTTTGGCATTTCCTGTACCACTTTCGACAAATAATCGTCGTCTATTTGATTACATCGGGTTCAGGTTCAGGGCAACTGTGACGGCCAAATCATTAATTTCAGTACTTTCTTCATTTCCAATTCTTTCAAATATTCCTTGCACAGCTTCGAGAAATTTTCTGCCAAGCAGACGCTAGTTAGAACGTATTATATTTTCCTTCTATATTTTTTATAGTCTTTTTCGTTGTTTCTCCAAAACATTCCCAGCCATCACCGAGCCTCTGCCGTGTTTTACACACATAACTAATATCCGTTTTTTCTTTGACTAGCACACAAACAATTTTCTTACACTCATCACTCCATAAAACTCTTTCCCAATCTTCTTGTATCCAATTTTTATATTCTTAAGCCCACTTCACTCTCTTAATTAAGAGGTTTCTCCACTACCACTCTTTTAGGGTCAGAGTCTCTCAATCTTCTTTTCACTGTAGAAATACTTGGAGTCAAATTTCCACATTCAGTGATCTGAGCTGCTATCTTTGGGCCTGTGAGTCGTCGATCACGTTAACTGACCATTACAATACGTTTATTTTAAGTGGTTTTGCGAGACTGCCTTGATCGTGCTCTATCCTCAAAGCTCCTGGTGGATGTATATTCATGTTATAGTCCACGTTATGTCGAGATATTTTTTATTCGGCGGCAATGCTTTTGCTTCGCGATTAATGCATGAGTTTCAACCGATAATTTCTTGGTTTTGCCCGTTTTAAAACTTAACAAGTCTGAATATGCAAGAAAGAAAACAATTCGTATACGAACTTCACAAAAAGATGTCTTGGTCCAAAAAGTATAAATCACAGTACGTTCTTGCGTCTCACTGATCTACATGGGACTAAACTACAATCATAAGCACCGAAAAAATTGACAATATGGAAGAGAAATTTGTTAAAGTGTATTATTTTGAAATTTAGTGAATGAATTATGGGGTGGGTCAAAGCATTTGACCGGTAGTGTATATATATAAGCGAGAGAAGAGGCAAATTACATAACCGTTACAAAAAAATATTTATCAAGGTAACCGTTGATCCGAAAAATTGATAACGAATAGCGTTCACTCTCCGAATAATTTTGTAAACACCACAAAAAAAAACTAATTTTTCTATCAATATTAGCCAAGAATTAGCACATTGGTTCTCATGAATGGCCGAATTGAAATCGAAAGTGACAATGACCTACTTTGATTTCGCCTATAGCTAACAGAGAAACAATGCTACTGTTATAGATTTCATTCTATCTTAAGTATATAACGAATTTGATATAAAAATAATTCAATGATGTACATAGTGTTGTCGATGAGTTCTTAGCCTAGCACAAAAAGAAAAGTCATAAATAAATAAATTGTGATTAGTTATCAAGATATTTTTTCCCCTTAGTTCCACAAGAGCATCTTTAGAATCAGACTGTCCGTACATCGCATGTTTAATTTCATCGTTGATGTAAAATCTTTATTCCTTAACTTTGCCTTAAGCTTTTCAAAACTAAAATAGTCGGGTTGGGCCAGATCAAGGCTATATAGCGGATGCTAAATCTCTGTGAAGACACAGCTTTGAAAAGCGAAGCAGTGTGCATTGTAGAATTTTCGTGAAGCAAGAGGACACCCCTCGGCTAATTTTGCCGAGCATTTTTTTGATACAACTGTCTAAATCGGTGTTATGAATTTGCGGTTCACGAATTTTTTAAATTCTCTATAAATCTACGGTAAAATTTTTGACGATCCTGGTAAAAGAACTTACCTCTATACAATGAATTTTCTTTTTCAAAACTTCTATATAACGAATTTTTAGCGATACTGGTAAAAAAATCACTTTTTTCTTATTAAGGATCTCAATAGCGTATTTAACTGCTAATTTATTGAACTGTCTACGTCTTTCCAAAAAAAAACCGTGTCAACACGTGTCTAGTGTTACGGTAAACACAATGGGAGTTTTATTTTATTTTTTAGAAAATGCGGTATCATCAGGTCAAACATCGACCAAAATTAACCAACGTTGCCTTTGAACTTCCCTATAACGTGATCCTCGATTTTTTATTCGGTCACTTGAAATTCGTAGTATCGAGGTTGGACTGTATTTGAATCCTCAAAATCAAACAAAACTTATTGTGGAAATGGGTGTCTATAATTTTGAAGCTTCCATACAGTTTTTGATTTGTATTGGTCTTAATCCTTCCCTAATCAACAATTTTATAACAGCCCGAAAATCAATTTGAGACATTTTCCAAAACAATTTGACTTAATTGTCTTCTGATTGATTCTCGTCCCCAGTGCAGCAATTTAGACCAATTTTTAAGCTTCCATACAGTTTTTTATTTGTTTTGATCTTAATCCTTCCCTAATCAACAATTTTATAACAGCCCGAAAATCAATTTGAGACATTTTCCAAAACAATTTGACTTAATGGTCTTCTGATTGATTATTGTCCCCAGTGCAGCAATTTAGACCAATGTTTAAGCTTCTATACAGTTTTTGATTTGTTTTGGTCTTAATCCTTCCCTAATCAACAATTTTATAACAGCCCGAAAATCAATTTGAGACATTTTCCAAAACAATTTGACTTAATTGTCTTCTGATTGATTATTGTCCCCAGTGCAGCAATTTAGACCAATTTTTAAGGTTCCATACAGTTTTTGATTTGTTTTGGTCTTAATCCTTCCCTAATCAACAATTTTATAACAGCCCGAAAATCAATTTGAGACATTTTCCAAAACAATTTGACTTAATTGTCTTCTGATTGATTATTGTCCCCAGTGCAGCAATTTAGACCAATTTTTAAGGTTCCATACAGTTTTTGATTTGTTTTGGTCTTAATCCTTCCCTAATCAACAATTTTATAACAGCCCAAAAATCAATTTGAGACATTTTCCAAAACAATTTGACTTAATTGTCTTCTGATTGATTCTCGTCCCCAGTGCAGCAATTTAGACCAATTTTTAAGCTTCCATACAGTTTTTTATTTGTTTTGATCTTAATCCTTCCCTAATCAACAATTTTATAACAGCCCGAAAATCAATTTGAGACATTTTCCAAAACAATTTGACTTAATGGTCTTCTGATTGATTATTGTCCCCAGTGCAGCAATTTAGACCAATTTTTAAGCTTCCATACAGTTTTTGATTTGTATTAGTCTTAATCCTTCCCTAATCAACAATTTTATAACAGCCCGAAAATCAATTTGAGACATTTTCCAAAACAAATTGAGTTAATGGTCTTCTGATTGATTATTGTCCCCAGTGCAGCAATTTAGACCAATTTTTAAGCTTCCATACAGTTTTTGATTTGTTTTGGTCTTAATCCTTCCCCAATCAACAATTTTATAACAGCCCGAAAATCAATTTGAGACATTTTCCAAAACAACTTGACTTAATGGTATTCTGATTGATTCTCGTCCCCAGCGAAACAATTTAGACCAATTTTTAAGGTCCCTTACAGTTTTTGATTTGTTTTGGTCTTAATCCTTCCCTAATCAACAATTTTATAACAGCCCGAAAATCAATTTGAGACATTTTCCAAAACAACTTGACTTAATAGTATTCTGATTGATTCTCGTCCCCAGTGCAGCAATTTAGACCAATTTTTAAGGTTCCTTACAGTTTTTGATTTGTTTTGGTCTTAATCCTTCCCTAATCAACAATTTTATAACAGCCCGAAAATCAATTTGAGACATTTTCCAAAACAACTTGACTTAATGGTATTCTGATTGATTCTCGTCCCCAGCGAAACAATTTAGACCAATTTTTAAGGTCCCTTACAGTTTTTGATTTGTTTTGGTCTTAATCCTTCCCTAATCAACAATTTTATAACAGCCCGAAAATCAATTTGAGACATTTTCCAAAACAACTTGACTTAATGGTATTCTGATTGATTCTCGTCCCCAGCGAAACAATTTAGACCAATTTTTAAGGTTCCTTACAGTTTTTGATTTGTTTTGGTCTTAATCCTTCCCTAATCAACAATTTTATTACAGCCCGAAAATCAATTTGAGACATTTTCCAAAACAACTTGACTTAATGGTATTCTGATTGATTCTCGTCCCCAGCCAAACAATTTAGACCAATTTTTAAGGTCCCTTACAGTTTTTGATTTGTTTTGGTCTTAATCCTTCCCTAATCAACAATTTTATAACAGCCCGAAAATCAATTTGAGACATTTTCCAAAACAACTTGACTTAATGGTATTCTGATTGATTCTCGTCCCCAGCGAAACAATTTAGACCAATTTTTAAGGTCCCTTACAGTTTTTGATTTGTTTTGGTCTTAATCCTTCCCTAATCAACAATTTAATAACAGCCCGAAAATCAATTTGAGACATTTTCCAAAACAACTTGACTTAATGGTATTCTGATTGATTCTCGTCCCCAGCGAAACAATTTAGACCAATTTTTAAGGTCCCTTACAGTTTTTGATTTGTTTTGGTCTTAATCCTTCCCTAATCAACAATTTTATAACAGCCCGAAAATCAATTTGAGACATTTTCCAAAACAACTTAACTTAATGGTATTCTGATTGATTATTGTCCCCAGTGCAGCAATTTAGACCAATTTTTAAGCTTCCATACAGTTTTTGATTTGTTTTGGTCTTAATCCTTCCCCAATCAACAATTTTATAACAGCCCGAAAATCAATTTGAGACATTTTCCAAAACAACTTGACTTAATGGTATTCTGATTGATTCTCGTCCCCAGCGAAACAATTTAGACCAATTTTTAAGGTCCCTTACAGTTTTTGATTTGTTTTGGTCTTAATCCTTCCCTAATCAACAATTTTATAACAGCCCGAAAATCAATTTGAGACATTTTCCAAAACAACTTGACTTAATAGTATTCTGATTGATTCTCGTCCCCAGTGCAGCAATTTAGACCAATTTTTAAGGTTCCTTACAGTTTTTGATTTGTTTTGGTCTTAATCCTTCCCTAATCAACAATTTTATAACAGCCCGAAAATCAATTTGAGACATTTTCCAAAACAACTTGACTTAATGGTATTCTGATTGATTCTCGTCCCCAGCGAAACAATTTAGACCAATTTTTAAGGTCCCTTACAGTTTTTGATTTGTTTTGGTCTTAATCCTTCCCTAATCAACAATTTTATAACAGCCCGAAAATCAATTTGAGACATTTTCCAAAACAACTTGACTTAATGGTATTCTGATTGATTCTCGTCCCCAGCGAAACAATTTAGACCAATTTTTAAGGTTCCTTACAGTTTTTGATTTGTTTTGGTCTTAATCCTTCCCTAATCAACAATTTTATTACAGCCCGAAAATCAATTTGAGACATTTTCCAAAACAACTTGACTTAATGGTATTCTGATTGATTCTCGTCCCCAGCCAAACAATTTAGACCAATTTTTAAGGTCCCTTACAGTTTTTGATTTGTTTTGGTCTTAATCCTTCCCTAATCAACAATTTTATAACAGCCCGAAAATCAATTTGAGACATTTTCCAAAACAACTTGACTTAATGGTATTCTGATTGATTCTCGTCCCCAGCGAAACAATTTAGACCAATTTTTAAGGTCCCTTACAGTTTTTGATTTGTTTTGGTCTTAATCCTTCCCCAATCAACAATTTTATAACAGCCCGAAAATCAATTTGAGACATTTTCCAAAACAACTTGACTTAATGGTATTCTGATTGATTCTCGTCCCCAGCGAAACAATTTAGACCAATTTTTAAGGTCCCTTACAGTTTTTGATTTGTTTTGGTCTTAATCCTTCCCCAATCAACAATTTTATAACAGCCCGAAAATCAATTTGAGACATTTTCCAAAACAACTTGACTTAATGGTATTCTGATTGATTCTCGTCCCCAGCGAAACAATTTAGACCAATTTTTAAGGTCCCTTACAGTTTTTGATTTGTTTTGGTCTTAATCCTTCCCTAATCAACAATTTTATAACAGCCCGAAAATCAATTTGAGACATTTTCCAAAACAACTTGACTTAATAGTATTCTGATTGATTCTCGTCCCCAGTGCAGCAATTTAGACCAATTTTTAAGGTTCCTTACAGTTTTTGATTTGTTTTGGTCTTAATCCTTCCCTAATCAACAATTTTATAACAGCCCGAAAATCAATTTGAGACATTTTCCAAAACAACTTGACTTAATGGTATTCTGATTGATTCTCGTCCCCAGCGAAACAATTTAGACCAATTTTTAAGGTCCCTTACAGTTTTTGATTTGTTTTGGTCTTAATCCTTCCCTAATCAACAATTTTATAACAGCCCGAAAATCAATTTGAGACATTTTCCAAAACAACTTGACTTAATGGTATTCTGATTGATTCTCGTCCCCAGCGAAACAATTTAGACCAATTTTTAAGGTCCCTTACAGTTTTTGATTTGTTTTGGTCTTAATCCTTCCCTAATCAACAATTTTATAACAGCCCGAAAATCAATTTGAGACATTTTCCAAAACAACTTGACTTAATGGTATTCTGATTGATTCTCGTCCCCAGCGAAACAATTTAGACCAATTTTTAAGGTTCCTTACAGTTTTTGATTTGTTTTGGTCTTAATCCTTCCCTAATCAACAATTTTATTACAGCCCGAAAATCAATTTGAGACATTTTCCAAAACAACTTGACTTAATGGTATTCTGATTGATTCTCGTCCCCAGCCAAACAATTTAGACCAATTTTTAAGGTCCCTTACAGTTTTTGATTTGTTTTGGTCTTAATCCTTCCCTAATCAACAATTTTATAACAGCCCGAAAATCAATTTGAGACATTTTCCAAAACAACTTGACTTAATGGTATTCTGATTGATTCTCGTCCCCAGCGAAACAATTTAGACCAATTTTTAAGGTCCCTTACAGTTTTTGATTTGTTTTGGTCTTAATCCTTCCCTAATCAACAATTTTATAACAGCCCGAAAATCAATTTGAGACATTTTCCAAAACAACTTAACTTAATGGTATTCTGATTGATTCTCGTCCCCAGTGCAGCAATTTAGACCAATTTTTTAAGGTTCCTTACAGTTTTTGATTTGTTTTGGTCTTAATCCTTCCCTAATCAACAATTTTATAACAGCCCGAAAATCAATTTGAGACATTTTCCAAAACAATTTGACTTAATGGTATTCTGATTGATTCTCGTCCCCAGTGCAGCAATTTAGACCAATTTTTTAAGGTTCCTTACAGTTTTTGATTTGTTTTGGTCTTAATCCTTCCCTAATCAACAATTTTATAACAGCCCGAAAATCAATTTGAGACATTTTCCAAAACAATTTGACTTAATGGTATTCTGATTGATTCTCGTCCCCAGTGCAGCAATTTAGACCAATTTTTAAGGTTCCTTACAGTTTTTGATTTGTTTTGGTCTTAATCCTTCCCTAATCAACAATTTTATAACAGCCCGAAAATCAATTTGAGACATTTTCCAAAACAACTTGACTTAATGGTATTCTGATTGATTCTCGTCCCCAGTGCAGCAATTTAGACCAATTTTTAAGGTTCCTTACAGTTTTTGATTTGTTTTGGTCTTAATCCTTCCCTAATCAACAATTTTATAACAGCCCGAAAATCAATTTGAGACATTTTCCAAAACAACTTGACTTAATGGTATTCTGATTGATTCTCGTCCCCAGTGCAGCAATTTAGACCAATTTTTAAGGTTCCTTACAGTTTTTGATTTGTTTTGGTCTTAATCCTTCCCTAATCAACAATTTTATAACAGCCCGAATTTGAAATGTCTCAATTTGAGACATTTTCCAAAACAACTTGACTTAATGGTCGAGCTCTACTCTAATGAAACGGATCAAAGCGGCAACTTCAAACTTTGTGTAAAGCTTTGTCACTGATGAACGCACTCTATTTATTATACAGGGTGTTTCAGGAATAATGTTGTGACATGAAAAATATTTTCTCATACGACCCATTGTTTGTGATTTATAGGCATTGCGAAATCAGAATTTATATTTGAGTATATTTCCTAAACCAAAAATTTTTAAAATACTACATAGACAAACATAATCATCCATTAAAAATTCATAATGTTCGAATGTATAATTTAGAAAATATACTTAAATATAAGTTTTGATATCGCATCTTCAAAGGCCTACAACGACAGGGGTCCTATGAGAAAATTGTTTTATGTCACAGCAATATGGTTTAATGGTTCTATTAATTGGCACTGCTTGTATTTTTTTCTATACAATAAAAGGGTTGTCAGAGTTTCCTTGCTCACAAATCATCATCATTTGCAAATTTTAATTAGAAAAATCTACTTGTTGTTCCGTCACCGTAGGCGTCACTAATTTTAAAAGTGACAGTTTTGTTCAACAGACTGGTGAAACTAATTAAAAAAAAAACCAATTGACCGTTTAATTATTCAATTCAGTCACACATTTATTGTTGCATTCATTTCTGTAGCGATAATGTCATTACAAGGTATTGTATGAGAAAAAGAATTTATCAAAATACTTTAATGATATACCCTCTTTATAGAAATAGAATATTCTCAAATACAAATCTTTAATTGAATCGGGTTTTTTTAACGGGCGTAAGTCCAAGAAAGTAAACTTTCGAAAAACTATAAAAACTGTTTAAATCAAAATATTTCACTTGAAATATTTTTTAAAAAATTTCAACATGTAAAGAAATTCAATTTACAAAAGGATTCAAAATTTACACTTTTATCTTTATCCTTCATGTAGTTATATAGCTCTAAAATGTGAAAGTACCGTCCTTTTAAAAAAATCAAGTTGCAAGGATATAAAAAACTATTAAATTTCAAGTAAAAACTGTTATTTTTGTTGTAAGACAATGTTTACAATTTACTAATGATAGTAAAATTACTTGAATGAGTTTATAAGAAGGAAAAAAAATCAAAGATGTAGATTTGAGGCCGTATTTCTGATTTATGGGTAATCGTTGGCTTCTTCAATCGCTAGTAATCTCTTGAGATCTGTCATCAGTTGGCCAGTCACAAATTTCTTCGAATAATCCCCGATGCTCGTTTGGAATGTAGGCTCTCAGTTTTTCAATATCTTGATCTTGGTAAGCCTTAACCGAAGGTGGGGAGAGAGTATCCGCTTTTGTCTTAGCCAGTAAAAAGTTGTGATGAATAATACCTTTTAACTTAAATTCAAAAACAAACATAAAGAGAATATTAATCTGAAAGTACATTTTATCCTTCTTATCTGTGTTTTTTCCTTTTGTTTCTCATGATATACACGATTCTTTGTAAAGCAAATTTTGCCATTCTTGAAATTTAGAACTATATTAGATGACGTAACATCACGAACTTATTAAACCGTGATGAGTTTTGCGATAATATGTCAGTTATTTAAAGCCTTAGATATTATTCGGAAATCCGTGTCACACGGGAGGAAACTGTCGCCGAAAACAGGGAAATACTGAGTGGCCTTCTGGAAACGACCTGAATCTGTCAGATACCGGCAGATCCTTGACATCGCTTGGTGTTTATTTTGGCCTGAACAGTTATCACTGAACAGACGAAGCTCACTGTATTGGTTTGGTACTGATTTTAGGTATTTATTAAGAACAAACCTTCTCAGTGCTTATTCGTTACTATTAAGATTGTGTATTCCTAAGCAATTAACTAACAACTGTCTCATGTAGTATAATTCCTGAACGGGAATTTTAGGAATAGATACAGTTTTCATGTAATCAAATGCTAACGACAAAATATGTTTTTTATCTTTACCTTCTTGTGACTGTTCGTGCCGCAGTGCTAAGTAAAACTTCTTACTTCTTGATTTATGTTTTTATGTACCATGAGCTCTGCAACTGCCGCTGGTTTAGCTACATTATTTAAAGTAGGAAATTGTCTCTATAATATTGCCAATAAAACTTCAGGGTGTTTTTGCATGTACAACTTCCACATCGTTTTATAATATTTAAATCAGGTGGTAAATAGTAGCTTTTCTTACCCTTGGAATAAGTCCAGAAATCAAACAACAGAATCAATAGAGGAAGTGGACCTACGCCCTTTCAAAATAAACCAAAAAATTGAAATGCTGATTTGACCCATTCCTACAAATCGTTTGTTTAACAAAAATTGATGTATTCTAATGTTTAGACTACAAAACCACCAAAACCAGAAAATCGAAAAAAAAATGGACTTTTTAAACGCCCGTTTAAAAAAAACGATTCATTTAGATTCTTGTTTCGAGGTTACATAAAAAATTAAATTTAAAAAAATACACGCGTGGCGTACTTCCCCATGATTGATTTCAAAATGTAATTTTTGATAATGTAATTATCATATACAACATATTTGATATCACATTGATAAAATTACTGTTTCTCTGGCACTATCAAATTAATTATTATTGTTACGAGATTGTTGTTCATTTATGCGATGTTAACAATTAAATAAATTGAAATAAGTACAAACAATAATAGTTTGTTGTATCTTCTCGGAAGTGATTGTTATTATTTTGTGTCGTATAAGTTTTTATAGCACTTTATCAAGTAACAGGTATGTTGTTGCTTTCAATCATCGGCCGTTTAAAAATATTTATATTTATTTAAATATTATAGTCTAATTATAAATGAATACTAAATTCCAATAAAAAATTATGAGATTTGCCATTTTCACCAATATCCTAGGTATATCCACAAAGTAAGTTGCGTACCTTTTAGCAGTAATCCTAATTTCTGTAGGACGGGCGTTTCGATAACCAAGTTATCGTCTTCAGAGACTGAAGGTAAACTGCCTTGATGCTTGTTGTGGTGTTTATTATGTTTTCTAGGTGTCAAGACTTAACTTTCATTTGAGACAAAGTGTGCCTCTAATCCATTGATTGTCATTTAGTTTCTGGGGTGTCCCCAGATTTCATCCCAGAAAGAAAATCATCACAGCTTCTTTTTTTGTTGCGTGTTCCAAACCTGAATTGCACTATTTGTTGTATTGTTCAGACAAAAGTCTTCGAAATTTTTCATAGCAGTCAACTTACGATTTTGCTCAAGATCCTCATCAATTGCATTTTTAAATGCCGTGCATGTCCGGAACAGCGATAGCAGCGCTACTATTAATAGCCATAGAAATAGAACTTCCATTGTGGAATATACCTCGTAGTTTCCATTGAGGTTAGCACAATCGATAATATCTGGTCGCCAAATCTGAAGAAAATGGCGCGATACTCAACTAATTCGAGATTTTGCGTTTGCGCTTTCCTCGGCACGATCCATTTTGATACTGTGAAGTGATTATCGAATTCAGTCTCTACTGTAGGCATGTAGACATTCGAGATACATGCTTGCCAAGCCTAGATAAAAGTCCTCAAACACAAGCGGTGTTTGGATTACTTTGTGCGAGATTATCGCCGACTCGGGATAATGCCGAGATTCGAAGACAAGTTAAAGGAAGCTTGTGGCAAGCTCATTTACATATTGGGGCCTGTTTAGTGCCGATCATGCATCCCCACTTTCTCTATCAAACATTTCCTTTTCCGTTTTTATCGATACAGCCGACAGAATTTTAAAATCCGCTCCAGCTACGTTTGCCTGTATAACTTGGCCGTCTGAAACACATTAATGTACTTGCAAACGAAAAGTTTACACGCTTTCCAAGCCTTTGTATGGTATGGCTTGGAAGAGATTGTATTCTGCAGAAGTTAAAATGGAATAAATGTTTATTTGCTGATTGTTGAAAGGTTCTCCCGACGATTTTTTTGATCCCTGAATATTATGATGAAAAAATGAACAACGAAAATGTGCCGGAAAAGTTATGAAATTACACCGATTATACCAAAAATAATTCATCTAAAAATGGCAACATATTTAGAAGAAAGTTTTGCCAATATATCCGAAGTATTTCTTTTGTAAGCGGATTGCTACTTGATGATTGCCTATTTCAAAGGAAACCATTCCATTAGAGCAACTTTGAACGGTCAATTCTAAATGGTACACCTGCATTTCTTTGCCAGAAGTATTCGAAAAAATCAGGGAAACCAATCGCAGAAGTTCACTCTTCATCACGTCAATGCGAGCTCTCACACATCAGTTCAGAAAAAAACTTTTTTGAACAGTCAAAACATGGAATTGATGGGTCATCCGCCGTACAGTTCTTCTGTGCCCAGAAGATAAAAAATAAATCGTGAGGTCAACGTTTTTCTACACCTATATCATTTAAGGACCCTTCTAGACTAAGTGCTATTACATAAACTTATCCAGATAACTTAGATTAACGATAGCAATTTGAAGATAATCAATACCTAGACTGATTTAATCAATAAACAAGGCCGTGTCCGCTGGAAAAAATTACGAATCAGATAAGAATAATATGCAAAGTTTTGAATTTATCTTCTTATAATAAATTTGAATGTTCAACATTTCTTCTATTGTTCAAAATGAATATAGAATGAATTTCAAAAGCTGTGATACGGATTGTAGATTTTCCAACCGAGAAATTATCTTTAATCTAATTATTTTCTTGCAAAATTTGATTGAAAAAAAAATGCACCGAAACTTTTTTGGTGACCAATGAGAAAGTGAAATTGTAATAATGGTCGAACGAGTATAACAAATATGAATGCGTTATGAATTCTTTATTTACATAACACTTTCATAAGAGTGTATCCGTGCAATTTCATATAAACAATTCAACAATCTAATTTAGGAACTAGACGAAATCAAGTAAAACGTAGAGGGTGTCTCATAAATAATGTAAGGTGTCTAATGTTCGCTTTGATATTAAATAATCGTACAAAACGAAAGCCTTAGCATTCGAAGTACAGCCCATCGTTCAGCAAGAGATTATTTTCATAATATCTTATATGAAAGAGATCTAAAAACAAAATGAATCATCATCAAAACATATAAAAAGAGGCCTAAGAAGTAAGAAAAAACTATTTAATTTTTTTGGAATTGCATATCAAATATAGCATATTTTTTTTAATTTGCTTGCAACGAAAATTTAGAGATTTATCTAACTGGATTCTCTAGGTTCATATTCGAGAATCTTGATGCTGATTGTCGATCAGGTAGACAACCAACATGCTAACTGCAGAAATAGAAGCAAATCCACATCAGAAGTATCAAATCCCTAAACTAACCTTGGTCGACCATCCCAGAACATTTGCAGCAGAGCAGATATTCTACTGCTTCAATAGCACCACAAGACTTCTGAATTTCGAACAGAAATTCACACGCTGGGAAGTTTGCAGCGGTACGAAGAGGAAGAAGAAAATTTATTACAAACAATATTCACAACAGATATGATTTGGAGGAAGAAAGGCGACAGAGCGGCAGTTAAAGCGTGGAAACCTGTAGACAGATGAAAAATACGCGATATTTCCACTCCAAGATCGCTAGAAAGCTTCTACGATGTAAACGTTGAACGAAGTGGGTTAAGAAACATTGGATCGCCCTCCTTATAGTCCCGATTTGTCGCCATGCGACTATTATTTATTGAAAGAGGCACTTGGAGTACTGCGATTTCAACAATGCAGAGTCCTTCGTGCTAAAAGCCGAAAGATTTTTGCGGAAAAGGCATCCAAAAGCTTTTGGAGATATGGCAAAAATGAAAAATTTGATTTTTATTTGGCTAGAAACACTAGAATTTAAGCGATGTTACTTTCCGGTTCCCACTTGTATTATTAAAAAAAAAAAAGAATATTGAAATTAAGTTTTCAATATTATTAGAAGGAATGGTTATAATTCATGAATATTGATTTTATTTTTATTGCTTTCAATAAAATAAAATTGCTAAACTAAAATAATATCTTGAACGGAATCAACTTCACGCAATTACCAGTGCAGCATTTTCGTGATAGTACTTTCATTTATACCTAATTGATTATGATTCCAGGTAAATGTCGTTTTTGTTATTATATATAAAGTCAAGGTCTACAACTTTTTTTGGGGGCAAATGATTCCATCTAAACTTGTATTTGATGTACGCTTCAGTCTGAATCAATTAAATTATATACTTTGGAATCATAATTTCGTCCCACTCAACCTCTACCTACTTAACTGAAAGTAATTTTTTCTAACTATATTCTTCCTCTTGAAGATTTTCTACTCACCAGCAGTAACTATAAACAATAATAGAAATTATGTTGAGCTACAAATAAGAATTGGAAGATTGGGATAAGATTTTTCACAATTTATGCATACTTCTATTCTAATAATTCTACTACCTAATTTTGGAATCTGGGTGCCACTACACACAGCTATACAGAAAAAGATAAAAACAATCTATTGAGAAGATTGACCAGAACCGTTCTGTTTCCCAAAAAATAATCAGAAGAAAATAGAAGAGGAGTACTAGAGTTTTAGACATTCGAAATAGGCATCATAACTCCAGAGCCACACAGCAGGCGACCTTGAGTCAGAAGTTGAGGAAAAACTATTAGAAAATATTATGCGTTGGGTTAACGTCCCTCTGCATAACACCACGTCTTAGATACCTACTAGAGAGTATCACACACACATAATACAAGGTCTGACTCAATCTTCTGCTTCTCTCAAGGCTATCCGCTGACTCACTCAACAGCCATATTACCTTCTATTTGATAAATATGTTACGTCCCAAGCCCGATCTTGTACGGAGTCGATCTTCGTACAATGAATTTGTACGAAGTCCGATCTGTACAAGCCATTTTGTACGAAGCCGAGATTGGCGGACTTCGGACAAAGATGATTGTACGAAGTCGACTCTGTACAACGCTGGTTGTACGCAGTCGGAGCATCGATACTCACTCGGTAATGAGCGCGCTATTAAGATGTTAGTAAACACAAACGTAGTTATTGTGATTGAAAGTATGTTCTCTAGTTGGCTACCATCTATTGTTAGGTTAGGTTAGGTTAGGTTAGGTTGCGTGTACTACTTCGGAATAACGCGCTCATTACCGAGTGAGTATCGATGCTCCGACTCCGTACAACCAGCGTTGTACAGAGTCGACTTCGTACAATCATCTCTGTCCGAAGTCCGCCAATCTCGGCTTCGTACAAAATGGCTTGTACAGATCGGACTTCGTACAAATTCATTGTACGAAGCTCGACTCCGTACAAGATCGGGCTTGGGACGTAACAAATACATCAAACTAAGTAGAAGCAACCCACGCATTTTTACAGAGTTTTCATTTGAATCAACATCTTAAGATAATAATGCAAAAGATATGTAAAAACCCTTTAAATTTCAATCTATAGCATCATATGTGTCTGCGGAAAATAAGACAGAAAATAGAGACATTGAAGAGGAAGAAGAAAAGGTCCTAAATATTCTTAGACGTACTTCAAGAAATATCTAAAGATTTCAATTGGAATATTTGTAAACGTCCTAGTCAAAAGTAAAAGATGAAGATTGATTTGAAACGTATTAGCCCTGATCTGGCGCCCAGGGACTACCATTTGTTCCTGCACTTGAAGAAACACCTGGGCGGTCAGCGTCTTCAAGACGATAACGAAGACAAAACACTTGTGGTACAGAGGTTAACAAGTCAGGCGGCAGAATTTTATGAGGAGGGTATTCAAAAACTGGTGCTTCAATATTCACGGAAATTATGTAGAAAAGTAGGTAGATTAAGGTACAGACTTTCATGTAAAAATAAAATTATTGCGATATTTTTTTGCACTTCTTTTTTTCAATTCCAAAACGGTACTTAGTTAAAAAATATGCCTCGTACATTAAACAGTTCTGGGAGAAACTGTCAGATGATATTCAATAATAGAATTTGCTTCTAAATGTTTTTGATTTTAGGTCTCTCCTGTTTTAAAATGAGTTTCTTTCTCTGTCTTCAAAAAATTATTAAAGAAACTCATTTAAATCAGAAGAGACCAAAAATCAAGAAACATAAACATATCAAAAGGTCTAAGAAATTGAAGAAATAAATAGAATTTAGAGTTAGATTGTTGTGAGTAGCACGACGTCAAAAATAGGTCGAATTCAAGCAATAGAAGATTTTACAGAAAGTATTATGAAAACTGTCATATGTCAAAAACTATAAGAAATGTTAACAGGAGGGTCTTGAGAGTAAAAATGATTATTACGACATTATATAGTCGATTTTTAAGTTGTTATGTATCCTTAAATTTGCGTAGTAACCTTTCATTTTTCGACATTATCATGTATTATTCATTCCGGAACATCTGTATCGATATAAAAATAAATTTATTCAATGACAGAATCACATGTTCCGTTGACCAAGCAGACCAATAATTTTTTTCTAAAAAAATGAGGTTAGAATGTCAAAGTCATGAACCAACGCTTCGTTTTGTGGTTGATCATACCTTGACAACTCGACATACCTAACAATTAATTTTTATTGAATCAGATATCAAAATTCAAAACTGATTAGATTGAAAAATATAAGTAACAAAATAAGTTCCGAGAAATAATGGTACTAAACCTGCGTTTTTTGAGAGAGGTATTGGTTAACTATTTTCCTAACCTATTGTTTCTAATATGACGATATGACAACGCTGCTTTAGTACGAAAGCATTAATTCAACTAATGCAACAAATATGAAATAAATAATATTGGTGCTTGATGTCCTTTGATGTGTAATATTAATGTTGATAGATAATGATAGATATAAGTAAATTCGTTCTAAAATTATTTTAGAAATCGCGTTTTGACATTAAGATAATATCTTTTAGTAATCATTTTACCCTTAGGTTTGTAACTCATCCAAGAATTAAAGCACCACCAGGACATGTGCCAGTTTTGAAGTGCCCAAAATACATATACATTAGAGTGAAATTTACTCATTTGATTTTACTTGTAATAGAAGAGAAATAAATGTTCATTTTTATTTGATAATGTAGCAAAAAGATTACTTAAAAAACGCAGCTCTAAGCTCATATTCCTTTGGAGTAATTATACCCAATTGTTAGGTATAATCTGGGGCATCTCCTGTCTGAACTTTAATTTCTTCATCGGTCAATCGTGACAATATTAGACAATCAGTGTATTTGCAATCATTCCAATTTATTAAATCTATAGATTCAGATGTATCAAAATTAACAGAAGGTATTTGAAAGCATCAAACACTTTCATTAGGTCTTGATCTAGCTGTCATAATCCTTTTAAGCCTACGTTTCCTAATATGTATCCTACATTCAATTACTATTGCTTGAAGAATATTTTCTGAGCTGACAAAAACGTATTTCTTTGAATAATTGAATCAACGACGTCTCTATACTGTATACCTGGTATATTTGATGATTTCCCACAAATAAATAACTACATACTTGCAAAAAGGCTTCACTTTGATGTTTCAGGAACTCCAAGGTTTTAAGGAGTTTAACATAAGACATATAATTCTATTTGCAACCAACGAGAATGAAAAACTTTTTCGCCAAACCTTTGGACAATACTTCCGTTGATACTGCTTGACAAATTTCAATTAAGACTTCTGGCCAGCACTTGAGTCTTCCTAATCAATTTCTGGCAAATTCAATTTTTCTATAATTTGGAATTGGTAGTTCTCCGCAATTTGGAAGCTACTTAACCAGAAAATTCTATAAGACCCGTAGTCTGTCCATCGAGATATTGGATTTGCATGTAGTAGACAAATTATCAATTGCAAAGGATGTATCAGCCTGGTTTCTGATATTTTGAGGACCCCAGATTTACCGTTCATAGTATAACCGCACTACTCTCGTAAAACAAAAAATAGAATACCTACTATACTTCTTTTGTGTAATTATTCGCAATATATGAAATTATCGATGAAATAGATACAAATAACTTGGATACAATTGACAATAAACTTGAGTTATTTTTGGTTTTTTTGTGGATATTGGGGTATCATATACACTGGGACCCGGAGGATCTCTTGTATCCCTTTGTCTTGCTGCGATACTGAGGAACCTAGTGTATACAGCTGATTTGTTCACCCCACTCCTTTCAAAAAGTTCAGAACATGGGTTAGCTGTAACTGCCAGAGTCTAGCATCTTCAGGTATCTACTGAAGCGACAATGCCTCAATAGGATACTTGTTAGTATTTGTAAATTGTTCTTACTTCAATTGATACATTCAGCAGATCTACTCTGGTGGTTATAGTTTCTGAGAAAAGTCTTTACCTTGTCTCAGCTCCTGTATATTGTCCCAATAATTGATTTTGCTCCTATCTACCTTCTTTTCTAGTGCATTTTAATTGTTCCGTAACTGATACCACAAAAGAGTTCAGTCTTGTCTGCCCACGCTTTATCAAGTTTATTATCGATTTCATTTCCCTTCATGGTGTGTCCCGGAATCCATTGTAGGTAACTCTATTTTTCTTGTCTAACTCGTTCAATTTTTCTAGGCAATCCCAAACGAGTTTGGATTTTATTACATTGGAGTTTGGGGATCTGATAGATGCTTGGCTATCGAACTGGATAAGGATCTCCTGTTTTCGACAGTTCCTCTCTAGATTGGACTGGAGACATTTTTAATTTGCATAAATTTTTTCTTGAAAAATACTTGGTGTGCTGCTCAGGCTTTCAGAGTAGTTGGTTCAGGTCCCGTATACATCTATTCCTGTTCTGTCTGTTTTAGATCCGTCCGTATACTGTTTAATGGCATTCCTGTTCATTTCTTGGACGGTGGACGGAGCTAAACTTATTCGATGCATTATCTTGAGGCATGTCCCAAGTTTGGTCATTATTTTGGGTCGGTTTTTCTTTGGTTATTTTCTGTAATTAAGGATTCTAGATTTTATTTTGAAATTGAAGCAAAAATGTTATATGAATGAAAAAAAATTTCGTTTTTTCATCTACTACTATTACAAAACAATATTCGAGATTCCGTTATTACGCTCCATACTAATATACATTCACACGAACAACTAATAGTCCAGTCATTATAGTATCGGAATTCGAGATAACCAGCTGTAAGTCTGTAAATACTTGTATATTGACACCCTAAAAGTTGTCTCAAAACCTACATATGGTAGGGTGTACGCAACTATTAAATTTCAAGGTCAAAGGTCACAAAAATCGGTTTTTGTGCTTTTTTTTTTGTAAATATCTCGTTTCCTATGGGTTTTTTGCTATTTGTATTTATTATCAATATTGTAGAATACAAAATTCTCTACAAATTTTGCTTAAAAAAATTTTATATATGGAGAACCGTTTTCGAGGTAGAGGGCGAAGAGCACGCGGTCACAGGATCACTTCAGGTCAACCGGTGTCTCCGGTCGAAAACGCGCCATATATAGTTGTTGAACTATCGATAAATCAATGATTATAAATATTTGTCATTTTTTATTAACTATTATATTATATTTTCTCATATTTTTCCTAACCTATCCACTTTTTATTCAGTATTAATTTATTTAACAACACTTACCTGTCCATGTAATTGCAGAATTGTTAATGAAAATATAGAAATTATATTTGAATTTTAACTTCTTACATGATTGAAGAAAAAAAACAAATAAATACTTTTATAAAAAAATATCCTTCAATACATTTATTTTTATTAAAAGTAAAAAAATGGAATAATGGGTACAAAAACTACAATTTATAATTTTAATCATCTTCTTCCTCTTCATCGTAGTCTTCCGGCTGCTGGTAAATTTCGAACTGGTCTTTATTATCGTCTTCAACGACATTTGTCTTAAATTCTTCCATGATTTCGGGGTCAAAGGTTCCATCTTCGTTAATGTCGCTCTGATATGGTAGAGCATTGAGCCACTAGCTAAATAACATTGCAAGCCCTCTTTCCTGCATCCGCATCGCGAACCACAACCACTCTTGCAGTTGCAGAAAATTGTATTTAGCAAATCTTCTGGAGCAGGTGGTAAAGTTGTCATGATAGGCTCTAGAACATCGTTTCGCATTGCCCAACCGCATACCTGGGGTTCCAAATTATGCCCTAACCAAGTTTGAACTTGATAACATACAAGTTTGAAAAGTTGATGAGCAGCTGCACGTGTTGGTGGAATATTTGAAAGCTGCACATGTTTATTAAGTTTTGTAGACTTGACGTAATGCATATAATGAAGACGATCGAGACTTTTCACAGATTTCAAAAGCATTATAGACTGCCAATAAGGTTTGAGTTCCACTCTCTAATAATCTTTGGGCCGAAGAATTTTCTTCCAAATTTGTCGGTTTCTCAAAAACTTTTTAAAAAGCAAAAAACCCATAGGAAATGAGATATTTACAAAAAAAGCGCAAAAAACCGATTTTTGTGACCTTTGACCTTGAAATTTAATAGTTGCGTACACCCTACCATATGTAGGTTTTGACACTTTTAGGGTGTCAATATACAAGTATTTACAGACTTACAGCTGGGTATCTCGAATTCCGAGATTCTTACCTAATTTAAGCTTAAATGACTGGACTATAAGCTTATATAATAGTTATAAAAATTACGTTCGACACATATCAACACCCCCTCGTAATATTTAAAACATTTTATGACATTGTATGCTTAACAAGTTATAATTTTTAACACATATTCCCCTTCTACTGATGTTAAAAATAATTCTGTTATGGCCGTGGTGTGTGTTTATCAGGTCGACGCGGCTTATCAACATTGTTTCCCCTCGACTCCTACAAATTTAATGTGGGTACCTGCCGGCTTGGCTATCAAGGGAAGCCCAAAAGTGGTCAATATCACAATTTCTTGTTTCCATCACTCGCTCTAACGTTGTCGAATCAGTTTGTTGAACGCGCTTGCCTTGACTCGATGTTTCATACGTTGAATGTGCGGTAGGTTTTTTTTTTTTTCGTTGAAAGATACTAGATCAACACTAGGTCCTAGAGAAAAGATATGGTGCGTGTGAAAAAGAAATAGTGTTATTCGAGTGGCATATGAAAGGTTAGATGTTATTTTTACTTTATACTATATAAATAAAAACAATCTTTGTGTCAATTAAAATATCTGTATATTTGTAACATTCATTTCAAAAGATTCGGACGTTGATATAGTTTTGATCATTTTTATTGAGATTTTTAAAATATCAGAGAATTTTTAAAAATTATTAACGTAATTAAAATCGGTTAATAAAATTAAATGAATGCATCCAAATGTCTCCGATTTCAGGCCTCCTTTATTCCAAAATTAGCTTTTTTCATAATTTTTGGAAGAAAGACAAAACTTGACGCCTCAAAATATTCACTTCAGGAAAGGTCGAGGTGTCAAGTTTTGTCTGTCTTCCAAAAATTATTAAAAAAGCTAATTTTGGAATAAAGGAGGCCTAAAATCGGGGACATTTGGATGCATTGGTGTATCAAAAGGTCTAAGAAATAAAAAATTAAAGAAATTTGAAATTAAATAACTGTATATAATGTTATAAATCCGAGAAGTGATTTAGTACGGTACGAGATAGATTTTTATGGACGAGGCAAGAATATCTAATCGAGTAATAATAACTTTACGGACGTATAATTGACAATTTACCTGAAAAATAGCTCCTTCGATTATTCTCCTATTATTTAAAGAAATAAAAATTAACAGAAATCACTAAGGTAACATTGTAAACTAACTAAAATTGAATTTTTAGAAATACGAAAAATATTTCTATTCCTACAATAAATGTTTCTGGTAACAGTAGTTGCTTACTGTTAAAACAATTAAAAAAATTAGTATAAAAGTTTAGTTATTGATGTTTGTTGATTTTTTATTTCTAATTATTTCAAACGGGATTGGAAGAATTTAAGATTACTGTAAAGTACAAGGATACAATAAAGTGCTACTTTGTTGGACGAGTCTGAAAATTGCGAGACGAGCGAAACGAGGCGAGCAACAGACGAGTCCAACAAATAGTATTTCAGCCGCGGCGTACATAACATTTTTTAGACGACGCATAAGTATGTAACAAGGATTCTATTATATTTTATACTTTTAATCATCGAGAATGTAGACCATAAAGTAGAACTTTTCCAGATTTTATATCCTTCTGAAAAATAAGCGAGCACTACGTTTTCCGTTGGGTTTTTCGCCTTTTTCTGGTGACAACGCTACATAAAGAGCTCGAACTGTTTTTCGTACCTTATCCGACAACGAATTAAGAACGTCCGCATTGCTTTCCTCGGTGAGATCAGGTGGCATGGATTCGAGTAACTCTTCATCGCTGACGTTATCTTTTTCATCATCATTCATTGTTATTCATTAATTTAGACAAAACTTCGGATAAAACAAATAATTTCAGAAAATTAAAAATTTAAGGTTATACAAAATCATCAAAGTGAAACTGTCAACTGTCAACATTGAAGTGGCTAAAGTCACATTTAAGGAAGTTAAATTTGTTTACTCCAGAGCGTCCCGAAAGTGTTTTGCAGTACATAACTGTCAACTGTCACTACATGGAACACTCAAAACGCAACTTTCGGTATGTAAATGAATACAGAACGAATAACTTTCTGATGGCGTCGTCTAAAAATAAATATGCAGTAGATATAAACTAATTCGATTATATCAAAGGAAATATATCAAAGTGAACAACTTCCCCAATGGAAAATGAAACATTTTATAGGATCGGCCTTAACACTTTAACATAGATACGTCGAAGTAGTAATTCAATTTTTGAGAAAACAGAAATATATGAAGGAAATACAGTAGTTTTTAGTCAAGTTTCTCAAATTTTTGAAGTGATCGCATTCAGCGGACGTAGACCTATCCATGGTAAGCGTTCGCTGTAAAGCCTTTTTCGTTTTTTGTCAATTGTTAATTTTGACATATAGGCTATTTTGACAGCTGACTTAACAAATGTTACATTAAGTGGTAAATTTGGTGGTTCTTCTTTTAAGATCTACGAGGAATATCCTTAACTCACCAACTTTTATATGTATATAAAAATGGATATTATAATTCAAAACGAACTTATAATAATTCATACATCTCTAATCCATTTCCTCGTTATTTTTATACAAAACAGTCGTTTAACATTTGACTTTCGCCGCTCCAGAACGTGTAGCGTATGTGCCATCGAACGATTCCGCTAAGGTTTTACAACAGTTGCACAACAGTTTCGTTCGCTGAATGCAACCAATAATAGCTTTGCGAATAGTTATCTTATATGTCGTCTTCTTCCGACACACCTCTATTGCTTTTGAATGATCTGAACAACGTATTAGAACGTGATTGTCATAATTGGAGAAAGCTAAACCAAATCTTTCAATAGTCATACAAGCACTGAACTTTGCTATTGATCTTTCTTCTTCTTCTTCTTCTCCCTGCTTTGTATAGGCATCATTGCCTGTTTTTCTTCACATCACTGCCTCTGCTCAGTCACCTGGGAGGTTGTGAGTGTGATTTGTCCCTTGATATTTTCACAATTCGTTCTTCCGTCATGCGGTCAATGTGCTCATTCCATGTTATCTTTCTATCCAGTACCCAGTCATTGATGTTATCTATCCCGCATGTTCGTCTTATGTTTTCACTCCTTTCTCTATCCATTAGTGTTCTTCCCAATATCCGTTTCGTTTTAGAGGTCTCAGGTCGGGTCTCTGCTGCATAGGATAATATAAGTCTGATTGTGTTCTTGTATATGCGGGCTTTTGCTTCAGTTCGAATGTATTTATTTCGCCAGATTGTGCCATTTAGGTATGCTGCTGCTCTTGAGGCTCTTGTAGCTTGGTTTCTTACTTCCTGCTCCACGTCCCCGTGTCCAGATATTTCGATTCCCAGATATTTAAATTTCATTTCCTGGTGTTCCATTATTTTGTTATCCACCACAAGCTTACATCTGATCGGTGTCTTGGAAGTAACCATTGATTTTGTCTTTGCCGCTGATATTATCATATTGAACTTTTTTGCTGTTTTGTTAAATTGGTACATTAGCCTTTGCAGATCGTCCACGTTCTACGCCAACAGTACCGCATCATCTGCATAGCACAGGATTTTGACCTCTTTATTTCCCATTTTGTATCCTCTTAGTTTGCGTACGTATTTTTGAAACTAGGCTAAAAATCTAGCCGATAGAGACTTTATTGAAATTTTATAAT
This sequence comes from Diorhabda sublineata, assembly GCF_026230105.1. Lineage (NCBI taxonomy): Eukaryota > Metazoa > Arthropoda > Insecta > Coleoptera > Chrysomelidae > Diorhabda > Diorhabda sublineata. Next base: position 28,121,687 of record NC_079481.1, read on the forward strand.
TCAAGACAATTTTATCTGTTCTAACCAAATAAATGTTGACTGGGTGTTTGTACTTGAACTACTAATAGACATTCTTTATAAAATCAGCTCAGAGTACACCTAAATTGGTTCAGTATGTCTCCCGATTTGATCCGATGTCTAGCGCTGTTACGTCCGATGTGATTGCCTTCATTGGTTCCGAGCCTGACAGATCTGATCTAGTTGTGAACTCACCGTCACCCATGGAAGGAATCGTTATAGATGTGCCGTTTGTGATACTTGCAGATGATGCCTATTCTCTGAAAACCTTCCTTATGAACCCGTATTCGAAACAGACACAAACATACAGACTATCCAAGGCGTAGAGTGTGCTTTCGGTATAATGACAGACAAGTGGCGTCTACTGGGAAAATGTTTCGATACAAATCCGGAAAAACGGAGTGTATTGTGGCATACATCTGCTTACTTACAAAATATTGTATATATATAGTTGCTTCACGCAGGACTTTTAGACCCATAGAAAGGAAGTGATTCCCTTCCACTCTTCCCTATTTTTTGCTTTTATTTTCCAGTCCTGAATTCCTCCCTCCCTCTCTCTCCATCACCTCTGCGTACCATCTTTTCCTTGGTCTGCCTTTTTTCTTGTTCCTCTTTGTTCTATGTCTATCGGTGGCTTCAGCTCGGCTTCATCACAAGATTCTGTTAATGAATTATCACTTCAAGGAAGTAGCTTAGCTAGAGCATTCAACAGGTTATTTCAATAGACTCAGATCGATAAAGACACCTTCAAATCATACTTCGGCATATTCGGAAGGGTTCTTTTGCAAAACGAATGTATCCACTTATCGACTCGATCAAAACACGAGGGTCTTTTTAATGTAATAATGATTTCAAACATTAACATACCGACTCAGCTGTTACGATGCAAAACGCCTGATCTTTCGAAATTATATCATGAACTGCGTGTATTTGTTTCTGTTCCTTTAACATTTTTTACAATTTATTTATTTACTCCGACTTATTCCTTGTCAATTCTCATTTTGTTGTAGCTTCAGGTGTCCAACAGCGGGTAAAAAAAAGACTGTAGGCACCTGTGTTAAAATACTTGTGTTTGATTTTTCTCCAATGGTCGAGAGCAATCAAGTAGGATCGGATCGGGAAAAATACGAATCCAATGTAGATGTAGCCTTGTCAAAAAACAAAAAAAGAATGATTATAAGAAAAGGAAAGCATATGTAGTATTCTTCATAGAATTAGAGACATGTTACGATATGTTTGAAACGGGGCTTCGTAGTTTTTACTTATAAAATCCGATATTACTTACAACACTACAATTCATTGAATAATTTAATGTTTTTCAAGCTGGTAAACCATGTGTCTTTTCACATATTTTCACTTTCAGATGATATAAAATACTCTACGATTCTGGCTCAAAAATGTAGAGGTCATTTAGAAATATCATTTGCTAAAAAAATTGATGCTAACACCTTTCAATCCGATTTCTGGACTCTAACTCTCTTTGGTATCGAAGAACAGGGCTGGCGCCACTCTTGTTTTGATATAGGATCATGGTAGTATATCCGAGTCTCATTTAAAGGTATAAAACGAAGCAAAAATAATTTTTGTCCTTCGGAAAACGCTCCAAACACAAATACGATTGAGTTTTTTCCGGTCTTAGCAAGAACCGCACCCATTTTGCACAGATCTTTCTAAAAGGTCAGATAAAATATTACTCACACTACCTAATGGGATAGTCAAGGATTATGTCAAACCTCTCTCGGTTAATCCAATTACTTGCGTAAACATATCCTGTATTTTTGATAACTTTTCTTATTTATCCTGATATCTTATAACTCGGATCAAAATATCCTTCATCAAACTTTGGTAGATGTTTGATGAAATAAAGTTATAAATTCACCCAAAAGGTATACAGTAGGAGCCACGTCTATAAACAACTCTAGACATTAATATAAGTAATTTTGTAAAAAATTCTATAATATAAATACAACCTTGTCGTATACCAGGAGTTGTTTCAGTGGAAAATATAATTTCCATTTAATACATAAATAACTATTATATAACGAAATATTTGCTTGTTAAAACCGATTATAAAATAATTGTTAATCTATTAAAACATATATTATTATATTACAGTTTGTCCCAATTGTTCTAACGATTATTTATGAAGAAATAAGTCGGTCAAGAACTTATTGAGTCTAATAAGATGCATTTTTTATTAGTTTGATGATTATTGTCCTACAAAGTTAAATGACAGAGCTAATTCATGTTGTGTAGTTTATCAATTTGGAATATTTATTTACTTTCTTTCAAACCAGTTGTACAGGACGAAGGCTTAATTTCCACATTTTAAATAACAAAAATTCCGACTGAGCGTCTACATTTTTCGCAAAAACTGTCGATAGTATAGCTTAAACCAAAATGCTAAATCATAAAATAATCTACACAAATGTTTCTTATAATTTTTTCCTAATAATAAAAAATCCTATGATATTGTTAGACTAAAACTTCAAAAGAGCATTCTACGTGTTACACACATATCCACATACTACTTGGTTTCCTTGTAAGCTCATTCCATGATCTTTTACGATGGAGTTTATGGAAAAATATTGTAATTAAAGAATAATGTTAATGATATTGATAAATATATTTCTAATTTATTCATTCAACTTCCAATAGTCATTTCTTCTTCCTCTTCTTGCTGGAAACTTATGAATTGTTCAAGTGAAAATAAATCTTCTATTTTTTCATCTATATCAGACAAATCTTCATCTATAGCATTCAATTGAACATTCGGGGAAGACTAGTCTGAATAATTAGTACACACGGCAACTCTACTCTTCTTCAGCCACATACAACCTTTTTCATGGTTCCAAAAAATAGTGTCCAGGAGTTTTTCGGAGAAGAAAGATAGTTTGAATGGTTACCAAATTATTCTCAGTCAATTTCTAACCCCAATCAAAATAGTTGTACTGTGTAGAAGGCAACTTCTGAAACTTTTAGTACAGCTATAACTTGGAAATGGTTACATATAGGGAAAAAATAAAAGGAATTTTGTTGTTGATCTGTTTTGGGTTAAATTTTCGATAACATTTTGATTTTCTGACAACTTTCTTAGCACACATAAAATCAATGTGGACTTATTATGTCTACTCTGACAGAAGAAAGCCGTTTGAAGACGAATGTATGTTTGGGAGTCGTCTTGGTTTTCCAGACACGCGAAGGAAGTTTATTTTGTTCCAATTCTAATGTTCACACTACTACTTTGAAGTACCTAAATCTTTTTCAAAAAAAGTCATGAAAATTACAAAGTAAATGCTTTGCTACTGCTGCTGTATCTATAATATGAACGCAGAACCTACAATTGTCATTCTCTGGCATATTTATTGTCTTCAGTGACCTGTTAAAAGACCGACCAATAAAATAATGTCTTTTTTGTGGACATCTCAGACTCTCATCTAATATGGTTATGAATATTTTGAATTGTCTTATATCTGTAGTGTTTCTCCATCTGATATGTTAGGAATCTGTTCAATTCATGGTTAGTGTGACATCTCTTTAGGTTAGATTAGGGCTTTGGTAGGTTTTTTGACGAGACTGACTGCTTTCTTCTTGCGTGGTTTACCCTGGTAGCCTAGTAGCCAAATTTCTTTCTCTTAGCTAGCGTTTTAGAAATTGTTAACATGATATGTCATATTTACTTTTTACAGAAAACAAGAGGAAATAATTTGCAGTAAAAAATTCAAAGGGATGCTTTCTTAAAGTTAAATATTTTAATAATTACAAGGTACATCCAGAAAGTAAATTTTCCGGTGCTTTCTCGTTTAAAATATTTGAGAATTTAGAATAGCTACAAAATCTGCCTGGTTGCATAAGCATACACAGATGAGTTGATCTTCTACGCCTTTTAGGGGTTTCCCTTCATTCGCCAATCTGGAATTATTTTGTTTTTGTCATTTGTTAATGGTAATCGAACGGACAGAATATCCGCATATTCTGGTAAAACAGTGAGAGCTAAAATCACGAAAAGTACCACAATTGTTGTTTAAATACCGTGAAGAAATAATTTTGCAACCACTTTTAATTTTAACTTATTAATGATAATTATCGCTGGGTTTTTTCCGTTTTTTTTTTCGTCGGTTTGTTTCTTGCTCGGAAGATTCAATTTAGTAAAAATTCTAATTGTTCTGATGATTGCGCAGTCCTTGAAATTTCAATTTACGTCATAATAATTGCAAAAAAATGTAACTCGTGGTTCCCTCATTTAGGTATAAAGTTGAATGCGATGATAATGATTTCAATGAATACGTTTTCATTAATTAAATGATTGAAAATACAGAAATTTATGTAAAGATTGAACAATAGCTTATAAAAATTAATAATAGTACCGTGAATAATTTAAATCGTTTCTGTTGTTTTTAAATTAAAGTATTTGTGGACTCTACTTCTAGGAAACACTGTTGTTGATTTCATTACTACAAAAAATGATGCTTAGATAATATATTTATAATGGAACCAGATCTATATTTCTCGAAAGATTATACCATCCAATTAGTGAGTAGGGAAGAATTAATAACTGCCATTTTTCCTATTTCTTAACTTGCAAGAAAGATTTTATCAAACGAGGATGTTATTGCATACGTAAACGCTTATTTTGGACAGAAAAAACGGCGCACACTGGACATTGTACTTTTATGGCCGTAGGAAAAAAATTTTACGTAAATTCCCAGTGTGCACTCGGGGTCATTGTCTCGCACAAACTGACGACTCACGCTTTTTTCGGCCGGAACCCGAAACATTTCGTCCAATCGACCGAAGACATTTTCGCGAAACAGTTTCGCGCAGTAACAACTCGGATTAAGGTATTCCCTCACACATAACGAATAATGCGGCGAAGCTCCATTCTGCATAAAAAGACGAATGTGTTTGATCGTTGTCTATTTCTAAATACTTTGACTCTCAAAACAGTACGGACCCACGATACCTGCCGATTTTTCGAGTGCGTTGCGCCTGACTTATGTCGACCTCTGTATATATACGCTTACTTGTATCAGTCATCAATATCAGCTAATAGTTTCCTTGAATATCGATCGAGGTGTCGTTAAAGCGTTCAATACCATATTGAGCAATCGAAAGTAATAAAAAGCAAAAACGTGATTTGAATTTTTAAATATTTTACTGTTTCTCAACTTTGAACTCTTGAATATATATTTACTTGAAATCGAACAAATGTGTGTAAATGTCGTTCGAAGTGAAACAATTAATGAAAAGTATACAAAAGTTTTCGCAAATCTCGTAACTTCATAGAATCAAATTTTACTGTAGACACAGAAAACTTTACGATGAAAAAAATTGAGTGAAGAATTGATCTGTTTTTTTAATAAAGGATAGAAATAGTGATCAAATTTCGAGAAAATAATTGAAGCAAAACAAAATTTAAAAAAAAAGTGGGTCTGGAGTTGTGAGGTTTTCTATTTAGACTTCTAAATTGTATCGAATTTTTTTTAGCCATCATGAGTTTTTCAGTTAGATTATTTATCTTTTTTTATGTTTTTTGCAACGATATCACACTATTTTTATTTATGAAAACACGTGTTGATGAATATCAGCAACGTTGAAGCATTGAACACGTTTCTCGATTCTTTGGAAGTCATTAAAAACAACAAAGAAAATATAGAATCAAATATATTTTCGTTAGACCTTTTAGATATTTAGCCACCTTCTCCGCCCAAATAGCCATTGTGACTGTATAGTCTAAGATCAGTGTCGAAAGACTAAAAGACTAGAACTTAATTGTGTTTTCTGATTCTTGGCTAGTCTTCAACTTTCAGTTCTTCCTTTTTTTTATTTTATACATTCTTTTCGACGAGGCTGATGTTAATTTTAACTTTACAATTCACTAAGTATACACTAATTCGCATCACAATTAATAACTTAGACAACAAGTTGATTTTCGAATGGTAAATTGCCATGAAGGCCCGAAATAGGTTGAATACTTTTTGGAACCATCTACAGCAGGAGTGCTCAAACTTGAACTGCTGGCGATCTACCTCAATATTTTTAGACTACTTACGATCGACTCTGAGAGGCTGCCAGTATGTGTGATGCAGGGTTGTCGTACATACACGATACACCCTACCTACCTAGGTTAGGTTCTTCTCTACAATATCAATGAAAAAACTCATAGTTATTCAAAATTGCGAGTTTATTGGTTGTTACAAAACAAAGTTACCAGTTACATATGGTGTTAAACCTAACTAAAGAGTGGCTTTGGATGTTGAAGTGTGGCACTGCATGTCCTCAGCATACTTTTCATAAGATGGTACGTAACCACTGAGTGCTAATCGCAAGCATGATTACATATGATCGTCAGTTAGTCGATTGCGATATTTTGACTTAATTATCTTCATTTCAGAAAATGCAGACTCGCACAAGTAAGTTGACCCAAACAATGCCGTCAGTTGAAGGGCGATTTGCCTTAGATTCGGATATTTATCTTCGGATAAAAAACACCAGAAATTTGTATCAGATGCTGTAGCTTTGAGATGTATATCTGATTTAATCTGCACCAACTCATTTTCAACAGAACATGAGTTCATATTAAACTGACTTGCTATTTCAGTAGCTAATAATGTTTTTACATGAAAAAGGATAACTCATAAATGATGCTATATTTTCCAATTTACTGCAATCATAAAAACGCATTTCGAATTGTCCCAAAATATTTGATAATTCAGCCTCATACGTATCATAATTAAACTGAGGAATCCTTGCTTTCAAAGACGGAAAATGTTTCAGATCCTTTCTTTTCAGTTGATCTATCATAAGTTGCAATTTACTTTTGAATGCGTTTACTGCGCTAATCATCTCAATAATAGTTTTTCCTTTACCTTGAAGCACCAAGTTAACGATGTTTAAGTGCATTGTGATGTCAGTCAAAAATGCCAAATCAGTCAGCCATTTTTCGTTTTTCAAAATCTGAGTGTCATCATCTCTTTCGTCTAGAAAAGCTGTTATTTCGGGCAATAATTCTTGAAACCTTTGTAGGAACTTTCCGCGACTCAACCACCTGACGTCTGTGTGAAGAACTAAATCAGTGTGTTCAGTTGACTCCCTATCTTCCAACTGCAACTGAAAGAGTCGCCGTTGCAAGCTACGTGCACGGATGAAATTCACAATTTTTGTTGCAATGCCCATAATTTCCTCCGTGTTTAAAACTTTGGAACATAAAACTTGTTGATGTATAATGCAATGGAATGAAAAAAAATTAAGGGAATTCTTCATTAGCTCGACACAATGCCACAAAACCGTTTTTGTTTCCAGTCATTGCTGGTGCTCCATCGGTTGTAATGCACACTAATTTATATATTGGTAGCTCGTAGTTTTTTACAAAATTAAAGAAAACTTCATATTTATCTTCGCCACGGGTCTTCCCCTTCAGAGGAATGATTGTCAAAAATTCTTCCTTAGCCGACATGTCATTGAATACCATCCGAATAAAAATACACAGCTGGGCAGTGTCTGTCATATCGGTGAATTAGTCGAACTGTAAAGAAAAGTATGTACATTCCATGATATCCATGTTTTAGTTTATCTGCGATGTCCTGACTCATGACTTCAATACGCCTTGTGACAGTCGGACGAGATAACTGAAGTTCTCTAATAGCAGGCATGATTTCTGTTTTATTTTTAAAATCTCCAAATAAAGTCTCACCCGCTTCAATAAATGCTTCCTTCACCACCGATCCATCTTCGAATGGTTTCTTGTGTTTCGCCAATATATGAGATATTTTAAATGACGCGATCGTAGCAGCTTTTGATTGTTTGGCTGGTCTTGTGAACATGGTTTGTTCTTTTTTCAAACAAGATATAAAATCACTTACATAACACAAATGCACTTATCCTTCACCATACAAAAGAAAAATTCTTCCTCCCAATCCTTATTAAAATGATACGTTTTAGATTTCTTCACTGCACTCATTTTCCACTATTTAATAATAAACTTTGTATCGACGTAGTATCGCTATCAAGTTACAATTCAGAATGACTCCAATTCATGCAGGCGCAACATTTATATCGGCGTGAAAGAAAGTCTCGAATGTTACCGTCAAACGCGCCGCCCGAAACTAGACAGTACAGTCTAGTCTAGAAACAACGCGGCTTTTCTTTGACAAGTGCCGCGCGTTCCTTTGATAAAGCCGCCTTTTGCCGCAAGCAGTGTTATTTTATTACGTAATACATTTTTGTAGTTTAGTTACCTACCTACTTATTAAAAAATTTTTTCTTCTCGAGATCTACTCAAAAAGCACTCGCAATCGACTGGTCGATCGCGATCGACCGTTTGAGCACCCCTGATCTACAGTGTGTGCTGTTAGAAGGTACAAGGTGGTAAAATGGTGATAAAAGAAGCTAGAAGCAAGAATCTTTGACGGGGTGAAGATGTATGAATGGTTATGGGGATGATATTTAGAAGACGCTTACCCAATAAGCTCGATTCTGATATTAAATTATTATTGGAACGAATGCGTTGAGGAAATAATAAATTTTGTTTTTGTTCCAGGTGCCAGAGTTGGCGAAAATGTGGGGCCGAGCAATAATGCTCGTGCTAGCGATGTCGGTTATAATGGAAACGGCAAGAACATATGCCTTTCAAGACAACGAAGAAAGTCAATTGAAAGTAGGAAAATCAATAGATCTTTTCACGAGATACGGTTATCTAACATTATCGATGAAAGTGAGTTATTTTTTTAATCAAATTTCCACGTACTTTTAATCAACTTATTGACTTTCTCCCTTTCTCGTTTTTTATGGAAATATTCTATTTGCATAACAAACATTCGTGCTTAAGTCGTCGCCTTGCAGTCAATTGGTCGCGGGTTCAAGAACTGTAAAAGATTTTTGGGCAAAAATATGAATGCAAACTACTTTCAAATAGTTAATAAATTTCTAAATTCCTATAAAGGTCTTTAGCTGTCGAATGTCATTGTTTTCTTTTTATCATTTTGTTTAGAGCAGAATTTTTACCAAAGACAATCTCTTTGTAACTTTCAGCAATAATCTACCATCATATAACAATATTTTTTATATCTCTCGTTCGTGATTTTGATTTCCAAGTTCTTCCCCACTGTAGACTTCTAAATTACCACGAAATTCATCAATTTAGCATAGTAGCACCTAGTCCTGGAATCATTTTACCTTCTGTTTCTGAATCTTCCCTAAAAATTCATGTTTACTGGTATTATAGGTAGTTTCAAAGAACGAATCAGATTGGATATTCAGAGAACCTACCATAGATATTTTCACAGACGTCGATCGATTTGCCTCGCATCCGGAACGTGTTCCGAAAAGACAAAGACGAGTCTTCGAAGGAGATTTCCACATGGAATTTTGCGACAACGTTGGACAATTAATCCAAGCTTATTTCCGAGATTTCTCGTTCGAAAAGTAAGACGAGCATTTTTAAAATGTATGAATATCCAAATGAATTATTTGTATAGGTTAGATCAACCATGGAAGGCGTTCACCTCGTCATGGACTGCAGAAACCATCGGCAGAAATTTGGGAATAAATTCAACGTACATAGTTAAAGAACAATGTTATGTGTTAGTGCGATTATCGAGATTTCGCGATGTAGTTAAACTCGATGGAATGCCGGACAATTTATCATTGGCCGACGTTGTAGCTAAAGAAATAGATAAAATTAAAGTAGGCGATGTCGAGAGTGTACTAACTTTTATAAAGCGGTATGGGTCGCATTACATCAACGCGTACGTTACGGGAAATTCCTTGTACCAAGTAAGTATTATTTCAATTTCTTTTTTGAGAAATATTTGCTCAATTGCTATATTAGATTTTGTTTAGTGTTCAAAAAGTAAGAACATGTTTTGGTTTGGTTAATTTCAATAATGCCTAGAAGAAAATTTAGTATCGAGGAGTCTTCTTGAGGGTTCGTGGGTACTAAGTACTTGTTATATAATGACATACGAGGAATTTCCACAATGTAAGTTTCGTTTCTCTTTCTACCAACGGCAGCGGTGCGATCGCGGTTCCGAATATGCGCGGCTGCTACTTTGACTCAAGCAGAAGAAATGTAAACCATTGTCAGATCGCTGCTGCTGACTGTTCTTTGTAGTTCTTCTTTGTCAGAATTAATTAATAATATGATTCGTTTTCTAAATGCAAAAAAAGTTGAATAAATCTGCGAGGTTTACGGACAAAACGCTATGAGTGACTGAATGATAAGAAAATGGGCCAGGCAGTTCAATGAAGGGCAAGAAGGACACCCCAGAAACTAAACGGCAATCAATTGAATGGAGGATGACTTCATCCCGAACAAAAGTTAAGCATAAGCAAGATGTTTTCTTTTCCACAATAGGCACACGAAAAATTGTATCACGCTAAGACAAGAACCTATTTTCAATTTAATATTTGTACAAAATTTTTTTTTTCTGTATCTGTACACGTACACGGAATTTACTTTATTGATATACCTCGTATATATATTTTTTGGATATATTACCACTATTTTGATCTCTTTCGAAACGCCTTCTTAACCACGGACATTTATAAATCGGAATTTGTCCAGCGTTGCCGCAATTATTTCTTCTCCGCTTTACTTTCACGAGATGCCTCACTATCTGGTCGTGAAATTAAATTCCAAAGCGCGTGCGCTTTCCTATGCCGACTATTTAAATTAGTTACCTTTTGCGTCTTTCTCATAATTTTATTTCTTCGTCTAGTGGGGCCCACCTCCTACAGAGGGCAATTTGTTGTGTGTTGCTTCAAAACATTCTAATGCAATGTTAGGTTTCCGTGCCCAATTGGAAGAAAAATCAAATTTTCAAGTAATTCCGGCCAATAAATATTAGTAATTTGTTTAACGAGACCAAAATATCGTTAAAGTTTTTGACCTCGTTAAGTTAACCTCCCCACGGCAAACACCAGCCTCCGCGTGGACCCCCGGACCAATTTAAGAAGAAGGTAAGCTGAGGCGACTCGTAAAGAATCTGTGGTCTGATGGTGTCTAGTAAAAAAAGTTGACCGACGCCGAGTCTGAGAAACATTTCTTTTTTTGTATTTAGTCATATATATTTCGTATTAATTCTGGCTTTTTTTTAAATGTTTAATAAAATTATTTCGAATTTAAATTTTTCATTATATTTTGAAAATTACGTACTCAATTTGTTAACAATTTCCTAGTAATTTCTTCCGAAAACTTATCTTAATTGAACAATTCCATTTGTTAATTATGAAGAATTTTAGTAGGACTTGGGTGGGACATGGCACAAAAAAACTTGAGGGACACTGGTCTAGGGTCTTAGTATTTACTGATAACTATAAATCTTGATTATCAGTTTCCTTCCTTGGGAAGTTTTCAAAGATTCTTTTTAAATCGTTAAATTCCTTATATATTTTTATAAATAGCATCATATAATTCCGATTATTTTGAAATTGGTCTAAGTCCTTCTTTGTTTTGTGTCTTATGGGACCGACGCGACCTTTCACCAGTGGGTGCTCCCCATTTATCACAGATTTATCCGAAAATCTATGTAGAGAAGCTGGTACTAACTCATTAATACTGTCAATGGTTTGCCGTTGTCTTCGGACAGGTATCACGTTGAATTTTCAATTTTAGATGTTTTCAAGACTCGAATTTGAGCCCGAGTCGATTTAGAACACAGTTCCGTTACACCATAAAGGTTTTTCTTTTGATTTAATTCAACATATAGGTGCAGGATACTAATATTTCTAATAAAGAATGGAGTTAGACCGCATAAAAGTTAACAATCAAATTCGTTATAACATTTGAAGCCGTACAAGTCTATTCTTAATTTAAAAGGCTTAATCCAAAAGAAACAAATACTTTAACATATATTAAATATCTGCAAAAAATATGATTTTTGCAAATCAAAACGTAAATTACATAGAAATTACAAAACTACTTTAATTAAATTTACTCACGGTTCAAATAATTGTCCAAAATAAAATTTGAATTGCTTTCCAATAATAATAAATATAATAATTTGGGCATAAATGATATTTCAAAACAAACAGCTGTATTATTGAATTATGAAATTTCATGTGTGTTGAGATTTATAAATAAATAAATTGAACCCATTTACAACAAGCCACTTAATATTATCTACATAACCTTTATTTGTTTACGTTCAGATATAAATTGTGATTCAATAAAAGCGTAAGATTCCAATCGTCATTAAAACATGATTTTCTGGAGCAAAGTATTGAAATATTTATTATTATATATCCCCCCGGTTTTGCTGGTATATGCGTACCCTTTTGATGAAGTTTTCAATAACGTTATTGAGTACATATTGAGTACAGCGTCTAATTTCGGCATTCAATGCTCTCAGAAGTCTGAGAGCGTAGAGGTCATCAAATTGGAAAAAGTTGCGACCAGGAGCAAACTCGTGCGACATCATCAATGTTTCACGGGCGGTATGACATGTGGCACTATCATGTTAAGATCAATAGCTTCCAAATGAGGCACAAGAAACTGTGTAATCATAGAACGAAAACGTTCGCCAATCACTTCGTTTTCGAGGAAGAACGATTCAATTATTCCTTAAGATCATAATGCATACCATAGAGTGACCTATTGTGGAAGAATTGCTTTCTAATGACTCATTTGTGGAATTTCTAAGCCTTAAATGCGACAGTTTCGCCTATCAAAGAAGCCATCGAGATGAAAATGGACCTCATCACTAAGAATTATTTTGTTTGCAAAATCGACATGTTGCTCAAGGATCCATTTGGTGAATTCTATTCGCTATTCATGGTCTACTAGCATAAGTTGTTGATTCGATTGGATTTTTTAGGCATTCAGCTGTAAATCTTGAAAATTCGCTCAAGATTGCCTGTTAAACTGTCAAAGTCTTGTGCCCGATGGCGAATTGGAGTCTCTGGCCTTTCTTTCATACTGTAGCGAACTGCCATTTTGTTCTCAACAACTTCTATGAGCTTATATCGTGTGCTTCACATCACTAACCGTACCAGTACTATGGAATTTTTTCATTATTCTTTTCTCAGTAGATAAATTAATCTCTTTATTTCAACCGAACATTGGATTAAACTATCCACCTTTTAATAATACTTTTTTACAATCAGGACGCGTTGTTCTACAGTGTAATGATCCATGTTTACTAACTGCCAACTTTCGATCTGTCACGTCATAATCATGTGACATATGACTGTCACATAATATGGCGCAAAATTCAAATCTTGCGCTTTCATTGAAACACACTTTATGAAGAAAATCCACAACGCGGTATTTTTGCGCCGTTCCATAACCATGGATGAAAAATGCGTTCAGCACTTCACACTCGAAACAAAAAACAAATCAAAACAATGGACTTAGAAGGGAGAACCGGCTCCAACGAAGGCCAGGATCGTTCCATCTGCAGGCAAGGTCATGGCGTCAGTTTTTTGGGATGCGCGTGGGGTAATTTCAATTGACTATCTTAAAAAAAGAAAAACTACCATCGACGAGTATTATGCGAGTTTATTGCAGCCTTTGAGCGAATATTTCAAGCAAAAACGGCCAAATTTGACTAAGAACAAAGTGTTTCGTCTAGATAATGCACCAGTTCACACATCCGTTATTGCAATGATAAAAATTAATTAATTAAAGTTTGAATTGCTATCTAACGCATCCTATTTACCAGATTTAGCCCCCTCGGATTATTTTATATTCAAATATGATTCGGTGATAAAAGATTTTCCATTAATGAATAGGTAATGTCGACAATTGATGGCTATTTTGAGGAGCTGGACGATTCTTATTATAAAAAATGTATCGAATTTATTGAACATCGCTGGGAAGAGAGTGTTTGGAGCTAAAAAATGAATTATTTGATTGAAATAAATAGTGAAAATATTCACGCACACGACTAAGTAACAGTAACCATTTCGGTTTAACTTACTAACGTTTTATTTTCGTATCCTTAGTGGATTTGACATCAGGGATAAAGTCACTTTTGATTTGTATGTAGTCTCGACTTGTACGTGGTGGAGGTATTTTCTAAATACCACTGGGAGTATGACTCACAAGTGAAATGGGGTAGATAAAGGGCCTCGCTGGTGTGACTTCGCCCACGTTTATATGAGTACACGCTACGCTGGTGCAGCTGACTAATTTTATTTTTATTTACTCCTTCAATACCTTATTAATTGTTCAACACGTGAATTTAATTAACTCTTGTAAAAAAATATGATTCAGGAAGCGGAGTAAAACGGTTTGATGTAAAAAGAGATTAATTAGAATGTTAAACAATTTTCATATATCCTGTATGTAACGACTATAATAAATATTCAAGTTCATGTTTGTTGGTATTATTCAATGATTACCTAGTTGGGTGAATTCGCTAATACGGTTACTTTATTTATGTAATTATCATCAACTTTTTCTTTCATTTAATAGCTACGCTTTAACCTTGTCAACTATTCAAGGTTTTCATATAACCCCTAAAATAAAGGAAATGTGTCATAACGAAACACTACTGTATAATTTTTTTCCAATACAACTGAAATATGTAAAGTTTCCGTATTTTTTTTCTGGTGAACAGTTTTCTATTAAAGCCACTTTTGAAGAAATCCTGTAATACAGTGTGAATAAAGAGTGTGTGGATTTTTCGTACTTATCTAGACTAGACTAGAACTAAAAAACCCGAAACTGTACTAAATCTACTAAACTAGAAAGCCACGAAAACCACCCTGATGGTGTACAGATACTTCGCAGAGAGAAATTAGAATTGTAACCCAAAGATCTTACTGCGGATATACACGACAATTGTGAGACCAATCATCACATATAGGGCAGTGATTTGTGGTATCAGAACTAGTCTAGAATACCCCGATGAATAATCTCTCGAAGGTACAAAAACTTGCTTGTATATGTACCATTTCTTCACACAGTAATGGAAACTGTGGTGGAAAAAACATCACTTAGAATGTTAGAGACGTCCTTACTTACCAAACGTGTATCGTGACGAAATTCCAAAAAAGTTTAGTTTTGAAAAAAAATTAACATCAATATTAAGCTGTGGAAGTACGAGAAATGTCATCAAATGGTACACGGATGGTTCTAAAGCAGCAGGCAGAACTGGAATAGGAGTGTACGGGCCCAGAACCAAAAACTCTGAATGTATGGGCAACACACCAAACAATTTAGCCAACACAAATTTATGCATTGGAAAAATCTATATAATTCAATTTAGATAGGAACTGCCACAAACAGGAAATCATCATCCCATCCGATATCCAAGCAACTATTAGAGCTCTAAGCTCCAATATCATTAAATCCAAAGTAGTTTGGGAAAGCCTGGACAAATTAGACAAGAAAAATAAAGTTGATTCCGGAACACACTTGAGTGGAGGGAAACGAAATACTCTTCTGTGGTATCAGCTACATAACAATAGAAAAACCATTGGAAAATAATATAGATAGGAGTTAAACTAATTACGGGGATAACCTACAGGTGTTGAGACAGGCAAATACTTTTCTGGAAAACTGTAATTAGAAAAGATCTGCTGAATGTATGAGCCCAACCTTCGAATACTAATAGAAGTCCTATCGGGTCACTGTCACTTCAATGGACGGACACCTGAATATACGATAATGCTGCGTTCGGATTCTGTTGTGTAAATTACGAAACTTCTATCCACATTCTCTCGAAATACTACGGAACTCCAAAAAGATACAACTGGAAGCGTATTAAGTAGAAGACGAATATCTCTGGCAGCTACAGTATTTCCAGTATCGCAGTAAGAATGGGGGACACAAAATCATTGGTTTCTGAAGTTTTATTTCATATACCACTTTCAAAATTTTGCTGGATCTGGTGGACTTCTTGTACCTCCATTACTTTCAATTTCCAAATCTCGAAAAAACTTGCATTGCGTTGGGTATGAGTTTCAACGAGGAATTAACAGTTTTCGATAAAAAACGGTTAGAATTGATTGCTTAAATCATCCTCTATTTACGATTGTGGACCCCCACTTTTTGTTCTGCCCAACGTAAACCCCCGTCGAGTGTACCGTTTAACCCTGGTGGTCATAAAACGTGACAACACTGTTACGTTCTTGTAATAATAAACACGTTACTTTTAGATAGCTTGAAAAATTAATAATTGCTATAATTAATTGAATAAATCAAAAATAATCCTACCAAATGTTGGTTTCGATTCAGAATAAATGTTAAGTTGACTTCCGCTTAAGTCGTTGATTGAAAACCGTTGTATTTAGTTCTTTGTTCATAGTACTTTACTGTTTCAGATTAATATTTCAACCGTGACGGTCGTGTACCTCTTTTTTTTATCATAGCTGTATATTTTTTTATTATCCTGCTTCATATAGAAAGTTTATTCACATTCACATGTTTTCCAGGTGTTTGTATTCAACAAAACAAACTACGTACACATGAAAGACCGGTTGAAGAAACAAGGGATAGCGCAAATTAGCAATTTAGAATTAGGTCATTATTTCAGTCCATGGTATGCTGATTATATGGGCGCAATCAAAGTGGCCAGCGGAAATCGTTCAGTGGCTAATTGGTCGACGTATAAATTAAGATACAATTATTCTATTTTCAGTTATCCATCGTTGTTAAAAATCCATGGTGAGTAGCTGGAAATTTAAACATAATGTTCGTAATTAATATTTTATTTTTCATCCATTATGGATACATCAATATATACCTTTCCTCTATCCCTATATCCCTACATTTCTCCATGCGAAGGCTTTTTCTGTCAGTACCATCAGGACACGCATAATGCGAGTCGCTGTTTCTTCCGCCGCTTTAACAAATTCGAATCTTGTTTCTCTTAATTTGATCTTAAGAAAGAGGTAGAAGTAGAAGATCCAAGAATCAATCGCATTTGAAGTCTCAATACAAATATTTTTGCGAGAATTTTAGGCAGCAGTTTTGGATACACTCCTCCATGTAAAATTTGCTGCGCGCATTCTTCGTCAATTCTTTCGTTTTTGACGTGGAAGTGCGACTTGAACATGAATCATCTTCAACATCTTCTCGGCCTTCTTGAAAACAATTATAAATTTCAGCTGCAGTGTTTCCAAGTTTTATGTGAAAAACAAAAAAAACAGATCTTATACGCGAAGGCCACGGCTACACTGGTTTGTCTACAGACACGGTAGAATTCGAAAGAGTAGGCTTCAGACTAAACGGTCTCTAACCTTTGGGGAATGCTTATTTTTCCAGTTTCCGGTTTTAAACAGGAATACCGCCTTGGCGCGAGGAAAGATTGTTTTGTTTTGTTTCATCAAGTTTGTTCACCTGTCTTATTATGTCGTCGGATTCCGCACGAAAATTTTGTCTAAATCCAAACATTATTATTAGAGAACGTGAATTGTTTTCCTTTTGATCTTGAAAGCAATCAACAAAAAAAAATAATTACAAGTATTAAAGTAAAATATACAAAATTGGATGGTATAATGAATTTATTCTTCAATTAGACATAAATATAACTGAAATGAATTGATAATTGATAAGCTAATTGCTTAACTCGAACTAGGAGTTAAAAACAATGTTACTTTTTCTAAAATCTGATTCCTATTATTATTTTGGATTTGCAAAATTTGAGTAATGATAGGGGTAGGGGGCAGGTTTATGACCGATAGTGCAAGACAAACAAGGGGCGTCCAAAGGATCCCAAAACCTGCCCAGGACCCCGAAATGGCCTGGACGGGCCCTTACTTTGTCTGTCTTTGTCTAACTAGTCTCGTTAATTATCAGTCACGCCTCGTACATAACACTATAATTATTTTACTTACCAGTGAATATAAAGAATTAATTTACCACAAACTTACTAAAATTTACTTTGATTTGAAGTGTAGATAGGTAGAGGTAGAATTCGAATACATTCCGAGATTTTATTGATTTTTTTTAATGAAACAATTCAATTTCTCCAAAAACTCGAATGCTGGAATAAATAAATCCGAAGTGACTAGTGTGCCATAATACGTGTAGAAAGGAATATTTAAACTGTTTAAAGAAAAACGTAACAAGCCAAATGGCATGTTATAACCTATGACGCAATATAGCGGCTTTACTGAAATGTTTAAACTACCTACAAAATTTTCAATATATAAACAATCGAAAACTATTTTTTTCTCAAACCATGCAAGTACCCTATTGAATACATTTAAAACTTATCTAAGACTTTTGAAGAAATAATTTTCATACAATACCAAATAGTTGTTCATTATGATGCAATATTTAATTGAAATGAGATATTTGACATTGAAATATTACTTCTAACTAATATAATATTATCCAAAGAAGTCGCATTCTCAGCCAGTGAGTAAACAGATAATGACTATCATTAATGGACTTTTATTTTATTTCGAATATTTTAAAATTTAATGTATATTGTAATAACAAAATTACTAAAACATTAAAAACGTTTCTGATACTCAATATTATACATTGCCTTGCAACATTGTAATTTTAAATCATTAAATAACAAACAAGGATGAGTTAAACTCAAACTTTCACAGTTTTATAATCCGCTTGCGTCTAATTCAAATTGGTTCTTCTTTACAAATATCTTTTCAGGTGATCCAAGATTGCTCAGCAGGCTGAATTCAATGTTAGGTAATGAAGCGATACTGGAAATGCAATTGAAGACTTTGGCTCCCGCTTTTAAAGATCCAGTAAAACGACTTTGGTTCGAAGAAGTGTTAGATAACTTCGTAAAATTGTGGGAGAGCAACTTGTAGTATAAAGGTTCAAGTTCCAAGTACTGTTAAGAGTCTACGAAAGTTTTTTTTTGGTTATTGGATCCTGTGTTTCACTCAAAGATGTAGGAACGTTCTGATTTGGCAAAAAATTAGTAGTTTCTGGAAAACTGGTATTTATCTGTGATCATAGTGGATGTCTATTTTTATTTATCTATAAAAAAAGTGTACAAAGAATACTTAATAAACTTTATAATTTATTATTTTGTTGTTTTTTTAACCTACATATACAGGGCGAGTCATGAGGAACTATACACAATTCTATCATATAGTGGCTACTAAAAAGTGGCAACTTAAGCTTAGAGATATTGCAAAACTGACATTACCATCATAAATTTTGACATTTTTTAATGGAGAACATTCATCTTAGTCAAAAAATTTTCTTCGATGATTTTCTATGAGTTTCGACGTGGATTAAACCAAAATTAGTGTGCCGATCAGCTCTCTTCGACTTTGGCGATAAAGCACCATCTCGAGCCACTGCGTTTCGCTGGTTTTCCAAAGTTAATCGTGATCGCGCATCGCTACATGGTGAATTTCTTGAAGTTCTACATACTTGTGTGAAGTAGGAAATTCATAAAAATCAAATATAGAAACAGACTGACCGATAAACATTCGGACAACTGCAACAGGTTGGCTCCAAACTTCAAGAAAATACTTGATGGCCAAAAATAGTTCCACTCCTCTCATTGAAATGAACATTTAAACTTTTTTTGTTACACTTCCTATATATTTTGATTAATACTAGAAATAAATATCCGTTTGTAATAAATTTCATTTTGTGGTTCATTTTTTTGGCCCAATATTCCTAGGTAGCTCACTTAAAGGTTTGTAAAAGCTAGGATGGCTCAATAATTGAAAAATTTGGCGACCACTAGTTTAAACGTTTCAAAACAGTTTTCGTAATGCTGAAACTAATGAATGAAACGTTTTGTTTGTATCCTTCCTTCAAGAAAACGAAACTAGCGAGGTGATTTGTATTGTATTATCAAATACCCATAAAAGTGAGCTTGATATTGGGACCCATATAAAAAAAGATAATCACAAACAAATGCGGGGACCTCTGGTTTACAAAATATTGTGGTAACCAACCAAAAGGATTACTTGTGGACGGACTAAAGTTGAGGCAATCGTAAATAATACAATTACTTCAACTCGTTGTGCTTGCCGATGAGCTGGACTAAGTTTTGGACCAATCGCAGGTGTTTAAGGGTCAGGTTATTTTTCAGCAGTCTTCATCTTGCTGTCTACTGACAAAAGTCACTATTCGCACCCCACGTTGCGCTTGGAAGGCATTAAGGTGACGCCTATGAAAGGATCCGGTCTCTTCATAAAGTAATTGTCTAGCAACAGCTCGCTGGCTAGGTCCTTTTTCGATTAAAGCAATTACAGGGGGCGGTTTTTTTGTGGTGTATTCATTAAGCTGACACTCATATTAAAGCACTTTAAAATATCAAATACCCATAAAAGTGAGCTTGATATTGGGACCCATATAAAAAAGGATAAACACAAACAAATGTTAATAGCTAAAGCGAGGACTTCAGGTTTACAAAATGTTGTGGTAACCAACCAAAAGGATTACTTGTGGACGGACTAAAGTTGAGGAAATTGTAAATAATATAATTGCCTCAACTCGTTGTGCTTGCCGATGAGCTGGACTAAATTTTGGACCAATCGCAGGTGTTTAAGGGTCAGGTTATTTTTCAGCAGTCTTCGTCTTACTGTCCACTGACAAAAGTCACTCTTCGCACCCCACGTTGCACTTTAAAGCCATCAAGGTGACGATTTCTTAATGTTGTTGACATAATAAAACGGTCATCACGAGAGGTTGTAAATCGCTGTTCCAGGTCGCCTATGAAAGGATCCAGCCTCGTCATAACGCAATTGTCTAGCAACAGCTCGCTGGCCAAGTCCTTATTCGATTAAAGCAATTACAGGGGGCGGTTTTTTTTTGGTTTATTCATTAAGCGAACACTCATATTATTTGTCTTTAAAACAGCATATTACTTTTTTTTTGATCTCAAGAATAATTTTCAAAATATATATAGATAAAGTCAAAAGTTTACAGCGAGATGATTTTTATGCACGCAAATGTTATTTCATGAAACGCAGCTCATAAAAAATGGAATTCCGAGATGATATGAATGAATGTAATCGCAACCAACGATTCTGAATAACTTACATGGTAATCTCTTTATCTTTTAAAATCCACTTATAGATTATTTATGAAATATGATGAAATTTATCACATTTTAAGAAGATTTCAGAGCTGTTTCACGTAAGTTTTAATTGGATAAAATCATAAATCATTATATAATTTCATATTTAGCAGAATTCAAACACCATGGACTAACAAACAAAAATTAGATTAATATCTACATCAAATATGGGGTATATTGTGTCAAAAAGTAATAGGAAACGTTCAAAATGGTCCCCCGATCGAAAATATGAATAGTTTTAATCCAAATAAGATTGGAATTTCGTGGTTCTCCGAAATGTAGACTGTTTTCATTATTTTTTTTATTTTTATATATCTACAATAATTTATCCATTTACCATTTTTCTATTTTTCTAAATATTTCACCATATTTCATATAAAAATTAAATTTCATTAATAAAATTCTTTCTCATATTTGTTTATTATTCCAGCTCTACTATAATTGACCCAACTATTAATTTCTTAGTACCCACGAATCACATTTTTTTCTAATTATATTCAATTCTTTGCCGCGCCGTCCACAAAAATGAATATTTTATAGTTTTCTATCAAACTCACCTTTCAAATTTTCATTACATTACTCAAAAAAAAAATATCAGTAACAAATACATTTTATTTTAAATTCTCTATGATTATAAAGAGTGTTTCGAAACTTGATACAATAAAATCGGGAGTGAGTAGATGACAGGAAAATAATGCTGTGACTCAAAAAAAAGTTCTCATACCACCCGCAGGTTTTGAAAAGATTGACAGCAAACTGACATGAACAAATTAAATCGCTTGCAATTTTCAATTGAATATGACGTAATAGCTAATTTGACAGTAGCTTTCTAGATGAAAAATGAGTTTTTTCTTATGCCAGTAACATTATCTTCGATAATATGTAATACAAATGTTTATTCATTTATTAATTACTTCCCCAAGAAATGTTTGATTGTGTTTTAACACCTTCTGTAAATATTTTCAATAAATAATTACAATTTATGATAATCATCTTCAGAATTTGTCTGTTTCCGTGATATGTACAACGATGTAAAAATCTACATATCTTCTAAACAAAAAGTAACTTTTTGTTAAAAAATCATTTTTTAGGTTGTACAGGTTGCCCTTGTAAAAGTTACGGATTGTTAACCATTGGGCATGAGCCGCCCCTGTCTTTTAAATAGTAGTGGAGAATAATTTATTTCGTCAAACACACTACATGGACATACGTAATCATCCATTGAAAATTCATAATATTCGAATGTATAATTTAGAAAATATATTTAAATATAAGTTCTGATTTCGCATCTTTAAACGCCTATAACTCAGAAACGAGGGGTTATATGAGAAAAATTTTTTATGTCACAGCATTATTTTCATATCATCTACTCACTACCGAATTTTTTGCATCAAGTCCTGGAACACCTTGTATATTATCGTTATATTCAGACAATAAAAATAATGCAGGTGAGTGTTTTATATTGATTTTTATTTTTTTGGGGGAAAAAATAAAAAAGTTGTCCGTCAGTTTCTAAAATTGTTGATTTTTTAGGAAATAAACGATGAACTGTTCACTAATTCTTCTTTTGGGATTGTTTTCTCACCTTGCTATTGGAATAGTGACATACGATGATCACGCCTTGTATCGAATTGTTCCAAAAAACTCTGAATCTGTGGATATCCTCAGATTATTGCAAAAGTCGGAATCAGAAAAATATGATTTCTGGACCTTTCCCAGAGCTGCTGGTATGCCCGTTGATATCTTGGTATCACCTCAACAAAAAAGTTTCATCGAAAAATTAGTCAATGAAAATAAAATGGATTATGAAATTTTGATAGAAAATATTCAAGAAAATATTGATGAAGAAGCAAGATTCAACAAAAATAATTTAAATGATGTGGCTGATATATCTTGGGAGATCTATAATGATCTAGATACGGTACATATGCAAATTTTTTATCCTGTATATTAAATATCATTATAATCACAATGAATATCATAATCAATATACCGAACAATAAAAATTTCATTATCTATCATAATAAAATATAAGTACCACTTTCAAATGTAGGTTAAAATATCCATAATTTGACAAATATTATGTAAAAAATTGTCCATGTCCATTGATTTCAGCAGCTAAAGCACAAAAAGAAATAAACTGAAACCTTTGACTACCAAGATCGACTCTAACTTTAGTCAAAAATCGATCTTTTCATAAAAATAATCGACTTGTTAGAATCGAATTGAACCTGTCTCGAGTCGATTAAAATCGATTCTCATTCGATGGCTTCGACTTTTTTTAAACAATACTAAACATACCATTCTAACCTCTGATCGTTGGTTGGATCATATTATCGATGTTATCTTTGGCTTCAATTTTATATAAATATTTGATGAATAATTTAAATAAAATTTCCACATTCCACAAATATCTTTTAATTAACCATGGCTTATATAGCTATTTTGTTTTTAAAAAGTCGACTTGAGAATCGAAAACTTGACTTTTAGCAATGATTAATCGACTTTGAGAATCGAAAAATTTCAAATCGATTTTTTTCGCGCGGTTTCCCACCTTAGTGACTACTAAGTACATACCTTCTAGCCTGATGTCTACGAATATTTAAAACACTTTAAAACTGTAACAAAGTTAGGTAACATTCTTCTTCTTTTCTTTATAAATTGACCTTTGTCTAGATACTTTATCGAGTATTATTGAGCGTTTAGGATTAATATTGAAGATAGAACAATGATTGTACAAAAGTTTGAGTGAGTTTAATTTTTATGGCACCATATTTTGCCATTGTATTATGTAAGGTCAGTATTGCGCAATATTTTTTAATCTGTGTTCCGTGTACGAGGAGTACACGCGCGCGTGCATAATGGCGGAAAAAGATAATGAAAAACTTAAGAAAATACAGTTTATCGTCGAATGTATCTAATTGTACAGAGAATTGCCATCTTTGTGAAATGGCAAGTGTAAGGAATCCGGATCTAGTACAGACGACATATACCAATTTAATTAATCTTTTGGATTCTAAGCGCCTTTAAATCTTATTGTACGATAAAATATTTTGTACAATGCTATTGTAGGGTCTAGGGGCCGCCTTATAAATCTTAAATTTGTTAAATAAATAAATCAAAACTCCATACTGTGTTAAATATTATACGAATAGTAGGTATAAATAATAAATGTTGTTTTTAGATCAACAATTGGCTTCAAAAATTAGCGCAGCAATATCCAGACATAGTTACTTTGTTAGAGGGAGGCAAATCATACGAAAACCGAACAATATTGGGAGTTAAAGTTTCTTATGGATCACAAAATAAAAATAGAGGTGTATGGATAGATTCGAATATTCATGCTAGAGAATGGTTAGTTTTTGAAACAGTTTCTAATTGCGGGTAAACCTACGTCTAACAGGAAATAGATTTCAAATCGGAACGGGTTTCGTATTAATATCCCTGTATCTAAAAATGTCTCAATCCCAAGAGTAAATTAATAAGAATAATTATGGAAAAATCATTATAGGAAGAATCCTTGGCGAAAATACAAATCTATTTGAGTAAAATTATTATTGTAATTATGGAGGGTCAGGGATTTATAAGGCCCGGGGCTAAAATAATGACGGGGCCCTCTTAAGGAATTCGGAAACCCGGAAAAATTCACAAAATAATATCAATACGTTAGATTTGTGGTATCAACACATCAAAAAATACAGAATGTTTTCCAAATGATGGAGCCCTCTTGGACCTGGGGCCCCGGGCCATAGCCCCCCCAAACCCCTAGCTTAATCCGGCCCTGTGGAGGAGAGCAATTTGGGTAAATGAAAACTTACCGTCACATTAGCATCAAGGAAAATTTTAAAGGAAGTGAGAAAATACGAAATAATATAATTCGCATATTTTATCATAATAATATTTTTAGGTTATATTGGTACATTCGTTCATACCCTTTATCTACACCAACGCTATTCTGGAAGATCTTCGAACTGTTATTTATCGTATACAACTAGATAATTGTTCAATAAGAAAGTGTCCAGTTATATACGATGAATAATAATTCAAAAACCTTCCAAAAAAGCCCTGATGTACACGAAAGGTATGGTATGAATGTAGTAATTGTATCTGAATTGAAGTATACAGAGTAAAAAAAATTACTATCACTTTCAACAACTTGTGGTTGTACAAAAGCGTAAATAATATTTGGCGCTACCTTTCAAATTTACTTGGCGCCACCCTTATTTAGCACATTTCGAAATACACTTTTTTATACACAGTAAGAAGGGCATGTTTCAATTAATCTACAATTGCTACAATCACAACATACCCTTTAACTACACCAGTGCCTTTCGGAACGGTTTTTTTTAACTGTGATTTATTGTATATAACTGAACACTTTTTTATCATAAGAGATACTCTTCTTTTCTTTGAAATTTGGCCTTTTTCTACGTGCTTTTCAGATAAAAGTATCCACCTTTAATAACTTCTATAATACTGGTATTTAGAAAAAATCCAAAAACACGTCAATTTATGTTGGAAGGGGCAAGCATTATGGTTTATTTAAACTTACTGGAAAAGCCACCCCCTCACCCCTAGCAGCATCCCCTTTATTTTTTTTAATTACTTTTCATATTTTTTATGTAAAATTTGAATACTCCTCTTTGAGCTGATTTCAAAAATGTATAATACTTGTAGGTTAAAGTGGTTAGTTTATGTGATAAACTATTTTTCTTTTAAGAGCACAAATTTTACTTATTATTTACTTTCACCTTATTTGCCTGTACTAAAATGGGTTGTACAACAGTTCAAACTCTTTAATCTTTTTAACTGTGCTATTTATTCTACTTAAAAAATCCAAACAACAAAAAACTCTTTTTATTAAAGTTTGACATTGTCAACTAGAATTTGTAGTCACTATTGATAGTGTAATTTGATACATTATTTATTTTGTTTCTCTGAAATGGTTTACTCTTTGCAAGAAAGAATTGAAATTGTAGGTTTATACTACCAAAATAATAATTGTGCAAGAGCTGCTGCTAGAATATTTAACGAATTACATGACGGAAGACATGCAACTCATAAGTATGTAATTCAACTGATGGAGAAATTTACCACAACAGGGTCTGTTTGCAATAAAGTGCATAAGCGAGAGGGACTCGTAAATAACGAAGCAATCCAAGTGTCAATTTTAGGGCAAGTCAGCTTAGAGGCTCAACAACCCCAATCGTTGTCAACAATAAGTAGAGCGATCGGTGTTTCATCTTCTACAGTTTTCCGAGTTCTACATAAATTCAAGTACCACCCATACAAAGTTAAGTTGGTGCACGAGTTGAATGAAGATGATTTTGATCGTCGTCTAGAGTTTTGCGAATCAATGACGCAAATTATCAATAACAATACTCAATTGTTAAACAATATTTGCTTTTCTGATGAATGCTCATGGTCATTAAATGGCTTAGTAAGTAGGCATAATTGTAGATATTGGGCTGAAAGTGATCCACATATTATGCGTGAATTCCATATACAACATCCCCAAAAGTTAAACGTTTGGTGTGGTATCCTAGGTGACCACATTGTCGGACCTTTCTTCATCAACGGAAATTTAAATGGTGAATCATATCTTGAGTTACTCAGGGAAGGGGTTGACCCACGTATTACAACAATAATAGAAAATGATGATAACCTTTCCGAAGATTTACTGGTATTTCAACAAGACGGAGCTCCCCCACACTATGCTATGCCTGTCCGACAATTTTTAAACGAAACATTCCCCGCTCGTTGGATAGGTAGAAGGGGGCAGATGATGGAGTGGCCACCTAGGTCACCGGATTCAACACCCCTAGACTTCTTTTTATGGGGGTATTTAAAAACAAAAGTTTATGCTACCCAACCAGAATCTCTGGATGATTTACGAGAGAGGATAGAAAATGAATGTCGACAATTAAATCCAGCCGTATTAAGCAATGTCAGAGAGGCATTTCAAAATAGATTATACCATTGTATGGAAGTGAATGGTACTCATTTTGAACACTTATTGTAACTTCACAATAAATAGCACAGTTAAAAAGTTTAAAGAGTTTGAACTGTTGTACAACCCATTTTAGTACAGGTAAATAAGGTGAAAGTAAATAATAAGTAAAATTTGTGCTCTTAAAAGAAAAATTGTTTATCTCATAAACTAACCACTTTAACCTACAAGTATTATACATTTTTGAAATCAGCTCAAAGAGGAGTATCCAAATTTTACATAAAAAATATGACAAGTAATTTAAAAAAATAAAGGGGATGCTGTTAGGGGTGAGGGGGTGGCTTTTCCAGTAAGTTTAAATAACCCATAATGATTGCCCCTTCCAACATAAATTGACGTGTTTTTGGATTTTTTCTAAATACCAGTATTAAAAAAGTTATTAAAGGTGGATACTTTTATCTGAAAAGCACTATATATATTTAAAGAACTTAATAAAATGTAGAATAACATTAAAATCTTGAATATAAAGTTATAAATTCTTATTTCTGCTTATTGTATATAACTGAACACTTTTTTATCATAAGAGATACTTCTATCTTTCTCTACATTTTAAGCTGTAGAGGTTATTCTTCTTTCCTTTGAAATTTGGCCTTTTTCTATATGTTTAAAGAACTTAATAAAATTTAGAATAACGTTAAAATCTTGAATATAAAGTTATAAATTCTTTTTTCTGCTTATTGTATATAACTGAACACTTTTTTATCATAAGAGATACTTCTATCTTTCTCTACATTTTAAGCTGTAGAGGTTATTCTTCTTTCCTTTGAAATTTGGCCTTTTTCTATATGTTTAAAGAACTTAATAAAATTTAGAATAACGTTAAAATCTTGAATATAAAGTTATAAATTCTTTTTTCTGCTTATTGTATATAACTGAACACTTTTTTATCATAAGAGATACTTCTATCTTTCTCTACATTTTAAGCTGTAGAGGTTATTCTTCTTTCCTTTGAAATTTGGCCTTTTTCTATATGTTTAAAGAACTTAATAAAATTTAGAATAACGTTAAAATCTTGAATATAAAGTTATAAATTCTTATTTCTGCTTATTGTATATAACTGAACACTTTTTTATCATAAGAGATACTTCTATCTTTCTCTACATTTTAAGCTGTAGAGGTTATTCTTCTTTCCTTTGAAATTTGGCCTTTTTCTATATGTTTAAAGAACTTAATAAAATTTAGAATAACGTTAAAATCTTGAATATAAAGTTATAAATTCTTTTTTCTGCTTATTGTATATAACTGAACACTTTTTTATCATAAGAGATACTTCTATCTTTCTCTACATTTTAAGCTGTAGAGGTTATTCTTCTTTCCTTTGAAATTTGGCCTTTTTCTATATGTTTAAAGAACTTAATAAAATTTAGAATAACGTTAAAATCTTGAATATAAAGTTATAAATTCTTTTTTCTGCTTATTGTATATAACTGAACACTTTTTTATCATAAGAGATACTTCTATCTTTCTCTACATTTTAAGCTGTAGAGGTTATTCTTCTTTCCTTTGAAATTTGGCCTTTTTCTATATGTTTAAAGAACTTAATAAAATTTAGAATAACGTTAAAATCTTGAATATAAAGTTATAAATTCTTATTTCTGCTTATTGTATATAACTGAACACTTTTTTATCATAAGAGATACTTCTATCTTTCTCTACATTTTAAGCTGTAGAGGTTATTCTTCTTTCCTTTGAAATTTGGCCTTTTTCTATATGTTTAAAGAACTTAATAAAATTTAGAATAACGTTAAAATCTTGAATATAAAGTTATAAATTCTTTTTTCTGCTTATTGTATATAACTGAACACTTTTTTATCATAAGAGATACTTCTATCTTTCTCTACATTTTAAGCTGTAGAGGTTATTCTTCTTTCCTTTGAAATTTGGCCTTTTTCTATATGTTTAAAGAACTTAATAAAATTTAGAATAACGTTAAAATCTTGAATATAAAGTTATAAATTCTTTTTTCTGCTTATTGTATATAACTGAACACTTTTTTATCATAAGAGATACTTCTATCTTTCTCTACATTTTAAGCTGTAGAGGTTATTCTTCTTTCCTTTGAAATTTGGCCTTTTTCTATATGTTTAAAGAACTTAATAAAATTTAGAATAACGTTAAAATCTTGAATATAAAGTTATAAATTCTTTTTTCTGCTTATTGTATATAACTGAACACTTTTTTATCATAAGAGATACTTCTATCTTTCTCTACATTTTAAGCTGTAGAGGTTATTCTTCTTTCCTTTGAAATTTGGCCTTTTTCTATATGTTTAAAGAACTTAATAAAATTTAGAATAACGTTAAAATCTTGAATATAAAGTTATAAATTCTTTTTTCTGCTTATTGTATATAACTGAACACTTTTTTATCATAAGAGATACTTCTATCTTTCTCTACATTTTAAGCTGTAGAGGTTATTCTTCTTTCCTTTGAAATTTGGCCTTTTTCTATATGTTTAAAGAACTTAATAAAATTTAGAATAACGTTAAAATCTTGAATATAAAGTTATAAATTCTTATTTCTGCTTATTGTATATAACTGAACACTTTTTTATCATAAGAGATACTTCTATCTTTCTCTACATTTTAAGCTGTAGAGGTTATTCTTCTTTCCTTTGAAATTTGGCCTTTTTCTATATGTTTAAAGAACTTAATAAAATTTAGAATAACGTTAAAATCTTGAATATAAAGTTATAAATTCTTTTTTCTGCTTATTGTATATAACTGAACACTTTTTTATCATAAGAGATACTTCTATCTTTCTCTACATTTTAAGCTGTAGAGGTTATTCTTCTTTCCTTTGAAATTTGGCCTTTTTCTATATGTTTAAAGAACTTAATAAAATTTAGAATAACGTTAAAATCTTGAATATAAAGTTATAAATTCTTTTTTCTGCTTATTGTATATAACTGAACACTTTTTTATCATAAGAGATACTTCTATCTTTCTCTACATTTTAAGCTGTAGAGGTTATTCTTCTTTCCTTTGAAATTTGGCCTTTTTCTATATGTTTAAAGAACTTAATAAAATTTAGAATAACGTTAAAATCTTGAATATAAAGTTATAAATTCTTTTTTCTGCTTATTGTATATAACTGAACACTTTTTTATCATAAGAGATACTTCTATCTTTCTCTACATTTTAAGCTGTAGAGGTTATTCTTCTTTCCTTTGAAATTTGGCCTTTTTCTATATGTTTAAAGAACTTAATAAAATTTAGAATAACGTTAAAATCTTGAATATAAAGTTATAAATTCTTTTTTCTGCTTATTGTATATAACTGAACACTTTTTTATCATAAGAGATACTTCTATCTTTCTCTACATTTTAAGCTGTAGAGGTTATTCTTCTTTCCTTTGAAATTTGGCCTTTTTCTATATGTTTAAAGAACTTAATAAAATTTAGAATAACGTTAAAATCTTGAATATAAAGTTATAAATTCTTATTTCTGCTTATTGTATATAACTGAACACTTTTTTATCATAAGAGATACTTCTATCTTTCTCTACATTTTAAGCTGTAGAGGTTATTCTTCTTTCCTTTGAAATTTGGCCTTTTTCTATATGTTTAAAGAACTTAATAAAATTTAGAATAACGTTAAAATCTTGAATATAAAGTTATAAATTCTTTTTTCTGCTTATTGTATATAACTGAACACTTTTTTATCATAAGAGATACTTCTATCTTTCTCTACATTTTAAGCTGTAGAGGTTATTCTTCTTTCCTTTGAAATTTGGCCTTTTTCTATATGTTTAAAGAACTTAATAAAATTTAGAATAACGTTAAAATCTTGAATATAAAGTTATAAATTCTTATTTCTGCTTATTGTATATAACTGAACACTTTTTTATCATAAGAGATACTTCTATCTTTCTCTACATTTTAAGCTGTAGAGGTTATTCTTCTTTCCTTTGAAATTTGGCCTTTTTCTATATGTTTAAAGAACTTAATAAAATTTAGAATAACGTTAAAATCTTGAATATAAAGTTATAAATTCTTTTTTCTGCTTATTGTATATAACTGAACACTTTTTTATCATAAGAGATACTTCTATCTTTCTCTACATTTTAAGCTGTAGAGGTTATTCTTCTTTCCTTTGAAATTTGGCCTTTTTCTATATGTTTAAAGAACTTAATAAAATTTAGAATAACGTTAAAATCTTGAATATAAAGTTATAAATTCTTTTTTCTGCTTATTGTATATAACTGAACACTTTTTTATCATAAGAGATACTTCTATCTTTCTCTACATTTTAAGCTGTAGAGGTTATTCTTCTTTCCTTTGAAATTTGGCCTTTTTCTATATGTTTAAAGAACTTAATAAAATTTAGAATAACGTTAAAATCTTGAATATAAAGTTATAAATTCTTTTTTCTGCTTATTGTATATAACTGAACACTTTTTTATCATAAGAGATACTTCTATCTTTCTCTACATTTTAAGCTGTAGAGGTTATTCTTCTTTCCTTTGAAATTTGGCCTTTTTCTATATGTTTAAAGAACTTAATAAAATTTAGAATAACGTTAAAATCTTGAATATAAAGTTATAAATTCTTTTTTCTGCTTATTGTATATAACTGAACACTTTTTTATCATAAGAGATACTTCTATCTTTCTCTACATTTTAAGCTGTAGAGGTTATTCTTCTTTCCTTTGAAATTTGGCCTTTTTCTATATGTTTAAAGAACTTAATAAAATTTAGAATAACGTTAAAATCTTGAATATAAAGTTATAAATTCTTATTTCTGCTTATTGTATATAACTGAACACTTTTTTATCATAAGAGATACTTCTATCTTTCTCTACATTTTAAGCTGTAGAGGTTATTCTTCTTTCCTTTGAAATTTGGCCTTTTTCTATATGTTTAAAGAACTTAATAAAATTTAGAATAACGTTAAAATCTTGAATATAAAGTTATAAATTCTTTTTTCTGCTTATTGTATATAACTGAACACTTTTTTATCATAAGAGATACTTCTATCTTTCTCTACATTTTAAGCTGTAGAGGTTATTCTTCTTTCCTTTGAAATTTGGCCTTTTTCTATATGTTTAAAGAACTTAATAAAATTTAGAATAACGTTAAAATCTTGAATATAAAGTTATAAATTCTTATTTCTGCTTATTGTATATAACTGAACACTTTTTTATCATAAGAGATACTTCTATCTTTCTCTACATTTTAAGCTGTAGAGGTTATTCTTCTTTCCTTTGAAATTTGACCTTTTTCTATATATTTAAAGAACTTAATAAAATTTAGAATAACGTTAAAATCTTGAATATAAAGTTATAAATTATTTTTTCTGCTTATTGTATATAACTGAACACTTTTTTATCATAAGAGATACTTCTATCTTTCTCTACATTTTAAGCTGTAGAGGTTATTCTTCTTTCCTTTGAAATTTGACCTTTTTCTATATGTTTAAAGAACTTAATAAAATTTAGAATAACATTAAAATCTTGAATATAAAGTTATAAATTCTTATTTCTGCTTATTGTATATAACTGAACACTTTTTTATCATAAGAGATACTTCTATCTTTCTCTACATTTTAAGCTGTAGAGGTTATTCTTCTTTCCTTTGAAATTTGGCCTTTTTCTATATGTTTAAAGAACTTAATAAAATTTAGAATAACGTTAAAATCTTGAATATAAAGTTATAAATTCTTTTTTCTGCTTATTGTATATAACTGAACACTTTTTTATCATAAGAGATACTTCTATCTTTCTCTACATTTTAAGCTGTAGAGGTTATTCTTCTTTCCTTTGAAATTTGGCCTTTTTCTATATGTTTAAAGAACTTAATAAAATTTAGAATAACGTTAAAATCTTGAATATAAAGTTATAAATTCTTTTTTCTGCTTATTGTATATAACTGAACACTTTTTTATCATAAGAGATACTTCTATCTTTCTCTACATTTTAAGCTGTAGAGGTTATTCTTCTTTCCTTTGAAATTTGGCCTTTTTCTATATGTTTAAAGAACTTAATAAAATTTAGAATAACGTTAAAATCTTGAATATAAAGTTATAAATTATTTTTTCTGCTTATTGTATATAACTGAACACTTTTTTATCATAAGAGATACTTCTATCTTTCTCTACATTTTAAGCTGTAGAGGTTATTCTTCTTTCCTTTGAAATTTGACCTTTTTCTATATGTTTAAAGAACTTAATAAAATTTAGAATAACATTAAAATCTTGAATATAAAGTTATAAATTCTTATTTCTGCTTATTGTATATAACTGAACACTTTTTTATCATAAGAGATACTTCTATCTTTCTCTACATTTTAAGCTGTAGAGGTTATTCTTCTTTCCTTTGAAATTTGGCCTTTTTCTATATGTTTAAAGAACTTAATAAAATTTAGAATAACGTTAAAATCTTGAATATAAAGTTATAAATTCTTTTTTCTGCTTATTGTATATAACTGAACACTTTTTTATCATAAGAGATACTTCTATCTTTCTCTACATTTTAAGCTGTAGAGGTTATTCTTCTTTCCTTTGAAATTTGGCCTTTTTCTATATGTTTAAAGAACTTAATAAAATTTAGAATAACGTTAAAATCTTGAATATAAAGTTATAAATTCTTTTTTCTGCTTATTGTATATAACTGAACACTTTTTTATCATAAGAGATACTTCTATCTTTCTCTACATTTTAAGCTGTAGAGGTTATTCTTTTTTCCTTTGAAATTTGGCCTTTTTCTATATGTTTAAAGAACTTAATAAAATTTAGAATAACGTTAAAATCTTGAATATAAAGTTATAAATTCTTTTTTCTGCTTATTGTATATAACTGAACACTTTTTTATCATAAGAGATACTTCTATCTTTCTCTACATTTTAAGCTGTAGAGGTTATTCTTCTTTCCTTTGAAATTTGGCCTTTTTCTATATGTTTAAAGAACTTAATAAAATTTAGAATAACGTTAAAATCTTGAATATAAAGTTATAAATTCTTATTTCTGCTTATTGTATATAACTGAACACTTTTTTATCATAAGAGATACTTCTATCTTTCTCTACATTTTAAGCTGTAGAGGTTATTCTTCTTTCCTTTGAAATTTGGCCTTTTTCTATATGTTTAAAGAACTTAATAAAATTTAGAATAACGTTAAAATCTTGAATATAAAGTTATAAATTCTTTTTTCTGCTTATTGTATATAACTGAACACTTTTTTATCATAAGAGATACTTCTATCTTTCTCTACATTTTAAGCTGTAGAGGTTATTCTTCTTTCCTTTGAAATTTGACCTTTTTCTATATGTTTAAAGAACTTAATAAAATTTAGAATAACATTAAAATCTTGAATATAAAGTTATAAATTCTTATTTCTGCTATTGTATATAACTGAACACTTTTTTATCATAAGAGATACTTCTATCTTTCTCTACATTTTAAGCTGTAGAGGTTATTCTTCTTTCCTTTGAAATTTGGCCTTTTTCTATATGTTTAAAGAACTTAATAAAATTTAGAATAACGTTAAAATCTTGAATATAAAGTTATAAATTCTTTTTTCTGCTTATTGTATATAACTGAACACTTTTTTATCATAAGAGATACTTCCTCTTTCTCTACATTTTAAGCTGTAGAGGTTATTCTTCTTTTCTTTGAAATTTGGCCTTTTTCTATATATTTAAAGAACTTAATAAAATTTAGAATTACTTTAAAATCTTAAATATAAAGTTATAAATTCTTATTTTTGTTAAGTCTCTGATTTCTGGAATAAATAGTTGAAATCCCGATGTTTATAAATATATTTTTTATAAGACATCCAAGAGTAATCTCTTAGTGCTTGCAAGGGGTATCATAGTTATTTTGAATTCATCGTTATTTACAGGATTTCAAGTGCTACAAATACTTTTCTGTTGAATGCCATTTTAACTAGCGATGATCCAGTTGTTCGACAAATTGCAAAAAGTCACGATTGGTACATCTTTCCCGTAATCAATCCCGATGGATTTGTATATTCTTACACCACGGTAGGTTACCACTGATATTTTCATTTATAATTTATAAAAGTAGTATACTATAATCAATTGAGAAACGCAAAATATAAAACATTTGTCAACAACTATCGAATTATTTCAATAAATATGATATTAGTATTGACATTGGGCACATATCTCAGTATTTATAAAATAGACTAAAAGGTCATCAATTCGATGAAAAAAAAAAAATAAAACTGCGTTAACGCACCACGAAATATCAAAAAAAAGACATAAATTCAATTATAATGATTGAAGAATCCTTGAAATATAATCTAATACACAAAAAATAGAATTTTTTGAATTGGTTCACATTCATAAGAACGAAAAAGCGATCAATAATAAAAGAGACCTAAATTCTCTTAACAAAACTAATTTTAAATCAGGAGAGACCTAAAATCAACAAGATTTGGAAAGCCATAAAGGACATAATACATTATCCAAATATTTCACTAAACTAAAATCTAAAACACCCAAAAACAAAAGAAATAATATCAAATACTTAGTAATGATTATGACGCTGGGCAGACATCTCAGTATTTACAAAATAGACTAAAAGGTCATCAATTCGACGAAAAGAAATAAAACTGCGTTAACGCACCACGAAATATAAAAAAAAAAGACATAAATTCAATTATAATGATTGAAGAATCCTTGAATTATAATCTAGTACACAAAAAATAGAATTTTTTGAATTGGTTCACATTCATAAGAACGAAAAAGCGATCAATAATAAAAGAGACCTAAAATCTCTTAAAAAACTAATTTTAAATCAGTAGACGTCTAAATAAACATATAATTAAATCAAAAGGTGTAAGAAACAAGAAATAAAAGTAATAATTTTAATTAACCTTAAATAATTCTGCTGAAACTATCTGACCCAATGACTCCTCGCGGTTTTTCGCGATTTCCAGCAAAACGGTAAGTTATATCATAAAAATACCTTAGATAAAAATTGTGGATCATAAAATTATCTACAAAAAACATCTTTAAACTTTTTTTCCTATGAGCCACTATTTCTGAGATATAATGATTAAAAAAGTTGTAATCGTCATAATATGCTTGAGTACGCCGCGTGTATAAATCTCTAGAGTTGTAATATCTGTTAAAATATTTTTCTATCGGTCATTGTAACTAACTTAGACTTAAAATATAAAACATACATAAGTTATAACTATGAGAATATCAGATAAAATGATACCCTTAATCTGGAGTTTACTTAACAAACTAAAAAAATATGAGGAACGAGGATCAACTACAAAACTTTGTAGGTAATCAATATTTTCATATGGTTTCCATTGCTAAAGAGTTCCTAAGAACTGAGCGTATGGGGGATGGATTAGAAAGCTCATTGAAACTGTGTTAGAGAAATTCTTCCTTATTTTCACGCGTCTGGACATTTTCTTAATGCTAATAATAATAAATAAACTCCTGGTTATTATTGCTACTAAATGTTACTTTGTTTTTTGTTCACTCATTAACCAGGTCAAAAACAGTTACCTACGAGTTGTGACACGTGGGGTGTATCAAACCCCAAATTGATTCAGTCAGCGACACTTTCTTGATATCAATTTTGCAAAAATTTTAATGCTTTTCTGGGCCCTCTTAAGTTGATTCTTTTAAAGGAAAAAAACGAGATGCTTTTTTTATCTATTTGCTGAAAATTTTTCAATAAAGATACTAAACAAATCGAAACAAAGTGTTATAAATAAAACTACAGGCTTCCTTCTCGCTAGTAATAAGTTATTGTGTATTCAATTAGTACAATTTTTGCAATAGATGACTGCATGTTCGAGGCATAAAAACACGGAACACGCTTCACAACCATATCTACTTTTTCTGTCACGTGAACGTGGACATTCAGATCATCTTCCCTATTGATTAGGCCTTGTCTTTTTGGTAGGTGGCTCCGGATTTTCACCCAAAATTTTTCTGATATTGCCGCGTAAATCGAGAGCAAACCTGGGGTTAGACACATGGCAGGTGGATAATAATATTTTCGGACCTGGTTCTTACGTTATATTCCATTTTTTCCATAAAAATTATGGATATCAACCGGTTCTGTGACATTTTGTTGTTGTTTATCGACCTCCTGCATGTCTGGGTTTTCTTCTTCGGCATCCTGTTCTAAGTCAGGATAATCACACACGCCGATTTTGTCTATTTCGTCGTTTTCCTCGGAATCATCCCTATCAATGAAGTTTTCGTCATTTTCTGCATCTTGCCATAGTCTTTGGAGACGTCTCTGCTCTTCTTCGTAATCTCCCATGAATACACGAGCTAATATAAGCGATAATTAACAAATAATAATCATAGTTGTCAAAAATAAAGAATCTACCTGTAGAGACGATGTCCCAAAAACAAAACAAATCTGCTCAAAAAAAGTTCCGAGTTTAGACAGGCTGGAACTTTGCTTTCAACAACCACGTGTAGAGGAATACTCAGTTTGAAGGTAGTGAGGCGCTAGCGTCATTTGGCGGTCAATTTGATTACTTTTCCTGCATTCTTCGAGCGTTGGGGTTTGTTATACCCCACCTGTCTAATGCCAGGTTAAATAATATAACTAGAGTTTTGTCCGTCCATCTGTAGCAGCGAAATCTCCTCGGGCTCGGATTTAATCCCTGTAGTTGTGCCGAAACGAAAGAAATTTCGGGCATCATCAGGAGAAAATGAAAGAAACTCCAAATGACGTCAAATAACATGACGAGAATCGAAATTAATCGGCGTCCTACGACATCAAATGGCTTCAATTGTCGCGCCGAGAGTACGACGACTTTTTTACTTAATTATTATTAGTAATTACCGTTTTCATTATTTTATATACTTGTTAGATTTTTAGATTGAATATTTTTAAATTTATTGTTTAAGGATCGACTTTGGCGTAAAAATAGATCGTTACCGTACGGGGTGGATTTGAATCGTAATTGGGATTATAAATGGAATGGGGATGCGTGCACAGACATTTCAAAACAATCCGATGTTTACTGTGGTACTGCCGCATTTTCTGAAATAGAAACATCATCACTTGCAAATTTCATTTCTACAATAGCTGAAGATTTGGTATTGCTCTTGACTTTCCATTCATACTCACAATTTATGATTATTCCATATGGCGATAGTGAAAGACATGTAGATAATTACAACGTAACCGTAAGTAGTTTTCTTTTATAATATGTAGATATTATCAGACCTTTTTGTGAATATTCTTACATGTTGTCAGTATGCAGCGGCGGTCAAAGCAGCGGAATCATTAGCTCAAAGATATGGAACCCAATATAGTATTGGAACAGCTCCTGAACTTCTATGTAAGTAAAGACATTATAGATCTATTGTTTATGTCATTGTTTACTCTAATTGGTTTGTTATCCAAAGTAGTTATCATTATAAAAATGATAGTTCTTAGTTCAAAGTTGTGGTCAACCAGGAAGCCGTTTTAAAACATAGGCCTTTGAGAAGCCAATCAGGTTCTTAGACTTGAACCCTTTGATGTCATTAGGCAAGTTGTGAGGTTTGCTCAAGTGTTAATACCGCGCTCGAATGAGTGTAGGGCACTCGCAGATAACGTGATCTGCGGTTTCATCCTCCTCCATGCACCAACGACACTCCAGATCGTCCGTAATGCCCATGGAGTAGAGATGGCGTCTTAGATGGCAGTGTCCGATGAGAAGTCTGGTCACTAGTTGGATTTTGCGCCTGTTTAATTGTCTCTATCCATCTCTGCCGGGCCCAACATGCGAGTAGACCGTTCAGAGACGCGATTGGACCATCGGTGGGTTCGCCGATACTAGTCTGGCGAGTGAGTACGCTTTATCGTTGCCTTTGTGACCTGGCACTCAAAAGCTGGAACTTGCAGCCATCATTCACCAGATTCTGTTTGCACAAGTGTTAAGGTCATTATCATAAAATTATATTACATTGAAAGTCAAGGGAATATTTTAATAATAATTAATGTTGATGTTGATGAATGTTGATGTAGAAATCACATCTTGTAGTTTCTATTTTTGAGGAGATTTTTTCTAGATCAAGCTTTTGGTATAAGTATGGATTGGGCTAAAGCGCAGTTTCAAATTCCATATGTT
This sequence comes from Diorhabda sublineata, assembly GCF_026230105.1. Taxonomy (NCBI): domain Eukaryota; kingdom Metazoa; phylum Arthropoda; class Insecta; order Coleoptera; family Chrysomelidae; genus Diorhabda; species Diorhabda sublineata. Next base: position 28,160,747 of record NC_079481.1, read on the forward strand.
TATACCTACGAACTTCGAGACAAAGGAAAATACGGTTTTCTACTACCAACAGATCAAATTATACCCACTGGTTTGGAAACTTTAGACTCCATTATCACACTTCTACAAGAAGCAGATAAACAACTTTCTTCTAATTATTGATTGTCTTATAAAAGCTGAATAATAAAGATGAAATTAGAATGAAAAACTTTTCATGATTAGAAAACCTAAAATTAATATTAGAATTACAGATTTCCCTAATTCTTCAATGCCTTCTTCAACCCTCAACCTGGAAAGGGACAAATTTGGGTCCCAGAGTTCGTTTCGGGGACTGCGGGACTCGTAATTTTAAAAAGGGAAATTCGACACCAGAAAACTGTTTTTGGAAACTACATTCACAAGAAATACAATTAAACAACTTAAACTATTGAATGAATCAAATTAATTCATAATTTTTTATCTTGCAATATTGTCATTTTTATGGAAATTAATATTGACAACATGTTTACAAAAAATATTTTTTTTACGTATTAATTCTTCCTGCATTTTAATAATTTTGCTTTGTTTGGATTTTTGTGGATGTAACTTGGATGACTAGTTGTAGAGGAAAAGCTAGTGGCCAATTTTAGGTGGTCATTTCAAATCCTGAAACTTTACACAATAAATCTTCTAACCCAACTTCTAGCAGCCCTCTCTGGCCCTAAAATTTTAAGGAGTATCACAATCAAGACTTATTTTAATTGAATTATCAGCCCTAAAATTTTAGGAATTTTTGCCAGAACATTTACACCTCTCCAAATTGTTAACAGACAGTCATAAATATTTATAAAAAAATTTTTATCATTTCAACAATTTTGAAAATTTAACAGAAGATATAAAATATATAAACAATAAATTGTTCACAATGCCAAGACGAAATTCCATCACCAACAATCAGCCAGAACGAAAAACGTCTCGATGCGAATGCAAGTAATATAGAAATCTGAAAAATTGTAGATTAGAGGGATCTTAATAGATATAAATTTAAAATTATACATAATGCCATATATTTCTCTTAATCTTATTGAAACATTACTTTAGAAAGATTTTTCTATACCTTTGACATAAATATTCTCTAGGTAATTGTCAAGAATACTATGAAAAATATTGAAATACTTTTCTTCTAGGAGGTTCTGTAGAAGGTTCATTGCTCTTACCTGTATCTGACACGTAGTTTTCTCTATTATTTTCCTTACATTTTGGAGTTCTTAACAGAGGTATAAGTAAAAAGTAGGAATCTTCAAACAGTTTGGAGTGTCGCATCCGATCAGAGATCAACTATATTTAGATTGATCACAATGTTCTTTGTTTTAACAAAATTGACGTCGATTCAAACTGTTCATACTTACTACTTTACTACCAAAAAACTTTCAAATTTATGTTTTTGTTTGTAATATTTCTGAAAATGGCACATTTTCAAGATATAGTACCACAAAAAATCATATTTTGAAAACTATTGTGAAAAAAATAATATTGGAAATTTATTAGTTGTAATCTTGTTAGAAGAAAAATATTAAAGTTATTGTAAGAGCACAAATCGGATTTTGGAAAAAATATGATGATCCTTCAATTTTAATAATGATCTAATCTATTATTTATTAATAACATGAAAATACAACTTGTAGAAAATATATATTTTTAAATAAAATATTGCATACAAACATAACCAATTAAGATGATGATTAGGAGCCTAATTTAAAAAAAATTTATCATTTGTACTTCATAACAAATCCATTGCAGTTAATTTAGTGTTGTTTATAGCCGGCAATAATTTATTAAAACTTCTAAGTCCTTATGAGGATTTCGAAATAAATGCATTACATTAACCGATTCTCAATGTTATACACAACATTTATTGAAAGTCATTTTGAAAAATTAAACACAACTAACACTATAATATAAACAAAACGACACAAAAACACGAGCATAACACATCTATAAAGATTAATGAATCATCAAGAGAAACTGTAGAATGTATACCAACATTAAATTATCCAATTTGGTCTCAAGTTCGCCAACTTGATACATAGTTATGCTAGCAGATTTATCTAGGGCTCTGAACTTGAATTGCAAAAATAAAATGAAAACGTCTATAAAAAAGGTGGTTCGTGCGTTTCACACAGATGGCCCAAAGTTGAATCATTTTTGTAATTCAATTTCAGAGCCCTAGATGGATCTGCTAACATAACTATATATCAAGTTGGCGAACTTGAGACTAAATTGGATAATTTTATGTTGGTATACATTCTACTATTAAACAACTGAATAATTTCACGAACTAACTTTTATATTTTTTAATTAGCATGTAAAAATTAATCTTAAATTGTATATATTCTTCTTTACAGCTTCCATATTTTTCCTGTACAATTTTTATTTTTCTCTCCATTAGCGCTGATTGTTGGTGATGGAATTGTGAATTACTTATCATTTATATCTTCTGTTAAAATTTCAAGAATGATGAAATGACAAAAATGAATTTTTTCTATAATTATTCATTTATGAAGTTCTGTTAATAATTAGGAGATGTGTACTTGTTCTGGCAAAAAATTCATGGAGTCAAAATTTCCTCAAATTTTATGGCTGATACTTCAACTAAAATAAGTTTTAATTCTTATACCTATTAAAATTTTAGGGTAGTCTACCTCAGCCACCGAGGGCTACCATAAGTGCCTTTCAATTTTCAGTATGTATTGATTTATTGCGGAAAATTTCATGACTACCTGAAATTGGTCACTGGTTCTTGGTCTATTGCTCTGAAAAGTGTTGAATAAATGGTTTTTAACAACAAAATAAGCCAAGGAAAACAGATTTTTTTATTTGATAATTACATAAGAATGAACTCTTATATTATTTAGAAAAATTTATTAAATGTAAAAACTCTACTTATAAACTTTTTGTATGTATGGAAACTTTCTCGCAGTGTATTCTGTTGTACCATTTTCTCTTTAAAATTTAGTGCACCAGAAGATTTTCCCCTTTTTTTGGTTAATAGTTTTGTAATGTTGGATTTGAATCCCAAATTAACTAAATTTAAATGGTAGTGATATGATTTTCGAAATAATGTCCCACATATGTGCAAAATTCAAACAACCAAATGTTCATGTCCCACACAATCATGAAGCTACATAAAATAGAATGGTAGAAAATGGTATTCGGTTGGGTTTTATTGAAATTTTTCCAGATCTAGAGAAACAACACCCCAATAATCATATACCAGATTATTTCATTTTTCCCATAATCCACACCTTACTGGGAAAGGTAATTAATTAAAAAATATATTATTAAAAAGTGTGTTTATTAAAAAAAAATAATATTTACATGTTCTAGTTGTTCTAAAATCTATTTAGATTATTATTTATCAATTTAAAGCTGTTATTAAGATTAAGTATATATTCTAAGAAATAATATCAGTCAGATCTTTTAAATATTGACATTTGGACATCGGCTTGTATTTCTCTCTTCAGCTTTTTACCATTCACAATTAATATCACTGGATTTTCAACACGAATCAGTCTAAATTTGTAGTCCTCAAAAGAAAATTACAATTTTAATTAGTGAAAGGTTTTTCAGCTAAATTAATATCGGAATCAAATGTTGCAACAAAAATTAAATAATTCTTACCACATTTTTATAATTAAAATCGACATCTGTCACAAATGGTTCTGCTATAGCCACCGAATCTCCTATTATAACACCCTTACCAGCAGCTAAATTGAAAATTGTAACTACTACACAAGTACCGTCCTTATCCACCATACAAAACGTACTGAAATTAATATTTGATATATTTGTTCATTTGTTAAATACACAGGACAACGTAAAAAGCAAACAGGGCAAAACTGGTGTAAGTAAAAAATTCGATAATGCCCCTTGTCACACGATGTCACACTTCGGTCATACCCTCCCTCCCCATTAATGTGTGACGTACTTTATGGATGACCCCTATTGACAAGTTGTTGAAAATTGTTGGCAGTAAACGTGTTAAATACACATTAGGCAGGGCTAGGTAAGCAACAAACAGGGTAGGACTGGCATAAGAGAATAATTTGATGATTTTATTTGTATTTACAAGATAAGTAATTGAAAATTGTTGGCAGTGAACGTGTTAAATACACTTTAGGCAGGGCTACGTAAGTAACAAACATGGTAGGACTGGCATAAGAGAATAATTTGATGATTTTATTTGTATTTACAAGATACGTTGTTGAAAATTGTTGGCAGTGAACGTGTTAAATACACTTTAGGCAGGGCTACATAAGTAACAAACATGGTAGGACTGGCATAAGAGAATAATTTGATGATTTTATTTGTATTTACAAGATACGTTGTTGAAAATTGTTGGCAGTGAACGTGTTAAATACACATTAGGCAGGGCTAGGTAAGCTACAAACAGGGTAGGACTGGCATAAGAGAATAATTTGATGATTTTATGTGTATGGGGCCATCCATAAAGTACGTCACACGAATTTTAGGACTTTTGAACCCCTCCCCCCGTGCTTGTCACAAGTTGTCACATTTTTATAACCCCCCCTCCTGATGTGACGTCACACATTTTTTAAATTTATGTATGTAATTAAAAATAATCGAGAGAAAACAACTATTTTCATTTTTTACTTATTTTTATTATTAGGCAAGGCTACGTAAGCAACAAACAGGGTAGGACTAACATAAGAGAATAATTTGATGATTTTATTTGTATTTACAAGATAAGTTGTTGAAAATTGTTGGCAGTAAACGTGTTAAATACACATTAGGCAGGGCTAGGTAAGCAACAAACAGGGTAGGACTGGCATAAGAGAATAATTTGATGATTTTATTTGTATTTACAAGATAAGTAATTGAAAATTGTTGGCAGTGAACGTGTTAAATACACTTTAGGCAGGGCTACGTAAGTAACAAACATGGTAGGACTGGCATAAGAGAATAATTTGATGATTTTATTCGTATTTACAAGATACGTTGTTGAAAATTGTTGGCAGTGAACGTGTTAAATACACATTAGGCAGGGCTACGTAAGCAACAAACAGGGTAGGACTGGCATAAGAGAATAATTTGATGATTTTATTTGTATTTACAAGATATGTTGTTGAAAATTGTTGGCAGTAAACGTGTTAAATACACATTAGGCAGGGCTAGGTGGCTGATTATTTTTTTTATTTTTATATAGAATTATACTTACAAAGGTACTATGTCTTCGTTTCTGACGGAACATACAACTTTTCCTAACACTACCACTTCTTCATTTAACCCATTTTTAAGTTCTTTTAATTTGGTTTCTACTAATTTGACTTTAATTTCATTTGGTGATGTGTAACTACCTCCCTCGTAAGGTCCTAATTGTTTGGAATCTATAGACTAAAACAGAACTTATATTCTACATTCGAGATTTTATCAAAAAAATGTATAATTTACTATCAATTTTTTTTATAGCAAAATTATATTTTTATACAAAATAAATATCAGGATGATTAGGTTAGTAATTTTCTTAAGGACGCCCTGTCAATTGATCTGTTCTGCAAAAAAAACTTTAGAGGCCGCTACCACAACTTAAAATTTCATATTTGATGAAAAGAAAATTCTTCTTCCTAAAATCTCCTTCGAAATCTTTCCATCCCAGTGAACTGTCAAAGGCACGTTAACTAAAAACTCTTTTTACTGATCTTGGGCCCCTTTCGTTCCTTTAGAGGAGGATCACCAATTGAAATAATTTTGCATATAATTATATTAACTTCTTTTTTCAATTTTTTTTTCTCGACGTACTTCAATTATTTCCTTACAAAAATTTTATAAACGCTTTCCATTTTACCGGGACGTTCTTTTTGTCTTTATCTCCTTGAAAACTCAAAGCATTGTCATGAGTAATATCAAAAAGGTCTTCCAAAATCATTTTCCACGCTTCTTCTTTTTGTTTTGAAACTGTTGTTACAAACTCGTCAACGCTCGTAAAACCGGTCCTGTTTGGTTATGATAGAAGAGTCTAAAGTTTGGCGGATGGGGCGGTTATAAGAAAGATTGTTTACATGTCTTTATATACACCGGCGATATACAATATAGTTTTTATAGAATCCATTCCTAGAAAGGCCTTTTTATTTGCTTGTTTGTTTACTTTCTACAATCGATTTATAGAGAAACTGTTTTTGCATAAATACTCGCTTGTTTATCAACGAGAAAGTCAGTAAATAATCTGATGTACACGTCGGGATAGACAAATAAACCGTGTGTACAAATAAATTAATGTTATAAGTCATAGTGTATAGTAAATAGTGACTAGTTTAGTGTAATTGTATAAATAAATTAATTAAATAAGTGAGAAACACAAAATTTCTTTTGAACGTAAATTTGATGGCAGATTTGTTTGATGAAGTCATATTGACATTAACTTTTTTCGAAAATTTTTGAATATATTCGAAATTGTGTTGATAAAAATGAAAAAAAGTAATCATTCCAATGATTTAGGGCCAATTTCATAACCTAAAGTAAAACTGGAGATTAAGGTTCAAATTCTAATTATAAAAAAAATATAACTGAAGTTTTTCCTAGTTTTTTTAAAGCTGAAAACAGAGCAATATTGTTTAAATTAGAGTTTAAACTTCAGGTTAATCTCCAGCTTTACTCTATGTTGTAAATTTGACCCTTAAAGGTAGATAGCGACCCTTAAAACATTGTTTATCAATTTAGAATTTGCCTTAAACCTTTTTTATGCATCATGGAACACAATATTTAATATTAGTTTACGAAAGACCACTCTAATAATAAATAGTTTTTGAAGAGAAATTTTTATTCCAGACATACCTGTAGTAATTGATTTAACCGTTTTGCTTTCATTTTGCCTGATGTCGAAACAAATTCTTTTATATCATTCAAATATTGAACCAATTGTGTTTCTTTTAGTTTCGGGGGATCCCAAGTCGGATTGTACATGGAAGCTTTATTGAAAGATTCTAATGCTAACTTGAATTCTTCTTCGTATCTTAAAGTCTGGAAACATTCAATTGTACTTCTGCAATTATCTTAAACGGTTTTACAACCAATGGAAAAACACTTTTAATATAATTGTTCTAAACTCGAAAAAAATTGTTTTCTCAGGTGAAATTAGCCACGGAACAAGGACACAAAATTTAACAACGTCGAGAGAAAAAAATGAAAATGAAATGAATAAAGTGGATAAAGGTGTAAACAGAAAAACAAATGAAAGGATATAGTGAGAATGAAATGTCAGTACAATGGAAAAAATGGAGGAAATTGGAAAGGAAATGTTGGAAAACAAACTAAACATATAAGCACTTCACGAAATACGTGATCTGGCTATTAAATAACGAGACTGGTTAAGAAAAAGGGTTTTATTAGAAAAATTATTTTACATTTGAATACTCCTATTCAATATGTGCTTCCATCGACTCAAATCTGGTCCCTTTCAAAGCAGATCTATTTCTAACCTTTCAAATAAATTTGAGCAGACCCGTTAACGCAAGAGCTTTTGGTCAGGAGTCAGATTTTTTGGCACCAACTTCGTACATACTTTGTCATGTGTAATTTCTCGTGTAAAATTTTTCTAACCGTTTCTTTATAAGCGTTTACAGTCTCGTAATCGCCCGGTTGCTCATTAGACGATATGCACGCACAATCTGGTTGGTTTTGGTCACTGTTTCCGGAGTTGAAACAGTTACAGAGCGACCTGGGCGCTGGTCACCTTCAGTGCTCTCTGGGCCCTCACCAAAGCGCTTACACCACTCAAAAACACGCGTACGAAATAGACAACAACGACCCCAGGCATTCCTCGAAAGAGTATTTGAAAGAATTGGAAAAGAAATAATGATTTGGCCATCGCAATCGCCAGGCCTCAACCTGATTTAGTTGTTAGACAGGGAAGTCAGAAAGTAGTGTCCTACTTTCACTTCACATCTTCGGAATATCCTGAAAAACGGATGGAACCAAAAAGAAGACGATTATTTGTCGAAATTGTTAAAGAAAATGCTAAAATTGTGCACCGAAATAAAAAAAATTACATATATACCAATTATAGATAGATAGTAGATGTTTTCAATTTATAAACATCAAAATCGATAGTATTGTTTTTATTTGTTGTGCATCACTCAAACTATAGGGTGGGAAAAACTTTTGATATGTAGTTTTAGTTGTGGGATTGTGGCATCAAACATCAGAGTGTACTAATGCTACAATCCCGCATCTAAAACATTCCCAAATTAGTTGGAAAGTTTTTGTTTGTGTGTTGAGGTAAATTTCAACACTTTAAACTATAAAATAAAACTACAACAGAATTATGCTCAGTGTATTTGGCAAACCAGGTAACAACAACAAAAAGAGTACACACTAATATGACAAACAAACTTCTGTAATTGTTTTGGTCAACATAACTTTTCATAAAAGTGATAACCGAAACTTAATTAACCTATGTAAAGTAAAATAGTAAATAAAGTCTAAAAAAGAAGCTATGAAAAGATTTTGAGCTAAGAAAAAATGTAAAACCCTACTTTTAGAAAGAGGAACCAAAGTACCTGCACAAATATTATGAATTGAATACAAAAAATAAAGTTCAAGCACATCAGAGCTAATTCCAGGACTTTTCAAGGAAGTTCTTCAAATTCTAGGTGTTCCAGGACTTGTAGGAACCCTGATAATTCAATATTAACAAAAGGAATTTTTCAAACTAATCTTTTAAAAGTACTAAGGACCAATTAAAAAAATTTATTTAATGTCAATAACTATTTTGATGTTGTGATCATAAACTGAAGTACTTACCACTCCTTTATTGTAATGAAGATCTGGAGTACTTTTTGCAATAATGTCTTTTTCCTAAGGTAAAAAAGAAACGCTTAATATAATAAGTAAGGACCTTCAGAATAAAATTACAATTCAAACAATGAAATAACTTCAACTAGTACTTATAGATCTATTTGTTATTATTAGATCATTCTCAATATTGAAAATGTTGAAAAACTATTTGAAACATTTCAAGAGAGAAAAAAGACTTAATCCCTCGCTTTCTTATCTATACATCGGTACGTTGATATTAATATAGAGTAAATAACAAACCAAAACGATAATTATACATTTAGCAATAAATTATAACCTTAATATCACGAGTTTTTGATCGAGACTCTAACCGCGCGCTCTACGCCCTATATCTCAAAAACAGGTCAAGGGATAAAAAAATATTAAATACAAAAGTTATAGAGAATTGAATTCTCTACAGTATTGATAATAAATACAAAGAGCGTAAAACCCATAGAAAACGAGATATTTACAAAAAATGTAAAAAAAAATCAATTTTTGCGAGGTTTCATTTAAAAACTAGCGACCATTTAATTAATTATGAATTTTGAGAATGGTTTTCAATGCCGAAATACAAATTTTCACGTGGTAATATACTGGGTATGTCGATTTTCCGAGATATTCACCTAATTTGGCCTAAGATGACTAGACTAATATGGTTTTCGTGATGATTTGTTTTGATTTTAGGTCTATAGCAAGTAAAAATTTTACTTTTAGAAATAGGTCAAAATGTCAAATGTTCACATGCTATTTTGATCTGATTTTCATATAAAAGAGACCTAAAATCAAGATGAATCATCGCGAAAAATATTATTTTATTTTGATTGAAGTTTTACTTACCGCTTGAGCATAAGCGCTCAAACATTGTTTTAAAATTTTTGGATTTTGTCGAATTCCAAAAAAAGACGAAAGATATGCGTTTCCTAATACAGTCCATGATAATCCATCATGTGGATCCAGCTGAACTGCTTCTTTGGCATACTTTAAACCTTTTTCAATGTTTTCAATTTTCTCTTCTCTAGAATTCGATACTTCTTGCCTCAATAACATAGATAAATTTCTCAAAGAATACTTATTCTTATTCTAAAAAGTATGCTGAGCTTAGTGACTTTATCAAAAAATATATTAGCATATTATTTACTTTAATATATAGTACCACTGTAGTGATGTTGACCAAGCAAACGCCAAACCCAACGGTTGGGCATTTATAAAATCATATCTTAAGCAAGAAATAAAGAAGAGAATTCTCGATTTTGATGTTTTCTGACAATTGACAAAATGATAAAGTTGATAAAAATCTAGAATCTAATGAGCCACAAATACATACAATAACTTGGAAGCAATTCTCATTGAAAAGCATCCACTCCACTGCAAATTAAAGAAAAGAAGGCAATTCGAACGAAATTCAAAAGTAGAAAGGGATTTGATATGGCACCAATTCACTCAGCAGCAAATCTTGTAAACTAAATCCTGTTGATATACTTGAGGCAATAAGCTTCATATATGCAGGGTTGGATGTATGTCAAGTGATAGAGAAAATTGCTGATTATGGAAAAAAACAAGGAATTTGGTCCAGACAATTTTTGTGGAAAGGGCTGGAAAACAAAAGTCATGTAAATCTTTTACTGTGGTGGCGAGGATTAAGAGGATCTTGTGAATTAGGGATTAGTTGTAATAAAAATTCTTATGGCACCATTAACATCTACTGCCACTAAAAGAACATTTAACAAATTTGGCTGGATTCATGGAATTTGATGCACAAAACCCTGAAGAGAATAATGAAGCAGAATGACGAGAAGATAGGTGCACAAAATAATGATATAATTTAAGGGTCTAAAGAATCAAAATTTGATGAATCTGAATCTGAGCAACTTTACTCCTCTGAAGATAACAGTGAAAGTGCATGAAGCTGTGTAAAATTACATTCCATTTGTTTTTTATTAGCTGACTTGGGATCTGGTTTAATACATATGTTATTTAGACACCAAAATAAAAATTTGATTTAGGTATCTTAAAATGTATATCTGTTTTTACTTCTATTTTTTTTTTCTGAAAAAGCATTACATATTTTATTATATGAATTCAGAAAAATTGTTTGTTTGTTTTTCAGCATGCATGGTGTTTTATTGATTATATTACTCACGTCCGTCATAAAAAATCACTTTTAAAACCTTACCCCCCTTAATAAGAATAATTCAATAATTTCTCAAAATATGCAAGTATTCTGGGCATTTTTTGCAGGGTATACGCCCAAACTTATGAATGGTTGCGCATTTTACATCACTATATCATTGATTAACTAACTTCTTTTAAAGCTCCTTCAAAACAGTTGATACTCTTCTTTAGATCATCATTCTTCCAATAGCATTCCCCAAGTTCATTCCAAGCATCTACTAACTTGGGATCCAGTTTAATACTTTTTGATAATAAACTTTCGGCTTCTTTATTATAAAATGGAGTCACATTTAATAACTTTCCTTTTAAATAATTGTATTTTGCTCTATTCTCGTCTGTAATCAATTTTTCATGATCCTCAAAAATTTCTAGTTTCTTTTTAAGTAATTTCTCTATGTCTACTTCCTTGTTAATTGCTTCATCGATATTATGAGTTTCAAAATATCTATCTCTAAAGTTGTACAGGTCTTTAGTTTCATCCTAAAAAATACTTTCTTCAGAGTTAAATTATGTGAATAGAAAAAAATATTCTCTTTTCACTTTTTAGACCTTTTTGTATGTTTTTCGTGATGAATCGTCTTGATTTTAAGTATCTTTTGATAGACAATAACAGATAAAAATCGACCTCAATTTTTACCTGTTATTTTAAACTGATGTTCCATTAAAAGAGACCTAAATTAATGCGATTCATCACGAAAAAACTACTATTAGAAAATAAAAATATTATATTTCGATCTATTTCCTGTTATGGTCAAAAAACTAATATTTGTCAAAATTAGTAAGTACAGGATAAGTCAACACCTGCACACAATTTTTACTAAAAAGGACATGATACGAACTTACTAATAAGTATTTTACTATATCTTCATGTTCATTTTCACATTGACATTTTGTCACATCTCGATTTAAATTCTCCATCTTATATTTTATTAATAACAACTAAAAACATTTCAATTTAAATAGTGTCTTGTTTTTGTTATTTTTTTTTTTCAGTGAGGTTAAGTTGGTTGACGTAATGTCAAAAAGTCTGAACTTCAGACTCTGAAGCGAATACCAATCAAAGATGGTTCCATGCAATAGCAGAAAACAATTAATCGAATACGCCTATCAGCAAGAATGCCAGATCTCACGATGCATAGAATTCTGTTCCTCGATTCAATAATAGGAATAGGCGCTCATAATACTTTCCGAAATGTGTATATCATGTACATTAGACGGTGTGAACTCTTAATCAGAATTTGAACTTTACCGTATTCCAGTGCTATACTGAAATAGGGTTTTCACCAGTAAATCTTAACAGAACTCAGTTAAGAAACCGCCATAAGACCATAACGATGGAAGGGCTCCTTATAACAAAAAGCTCGGTTTCAAATAGCGGTACTTGCTAAAATTTCACATTTTCTACAGATTTGAAAATAGATTGAATTTTTGCAGCAATGTATTACCAAAAAATTGATTCAGATTTGGACTGAATCAATTTATTTTATGAGGTCTACTTTATTAGGTATTTTAGGAATTTTAGTTAATTCTACTTAGACTCTTATTGTTTATATTTTCACCAAAGTAGTTGAATAAATAAAATACTACTTTCTCGTAGTTCCCACTTCAAGAGCTTTATTTCAAAATTTCGCAGGATTTCAGGATTTTAGCTTCTAACTAACTGGCATCCGTGTTCATCAGGAAAAATAGATCCCTATACCGATTCAATAAGATACTTTATTACTTCCATATTCTGTTGATAGATGGCAGTGAAGTTACTGCGGCTTTTATAAAATATCCTGAGAGTCGAGGTAGTAGACAGAATAGAACACAAATAAGTATAATAACAGATTAGTAGTGGCTAACGGAAGGTGAAGGCGCAAGCTCCGCGAGAGAGCCTACATTGGCCTGCCTTGCTGTGCATTGTTGTATTTTCTCTATTTTATCAACCCTATAGTCAAGTTGATCCATTTTGTGTTCAGACATTAATTTCAGTGAATTGTGCTCAAATGTTATGTTGGATGTGTTCACATTGTTAAAGTGATGAATAAAAATGTTTAGCTATAAACTATTTTGAAAGTGTTGAGTGCAAGGTTCTGTGTCATGGAGTTGTGACATTTTCGAGTTCTAGTCATATTGGAGGTTTTTTGGATTGATTTATTTTGAAGATCATGTCGAGCAGGCATATCCCAGCAGATAAGGTAAATTTTAATTTTGTATTGACAACCGCACCCTTCCTTGCGAGAAGACATTGAAAGGCGACCTAGTTTTTTACCCCACAGAACGTCTTTTCATATTTCATCGCCTTGCTAGTGTATAAACTACTTTCTACTGTAGTTTACTCTGCATATACTGTAGGATTCTTCAAGTATTATAGTACATTGTCCTTAATGTCCTAATTAATAAGAACTTTAACAGTAAAATATGCAATTGATGTTTCTCAAATATTTTCGTGGCAAATAACGCCAAATATAAAAACTAATTTGGATGTCATAAAACCATTCGTCTTTTTCTTGTTTAGTTAATAGTTATACTCTCATTAATAAGTAATTTCTGCAATACAACACTTGATGCAGTAAGTAGAATAAAACAAGGAGGGAAGTCTTTTCATTATAATAGAATGAAAGAAATGACAAGTATATACCTGTTTAATCTAGGCCACACACAGCTGCATGAAGAAGCATATTTTTTACAATTTATTAGTTTACACAATACTAGTTTGAATGCTGTTATACCATAATATAATATACATTACATTTTTTTTTTAAATATAAAAACAAATAGTATACAAATACTGATTTTGATTTTTTTATTTTAACGAAAAACCTTATTTCTAAAAATATTGAGGTTAATACATCAGTGTAATTAAATTATTTTATTTTTGAAAAAATATGGTTTTTAAATACTATTAATTTTTTTATCTAATCTAAATGAAAATGAATAAATATATAAAAAACAGCCATCAAGGTTAAAAACCTTACTTATTGTCCTTAACTGTTCTCTTGCTAGGGATAAACATTAGTAATTAGAAGAAGGTTACTGGGAAACAGTACTAAAAAGTACTATATTATTACCACAATCTAAATTCTGCTTAAATAATTTTTTATGTTAAGTTGCGCTATCAGTGATGAGCTTTGGAGTTTCACAAGGATCCTCTCAAGATCCACTACTTTCTCCTTAATTTTCAAATTAGATATATGCCTAAATGTTTTTAACTTTAGACTCTCATACTATGTGCTGTTGACACTTACATAGTTAATCAAACTAATTATCAAATTGAAACTATTGATAACAAAGTTTGTATTTATTTTGGAAAGAACATAATGCAATTAAATTAATTTCTACTGACCTATAATCATGAAGATATCAATAATAAATTAATTAGCTCACTTGGCTATTTCTCTGATAAAAAGCTTCTTTATGCAGCTGTTTTGAATACTTCCACAAATAATAATGAGCTGCTGTTAAGAGAGGTTGTGGAAATCAGTTTATCTAAATAAATATATAACTGTATTTAAGTGAAACCTATTATATGTTTATGTATTTACAAATATTTGTTTGACCTTCTAATCAAAATTAGAAGTATTTACTTTTATGTGTATCCTGAAGTTATGAGGAGAGGTTCAAACATTTAATACTAGAAATCTTACAAGTACCTAGTAAAGCTTGTTATACAGCTTTCAATTCTATCTTGAGGAAAATGGAGGGTAGAAAATAAATTTTATTATCTCTAACTAATGTGGTATATTGATTTTTATTTGAATATCTATTATATTTTCACAAACTGCAAGTATAGCTGTATTATCTGCTCTTATTCTAAAATCTCTATCACTCATTGGAAATCTTATAAGTTTCGGGTAAGTTATGTTAAGATATTTCTGATATTGAAAATTTAACCTAACACCAAACATTGTCAAAGCCTTAGGTAACACCTAAGACACAAGTGATATAATTAGTTTTGTAATACCATATTTATGTTTTGTATTGAAGTATCAAAACGTTTCAATGTTTACAAGTAAAAATTGACAATAACACAAGAAGATGGAACAAACTAAAGAAGAGAAAAAACAATGAAACCCTAGTGTATCAAGGAATAGTTTGAGTCAAAAAGTTTGGATATTAAGGAAAGATAATTTGATAAGACCACGAAAGATAGATGAAGATAAGAGAACAGGAGCACAAGAAGCTGAAACAAGAGAGAAAACAGTGAAACTTTTCTGTATCAAGGAATTACTCGAGTCAAAAAGTTTGCATGTTAAGGAAAGATTCCTTAATACGACCCCAAAAGATAGATGAAAATAATTACAAATACAGCCTTCATTACAATATTGGGATTAAAGACAGCTAGACATTTAGTATGAATGGAAAACATCAAATAAGCAAAAAGACAATAGCACACATGAAACGAAACGCTGGCTGAAACACTGAGTAAGAAGCGAAGAAAGTGTAATAAGTATAATAAAAAATAGAAAAGAGTAGAAAGAAGTAGACACCACAAAAATGGTAAAGTGAAATGTCAAATATCTAAACATTAACAAACCAGAAACACCAAAAACCAGTTTTTTATATGTCTATATCAAAATGTTGTGGGTAGGTCTCGAAGATAACTAAAGTCTGCAGATTGTGACAGCAAGAGTGATGAAGATGTCATTGAAAATGATACTAGTAGAAAGAAATCAATGTACAATTTTAAATTTATATATAATAGTATGGAAAACTAAGTTCTGGATATCAAGTTTTTATTTTAAATGAATTCATTGTTTATAAAAATTAGATATCAGAATAGTCTTCCAACATTTTTTAATTTATAAACTATTATGTCAAAAAAAGAATATAATTTGAATATTTTTATTAGTGTTATGTTACAATTTAGTCACTGATATGTTGTGCTGCTATTTGTTATGAAATATAATCATCTTTTTTTCAAATTATAAATTTTTCCCCTTTGAAGGATTTAAGTGTTGAATAATGTTATTTTCCAAATAAAAAATGGGCCTTTCAAAAAATCTGTCTTTAAATGTAAACAATCTATCATGTAACAAAACATCAACACCTCTTCTTAAAATTTAGTGGCAGTTTGGAGTCAAATACCCAAACAAATTACCAACTAGAAAAACTGCTGAAAACTAATGACAGAAAAAGATACTTTTAACTACAGGCCATCTAAAATAGCTTTCAACATTTTTCCTTTTAAAAATAACTACATTTCTAACACTTCACCATGGGGTTGTAAATCTTTTCACAAAATGAACACATTTCAAGGATTTCATTACTTCCTTTTACTACTGCAGTCATTTCTTTGATAGTGTCTCAAATTCCGCCTACAAACAAATGTTTATTTATCTTTTTTTTTGTCCCCTCCGTTGCCTTTGGTCTTTGAAACATACCATAGGAAACCAAGAGTAAAAGCTTTTGGAAATTTTGGATCCTTTCAACATCTGGCGGCAAACTAATTTGATTCAAACACTTTTTTGACTCCTAAATTCAAATTATAAATCTACATTGTTTAAATTATGTTAAGTAAATATTTTTAGGTGGATAGGGAGGTCAATTAGACAATTTAGATATGATAAACAAGTAATTATACTATAACTAATGAAAATTGAATTAAGTCAATTATATTTTTATAAAAACTCTATCAATTTTATTGAGATACTCCAAACATATAAGTAAGGGAGAGTGGGGATGTTTGGTACATTTTTACTTTTTAAAATGGTTTCAATAATCTAACTACTGTACTCGACGAATGTCAAACTACTAAGAACACAGTCTCCTTGTATATGCTGTCTTAAATACTAATCTTATAGTATACAAAATTTATAATTAATTATAGAACTAAATATTTATGATCGTTAAAGTCACATCAATATAAAGTAAGTAATTTGATACGATAATGGAATTTCAAGTGTCTAAGGAACACTTGGAATCACTTAACTAAAACGTTGGCTCCTATTAGGAGCGGTCAACGTAAAATAAATCTTGGCGAATACAATAATTAAGTAGGTAAATTTGAGGTTCTTCACAGTCACAATAATATAAGACAAAAATTAGATAATGCGATACAATACGTCAATAGAGGATAAAATAAGGGACCCTTTGTATCACTTAACTATATGATTAACAGGTCCTAATGGTTCCCATCAAGAGTGTTGAGATAATTAGTACATTTTTACTTTTAAATTTTTTATTTTGTCTGCCATTTCGGTAACAGTATTGCGTAATTTGCAAACTCGCCGGCGCTCGTTTTGGCAAATATTAAGCTTATTGAGCAATATCGCTCTGTTCATAACAAGTTATGTAGCCTTTAGTTGTTTAGGCGTTTATTTGTTTATTCTTGAGAGTTGTGAGGTTCTTTTATGTAATTTGAAAACAAATGAAAACAGTCTAGCAGACATTCCATGAAGTATTTTGTCTATATATATGGCAACCATAAAAATTGTATCAACTGGAATTCAGATTTTAATGGAATCGTTATTGTAGTTGAAATTACGAGGTCTGGCTATTGAATAACGAGACTAGTTACGAAAAATGGTTTTATTATTTAAATTATTCTACATCCGAATACTCCCCTTCAATATGCTCCCCTCCTCTCGCCACAGACCTTTCCATACGATTTTTCCATTGATCGATGCAGTGCTGGAAGTCTTCTTTGGTGAGTGCCTTTAGGAGTTCTGCTTTATCGCTTCCATCGTCTTAAATTGGGTCCCTTTCAAAGCAAATTTTATCTTCGGAAACAAAAAAAGTCGCGCGGTGCCAAATCTGGTAAGTACGGCGGATATTCGAGCACTGGAGTGCGCTTACAGGCCAAATACTGCTTCACAAATAGCGCGTTGTGGGCAGATGTGTTGTCCTGGTGCAAAATCCACGAGTTATTCTTCCACAACTTTTTACGCATTCGTCGCAGAGTTGCCAAAACTGACCAATTGTAAGTCTGATCCTCTGGAACCCATTCAGTCATCTTGGTACCGTTAATGTCGTAAAAACGATCAACATTGCCTTGAATTTTGATTTGCTCTCTCGGTACTCACTAACACCACTCAAAAACAATTTATAACTCTCAGTTGAAGTTTTTTTCCATTTTAAAGAGAAATTTGAGATTGCTATTGCACAAATACTATAATAGTAACGGAAACGTGTTTTGGGACGTGCATAGACAAGATATCTAGATACCCCTAAGCCCTAATAGGCGCGCAGTCTCCTTATTTAATAGCCAGACCTCGTAATTGTTTTAAATAATGAAAACTTGTTCACTTGATAAAATATCTAACAAATTAGTAACGCAAAATAATGAATAATTAAAATACCTAGAAGCACTCATATCAGGACTAGTTGTGATAAATTATTTAAGGAAAAGTATTTTCAAGTCGTGAATTTAATCAAATTATGTAAAAAATATGATAGATGAATATAATAAACGTTTTTTGTAATTATGTTGGTCTTAATTCTTCCCATATCTTTAATGTTACACTATATATAAGGTTGAATGAGAATGTTAATTAAATTCTATATTATGGTACAATTAAAGTCAAAATGAGTGAGAAGGGTGCTGTAAAACCACGTTAGGTTTCCGAAAAAGGGATATTTAAAATGATAAATTGCTATTTATATTTTTGGTCTTGGTAACAATGACTATTTCTGGTTGTCACTGAGGTTTACTTTAGTCCAAAATTCGTAAATTCTGTCCAAAATCTTTTTTGAAATGATATGAACAAGATCGTCATGTTAAGCTTGGTTTATTCAGCCAAAAGTACGTAATTTTATACTTTTTTTGGCTTTGGAAAATCGAAAAATTATCCGATTTCGATGAATTCTTTCTTAAAATCTTCGTTTTTACCGCAGATTCACGAAAAAAATTATCACGTTGTCAACATTCCTGGTAGAAACCTCTAACAAAAATTGTATAGTCAAGAAATGAAACGAATGTTTTCATGTAAAAATCCCCAACTAATTTTTTTTATGTTTGACCAGTCAAACGTAGGGATGGCAATAAAGCAGGTAATAGGTACAATAGCTAACACAGACGTAGGCGAACCTCAAAAAGGGCAAATATACAATGTGTCCACTCAAAAAAATCACTAAATAGATCGATTCTTCACTATAATTTACTATCAGTTTCTCAATTCTGTTATTGAGTTTTAAAAAATTGTAAGTTTTGGTTATATAAGCATTTTCTTTTATTCGTGGGCTCTTGTGCTTGTTGAGCAAGCTTAGTAAGTATTTTTGTGCTCTCACGAAATATGCTTGAAACAATAATTTGTTTCCTACCTACCTACCATGAATAATTTAACTAACTATGTCCATATTTTCTCTCTAACATCAATTAAATCTAAAAGATGTCTATACATACTTTAAGTAAAGTCAAAGGAGTAACATCTCCAACGTTTATTTGCTCATTTGCGCAAAACAATTAGAGGTTTTGTACCATGAAATAAAAGTACATAGATTAATATTCATCCCTCTAACAACAATTGCATCCAAACAAGATCTTTCATTCTTCGAAAAAGGTCAAAGGAGTAGCATCAAGTCTCCAACGTTTATTTGCTCATTTGCGCAAAACGTTTGAAACAATTAGAGGTTTTGTACCATGAATAGAAATACATAGAATAATATTCATCCCTCAACAACAATTACATCCAAACAAGGTCTTTCATTCTTCGAAAAAGGTCAAAGGAGTAGCATCAAGTCTCCAAGGTTTATTTGCTCATTTGCGCAAAACGTTTAAAACAATTAGAGGTTTTGTACCATGAAATAAAAGTACATAGATTAATATTCATCCCTCTAACAACAATTGCATCCAAACAAGATCTTTCATTCTTCGAAAAAGGTCAAAGGAGTAGCATCAAATCTCCAACGTTTATTTGCTCATTTGCGCAAAACGTTTGAAACAATTAGAGGTTTTGTACCATGAAATAAAAGTACATAGATTAATATTCGTCCCTCTAACAACAATTGCATCCAAACAAGATCTTTCATTCTTCGAAAAAGGTCAAAGGAGTAGCATCAAATCTCCAACATTTATTTGCTCATTTGCGCAAAACGTTTGAAACAATTAGAGGTTTTGTACCGTGAATAGAAGTACATAGATTAATATTCATCCCTCTAACAACAATTGCATCCAAACAAGATCTTTCATTCTTCGAAAAAGGTCAAAGGAGTAGCATCAAGTCTCCAAGGTTTATTTGCTCATTTGCGCAAAACGTTTGAAACAATTAGAGGTTTTGTACCGTGAATAGAAGTACATAGATTAATATTCATCCCTCTAACAACAATTGCATCCAAACAAGATCTTTCATTCTTCGAAAAAGGTCAAAGGAGTAGCATCAAGTCTCCAAGGTTTATTTGCTCATTTGCGCAAAACGTTTGAAACAATTAGAGGTTTTGTACCATGAAATAAAAGTACATAGATTAATATTCATCCCTCTAACAACAATTGCATCCAAACAAGATCTTTCATTCTTCGAAAAAGGTCAAAGGAGTAGCATCAAATCTCCAACGTTTATTTGCTCATTTGCGCAAAACGTTTGAAACAATTAGAGGTTTTGTACCGTGAATAGAGGTACATAGATTAATATTCATCCCTCTAACAACAATTGCATCCAAACAAGATCTTTCATTCTTCGAAAAAGGTCAAAGGAGTAGCATCAAGTCTCCAAGGTTTATTTGCTCATTTGCGCAAAACGTTTGAAACAATTAGAGGTTTTGTACCGTGAATAGAGGTACATAGATTAATATTCATCCCTCTAACAACAATTGCATCCAAACAAGATCTTTCATTCTTCGAAAAAGGTCAAAGGAGTAGCATCAAGTCTCCAAGGTTTATGCGCAAAACGTTTGAAACATTTTGTTTTTGTCTACCATGAAAAATAAAAATATATACGTTAATAGTTTTCCATCTAACATGAATTAAATCCAAATGAGGCCTCTTCATCCAGTAAAGTCTAAGGAGTATTCTTGGATGTATGTGAATGGGACTGATAGGAATCCAAAACTTATTTTCTCTGTGCCCAAGCATGTAAGGTGACATTGAGGAAAGATCAATACCAAATGCGGGATATTTGTTAATATTTTATAAGTGAAACTGCGCTATCGTATTTCTATCAACATTTAAGACAGGTAAAACACTGCTTATCAACTTCTGGATACTTGAGAAAAGTTTTTTTACCTCATTTCTCCGCATAGGTTGACTTCCAAAAATGTTATACATTAATAAATATTTTAATTGGAATCCGTGTTTTATTCCTTTTTACCATCCTACAGGCACACCCCATTGGTATTATAGACCTTCTAAGAAATACCTTTATTACCTGTCGTAAACTGGTTGACTGGTCGGAATTCGTAAATCGACTCCACTAACAGAAGTGATGCTATTATTATATTTATGACATCAAAAAGGACCGAATACCTAAGAAATTGTTATTTGCTTTGTGTTTAATAGCGTAATACGATACATTGTAGCTTAGAAAAATGCGGCAATCTTTTTTAAGACGACAATATGGCGCCCTCATTACACACTTTATTTTATCAGCTAGGTTTTAAAACAGAAAATTGATACTTTGTTGCCCGATATTCTTGTCAGTTTTACCAAATAACACGATAATTTTTTATTTAATTCGTTTGTCTGCAACTGGTAACGTTTCTTTAGATAAAGTTGCCCCCGATTCCTCCCAAAGCTTGTCCTTAATTAGAGAACATAATCCCTATGAGGATTTTTATCGACAAAGTTCGTTTGCCACCCAACCCTCGTAAAAGTTATCTCAATTTGATTAGGACATTAGGAAGTTTTCGCTCATGAAACTAGCTTAGGAAACGACGAATCCATAGAATTTCTTCTGTTTCGGTTTTCCGCTCTGCTGCTAGTCTCAATAAAAACCAACTCGGTTTTTGCTTCCATTGGAATGCCAAACCAAACCAGCCATAAACCTCCTCTAAAAGCCACATTTTCTTTTATGCAAAACTAAGGAAATGTTTTTCTTCTATACCATGCAAGCACATTCTGCCTTCGTCTGAGAAAAGAATGAATGTCAAAATAAGAGTACTACACATGTCGAGGTAAGTGCTAATTGGAAATTATATGAATTTAATACTAGTAGCGCCATCTATGTGTCAATATACGAACTTTTTGATCCCATTTAATATAACTGCGAATAATCGGTGTCGGATCTCACTCTTTTGAAAACAATACCTAATTTCCGAAAACCCTGTCGGAATTGTCAATTAATTAAATACAATTGAACAGTATCAACGTTAAATAAGTATACTAACGGTGTTAATAGCGATGATGATAAATATACCGTTTTAATTGTTTGATTTTACTGTGTAGGACGATGAACAACTGAATAATATGAAACGGTTTGAACTTTTTGACCTTGCGGGTAATCGCCGTTAATTTTTTTCTTTCAACCTTCGCAAAGATCGATTTGTTAGCGCGCCGCTAGTCGAACGTTGATTAAAAAATCTTTCGTCAAGCTTAAATAAGTTTGAATTTAAGATGTTTGGAGGTTCTTACAATAAAAAATTGATTTGATAAATCATTTTATTTAATTATTATAATTGTACAAAATTTCGTTATATAAGATCTAGAATTAATATCTTAACACAGTTATAAGCTGTCTGGATAGTGAAGGGTGGTTACCAAAAGCGAGTAAATTCGAATAAACATCATTATACCTCTAGGTGTGCGATTTCGCATAAAAAACTTGTTCAGAGTCGCAAGCTCCGACCGGCAAACATGAATGTTGGAATCGTTTTTTCCAGCGCTTAAGACGCGTTGTTACAAGGCAAATTTTGATGATCGAATAAAGTGGATCAACAAAGTTGAACTTTATCGTTAAACAAATCGCCATGCAAACCTTTAACAAGTTGAAATCTGTTTATTTATTACCAAAATATTGTTTAGTACTTTTCGACATAATCACCGAAGAGATTGAGACATTTGTCATATCTGTGGCGGCGGGTGTAATTTGGGCGCTAACCATCCTTCTTTACCTGTCTGACCAAGAAGGGTAGATAATCCGACATGTATTTTCGGCGCTAAGAAGTGCAGGTTGGTCGAGTCATAAAATAACCCAATAGAGGGAAAGTTGATAGATCTTTAAGTAGGTTAGGTTAGATTATGTAAATCTCTTATTTTATATGTAATATGTACTTAAGTACTAAATAAAAATATAAAGAAATATAAAATTTACTTTATTCTGTAGAGTGTTACAAAAATGTTGTGAGGAAACTTTATTAAGGGCATATTTTTCATTTAAAAAAAGTGCAAAGTAGCCCCCTTTAACGGTAAATTTTTTCAGACCTTAAGTGATAATAGGTCATATCTCTTATAGGAAAATCTAAAAATACAAAAATATATCTTATTATAAATGTCGGTGATTTAATAAATAACTGTATTTCATAAATCATGTACTTCAGTCGGTTAGCGCCCAAAATACACATAGGATTAAAATGACCCTTCGGTCTTGGCGCCTAGTTTACATCTTGTAAAAAGTACATTAATCCTTTAGCGCTCAAAATACACATAGGATTAAAATGACCCTTCGGTCTTGGCGCCTAGTTTACATCTTGTAAAAAGTACATTAATCCTTTAGCGCTCAAAATACACATAGGATTAAAATGACCCTTCGGTCTTGGCGCCTAGTTTACATCTTGTAAAAAGTACATTAATCCTTTAGCGCCCAAAATACACATAGGATTAAAATGACCCTTCGGTCTTGGCGCCTAGTTTACATCTTGTAAAAAGTACATTAATCCTTTAGCGCCCAAAATACACATAGGATTAAAATGACCCTTCGGTCTTGGCGCCTAGTTTACATCTTGTAAAAAGTACATTAATCCTTTAGCGCTCAAAATACACATAGGATTAAAATGACCCTTCGGTCTTGGCGCCTAGTTTACATCTTGTAAAAAGTACATTAATCCTTTAGCGCCCAAAATACACATAGGATTAAAATGACCCTTCGGTCTTGGCGCCTAGTTTACATCTTGTAAAAAGTACATTAATCCTTTAGCGCCCAAAATACACATAGGATTAAAATGACCCTTCGGTCTTGGCGCCTAGTTTACATCTTGTAAAAAGTACATTAATCCTTTAGCGCTCAAAATACACATAGGATTAAAATGACCCTTCGGTCTTGGCGCCTAGTTTACATCTTGTAAAAAGTACATTAATCCTTTAGCGCCCAAAATACACATAGGATTAAAATGACCCTTCGGTCTTGGCGCCTAGTTTACATCTTGTAAAAAGTACATTAATCCTTTAGCGCCCAAAATACACATAGGATTAAAATGACCCTTCGGTCTTGGCGCCTAGTTTACATCTTGTAAAAAGTACATTAATCCTTTAGCGCTCAAAATACACATAGGATTAAAATGACCCTTCGGTCTTGGCGCCTAGTTTACATCTTGTAAAAAGTACATTAATCCTTTAGCGCCCAAAATACACATAGGATTAAAATGACCCTTCGGTCTTGGCGCCTAGTTTACATCTTGTAAAAAGTACATTAATCCTTTAGCGCCCAAAATACACATAGGATTAAAATGACCCTTCGGTCTTGGCGCCTAGTTTACATCTTGTAAAAAGTACATTAATCCTTTAGCGCCCAAAATACACATAGGATTAAAATGACCCTTCGGTCTTGGCGCCTAGTTTACATCTTGTAAAAAGTACATTAATCCTTTAGCGCTCAAAATACACATAGGATTAAAATGACCCTTCGGTCTTGGCGCCTAGTTTACATCTTGTAAAAAGTACATTAATCCTTTAGCGCCCAAAATACACATAGGATTAAAATGACCCTTCGGTCTTGGCGCCTAGTTTACATCTTGTAAAAAGTACATTAATCCTTTAGCGCTCAAAATACACATAGGATTAAAATGACCCTTCGGTCTTGGCGCCTAGTTTACAGCTTGTAAAAAGTACATTAATCCTTTAGCGCCCAAAATACACATAGGATTAAAATGACCCTTCGGTCTTGGCGCCTAGTTTACATCTTGTAAAAAGTACATTAATCCTTTAGCGCCCAAAATACACATAGGATTAAAATGACCCTTCGGTCTTGGCGCCTAGTTTACATCTTGTAAAAAGTACATTAATCCTTTAGCGCCCAAAATACACATAGGATTAAAATGACCCTTCGGTCTTGGCGCCTAGTTTACATCTTGTAAAAAGTACATTAATCCTTTAGCGCCCAAAATACACATAGGATTAAAATGACCCTTCGGTCTTGGCGCCTAGTTTACATCTTGTAAAAAGTACATTAATCCTTTAGCGCTCAAAATACACATAGGATTAAAATGACCCTTCGGTCTTGGCGCCTAGTTTACATCTTGTAAAAAGTACATTAATCCTTTAGCGCCCAAAATACACATAGGATTAAAATGACCCTTCGGTCTTGGCGCCTAGTTTACATCTTGTAAAAAGTACATTAATCCTTTAGCGCCCAAAATACACATAGGATTAAAATGACCCTTCGGTCTTGGCGCCTAGTTTACATCTTGTAAAAAGTACATTAATCCTTTAGCGCTCAAAATACACATAGGATTAAAATGACCCTTCGGTCTTGGCGCCTAGTTTACATCTTGTAAAAAGTACATTAATCCTTTAGCGCCCAAATTACATCCGCCCATCTGTGGACAGGCTTTTCAATCCCCTTTCAATCTATTAACAAAAAAATTGTGATGTATTTTTTATAACAAACAAAAATTCATAAAGTTTACGTTTGAGCGCTGATATTTTTCGACTATTGTGAAGGACATTTAATAAGTAATCTATTAAAAAAAAAATTGTAATGAAAATATTTTTAATAACGTCAAAAAAAAATTCTTAAACTCAACGTTTAAGCTCGAAACTCCAAAATTATATAGTAGTAATCCGTGGATAACTTCGCAGGGGTTAATAAACTATATATTCAATCCAAAAATTAAATTACCAGAAGGAAAAAACTTTCAATATCCTTTTAAATGACGTTCTTTTAAAGTATTATGAAAAAAATCTGGTATAAATGCATTTAGCATATGTTGTAATGAGGGAGAGACCTTAATGCGTAAGTTAAACCGTAGTACCATCGTGTTCAATAGAGTTTCAATTTATATTTTCATATATTTCCTTCGACTATGTTATATTCACTACAAAGAGAGATCCCGCTGACGATACGACAATGACTTGCACTCAACGTTAGTTAAACTATAAGCTGTAGTTTGCTTTCTCGCCCAACTTTCGTTATAAAACGTATTTTAAAATCTCATTTCCGCTCCTATGCTTCGACTAGCATATTCTACAAACGCAGTGTATACATAACGTAAACCGCAATATACGAACCCGTTACTTTAATCCGTTTCGTGAAAGACAACAATGTTTTAACCGAAGAAAAACCAATAAAACTATCAAGATAAAAGCTCACCGTTGAGAAATTCTAACATCCTCATGTCGTGCAGCTACTATTACACTTCTAATTACATTTCGCTAAGTAATCGACTACGGATCGCGTGTAAAATATGCCAAGAAAAAGAAAAAGAACTCGGTATTGGTGTCTTCCTTCCGCAATTTTATTCAATTAATGTAGCAACGGTTCTAATTGGACGAGTATGTTTAATAAAATTATATGTATCTTAGTTTACAACGTTAACCGTGGTCCTTCATAGGATCCGAACCCTTCTGTGGTATCAGCCACTGAATATTTGAAAAAGCATTGGAAAAGAAGGTAGCAAAATCAATTATTGGGATAACTTACAGGCAAAGTCTCTTCTGGAAAACTATAACCAGAGTAGATTCAAGTAAGAACAATCTACGAATATCAACAAACACCTGAAGACGTTAGACCTAGCAGATAATGCGGCTGAACTGCATTTCCTTATCTATGCCTTCTCTCCAGCTTCTTCGTGGTTTTTCTATTCTCCTTTTCCCTTGTAGTGGCGCTCTTTCGAATCTTAGTTGCATTACGGATTTGTCGGGGAAAAGTCGATAGTCTTTGTAGCAGCATTGTTAATGATAATATCAACAGAAACATATCAACCGGCCAACTTCAAAACTTCTATGGGGGAGGTATCACAATTAAAAACGTTGGATAACTAAAACTTACTATAATACATCAACCAAACTATATACGAAGAAAGTTTAAACTACGTCGCACGAGCTAAATCTCTGGAACGCTGAGATCTCGGCGTTCGAGATCCGATCGCTTCGCTGTCTCGAGACACAATGAATTTCTCCTAGATTCCAAACGCCTCGCCTGGATTCGTGTAATACATGAAACATAGGTCAGAAGGTTTTTGGTTTTTCTCAAAGTAAGGTATAATGGAGAGTATTAGTTTTATTGTATGCTATTTAGAAAAATTAATTATATATCAATACCTAGCGCAAACTCATTTGCATTGTAGTAAGAAGAAACCTCAATTGAACCTTGTACTTTGTGATTTTTTCGCATCAGTTGTCCACTTCCTAATGTCCTTGCTACGTTTCTTCATTCATATTCATGTTAGTCAGTTGATTCATCGCATATTTTCTTTGTTTTAGCTTCCTAGTTTACCATGTCAGTTTCTTTCTGTAATTTATATTCCATGCACGATTATTTATTACTTATTTTCATTTAAATGATTCCATATTAATGAAGATAGTCATGTTTACAATATATGGAAAGTATAAATTTATAACTGCAGACCTAGACAGTGATCAAAAAATTTTACGAAACCTAGGAATTTCAATGAAACTCTTTAACCTACTTACATCCAGTGCAACCAAAATGAAATCTTACGTACTCGTCCACGATATGGACAATGAAGCAGGTCCTGTTCGATTATGTTAATAGAATCTAAAATTTTGTGGACCTGCTGGGTACAAATGTCTTTGGACATTCTGGATATGATTAAAGCGCATATGAACGAGTCTCCAACAGACCTAGTAAATAATCCGGTGTCATCCCGAATACATTGGGATAGACAAGTAAACAGTGTGTTTAATTAGTGTACTAAGAATTGGTTTTTATTTAAAAATAACCTTTTCCTTCATCATGAGAATTCCATCAGTTGATTTTGGTTAGCAAACGAAGGTCATGACAAAGCAGATAAAAGCCATCCAAGAAATCTTGGAGACTCTACGTTTATATCATTTGTAAACTTTTCTCCGCTTTCTCTATTTTTCTCTCCTGCCTTTCGTCTCTTGTTCTCTATCTTGCGATCTCTATCGCCATTTTCATACATCTTTCTTTTTCTACAATGATCATAAATTTCTTTTCACTTATCAAAATAAATATTTTCTGTTTTCCTGTTTTTTTATCAATAAGTTGAATTACTTAAATGCAACGCCGATATATTATATAAATTCCGAAATCATTTACTGTTCTAAGTCACAAAGTTGCCAACCGTGCCGGATTTCCCGGGACAGTCCCGATTTCCAATCACTTTTAGCGTGTTCCGCCTTATCTGCCCACGGATTGTCCCGTATCGAAGACTTTATGCATATTGAATCGAAATCAATTTCAATGCTTGAAAGAGTTCGTGGAGGAAGCCAAAATACAATGGCAAGAGCTTGTCAAACACTTACCAACTATGTAGTTGTTATTAGGCTCAACTCTAGAGAAGATTGCTCAAATGCATTGAAACAACTGCTGGAAGATTTGGACCAAGATCAACCAGAAACATTTGATCACCCGAAACCACTGTATATCTTCATTTTCTTCGTAAAAAAACCAATAGACTTCTTCATAAAGCTGGAACCAGCGCTACTGAACTTTTTGTAATTATGAAACGTTTGAAATATTAAATTATTGCTAGGGAAAAAGAACAATTTTTGTGGTTGGATGGACATTTTTCAAAGTGCAGTTTCCAATTTCCAAATTTCTTAAGACATTTGTCACTATTTAGATAAGAGTTTTGACTTCAGCGACGATAACCCTTTGAAAAAAATAATTTGTCTCTCCATGACGGAGGATAATTCTTTGAAAAGCCTTTTAGAAGTTGCTACTGCACTGGGCACTTAGAAACAAATCTCTTTAGATCATCTATTCGATGTGCAAGGAATCCATGGTAACAGCTCACTCAATTTTGTAAAAAATGAATATTCCTAGGCCTCTTGCCTCACGGATATGAGACAACTAGAAACGTGTTAACTCTAAAGTAATCACTCGCAGCCATTCCAATATCTTTATCAGGTGTTTTATAACATTTGTTGTATTTTTTCTACGCTTAATTCTACTCTATTTCTTCGAAAAACTTGAAGCTTTCAGGTACGTCTCATTTTCTTGGTGTGAATAATGAAAGAAATGAAAAATTGCTGGACAAAATGTGCTGCCCTAGGCTACAGCCTGCTGGTAAATCCACCACCATCTATTAAGTATTACTTGAAGGACTATAAAAAGCGTCAAAGAATTTCAAACGCATACCAGGCAGAATTTTGAAGAATACACGTACGCACGAAAAATATTAAAGAATCATTTTCGTATTTGAAAACTCAAAATGTATATCTTCTCACTCTTGTTTTGATATTAATCGATTTCGATTCTAATAAGTAGGGTACTCAAAGAGTGAAGTATTACTAAGAGATTGGAAATAAGTTGATTAAATAAATTGGTAAAATAACTGACAAATTATCCTTCAAATTATTTTTATCGAAATAAGAAATTTTGTATTTCCAATTATTTCTAAATGAGTAAAGATATAAAAACTTAACCTTCAAATTCGTTTACTGAATACATAAATCAATTCTTGTTTTTCTTTCTGTTAATTCTGTGACGTAATATGAAATGTAAATTTAGTACTAGTTGTCTGGTATAGATGTAGATCCAAAAGCGTAAGGAAAATACAACCTGACGTATACTAAATCAGCTGTCGTTTGGTGAAATTGATTTCGTAAATGCACACCTGGGTTAAATTTATATATTCGTTACTAGCGAGAATATTAACCAACAAGCTGAAAATCGTTTTGAAACTTTTATTTGGTCCTAAATGTATGAAATCTTACAAAAACCGCCAAATTATTGCACTTTTTTTGTAATTTTTTTACTTGTAGCTGGAAATTAATCCCGAAAATATTTTCCAAATGTCTCAATCTCCTATTGTTTTATATGAACTTATCTTTTATTTATAGCCTATCGGAGGTTGAAAAAAAAACGGCCCTCGTATTATTAGAGATATTCTAAAATGATTTTAACACTTGGCCCGTTCCAGTCTATTACCAAAGGCGTGCTCTGCATTTAAACATAACTTTTTGCACCTGTCTCTCACAGTTTCTCAATAATATGAGTGATTTGTAAATGCTGAACTTCTTTTGTAATAATTTCTGATATTTGTTAATTCTATTCAAATTTCTGAAGTGAAATGAAGGACGTCTCCTTTCTACTTCCACGCAATCGAGAATTGGTAATGATACCAATGATAGGAGTCCATGTTATAACGAATCTAATAATCCCTACGTCAGGAGATACGTTTACAATAAATAAAATAAAAGTAGGTGGACTTAGTAATTACATCCAACTAGTACGTATTTAGAATCTATATTAAGAACGGCGCGGTATTTTTAGTTGAAAAAAGTAGGTGAATATCAGTGCTCGCTCATTAGTTTTAACTCGCGTCAATCAAAATAAGTTGTAAAAGTGAAATGAATGAAAATTTATGTACATCATTTCGGAATCCAACGAAAATAACATGAAACATTTAATTTTAATTATTTTAGAATTTAATTTCCGTTTGGAATAGCAAAAACTATTTTAGAATTACCACATTCATATTATCGTTTACAAAATCGATTTTTCATAAAACTAGCTCCCACCAACCCGTCAAAACTATCCCTGAAGGGCAGAAGGTTCTTGGGAGAAAGGGGGGTATTAGTTCGTAAACTTGGCACAATAATTAAACACTCCC
This sequence comes from Diorhabda sublineata, assembly GCF_026230105.1. Taxonomy (NCBI): domain Eukaryota; kingdom Metazoa; phylum Arthropoda; class Insecta; order Coleoptera; family Chrysomelidae; genus Diorhabda; species Diorhabda sublineata. The sequence continues at coordinate 28,191,563 of NC_079481.1, forward strand.
AGTCAATTAGGACCAGATTATATAGTTAGGGACTCTTCGGGGGCTTTTGGAGAGGAGTTTATGGGGTTTCGTGCCCATTGAAATGCTTAATCAGCTTGATTTGAACTATTATTGTGCCAAGGTTTAGAAAAATTCGTCCATAAGTATTAATGGGGAAGGGGGGTTTGCCTACAATCCTCCAGGCACATTGGTCTATTATGAAGACCAAAAAAATTTTAACTGTCATTCTTCAATTTTTCAAAATAGCATCCTTTCGTATCTACATACTACTGCCAACGAGCTTCCAGGTCTTCATACGCCTCCAGTAACGTCTGGAGCAGAATGAGCTTGAGCGTTGATCTTATTCTAGAGATACTAGAGAAAATTTGGTGAGGCCAATCCTGGCAGGTCGTTTTCCGGTTGGTTAACTGAGTTTTCTGTTACGATTTCCAAAACTTGGGTTTGAGGAATGCTCATTTATTAGAAATCATCTTGAGACTTGTCCTATGATAACTGCTTAACAAATTTTTTACTCGCGAATCATTTTCGTTGGTCTTACTGGTCGAAGTGCGTTTAGAGCAGTTTTCGTCTTCAACTCGTCACCTACTTTCTCGGAACGGCTGGTCTCACTCAAGAGCATCGATCTAGCCATAGTAGGCCTCTTTAATTATGTCTTGAGTCTTGTTAACAAGCTTTATACGCATATCGCTTCTCCACGTTACATGATTCTGCGTGACAAGGCGTTTCGATGGGTGCAGAAGCTTCTCTTCCGCATTTTGGCTCCGAAAAAAACTAATCGTGTTATTTTTAGAACAGACCCTGTATAGTTATATAGTACAGACGATCTTCATAATTCATCTTTGATAGGAAACCCTTAGGTACATAATACATTTAGAATAGATACATTAGATTTTAACAGCCAAATATAATTCTATAAACGTCAATTTGAATTTTGAAATCTATGAATTTTAATATTTTTTACAAAAATACGATTCAAAACCACCGAAAATCTTAATCAATTATTTCCCAGACGATGAATACATAAGTATTCGAAAGCTCGGAAAATATAATATATTAAAGTTAGTTCACTTTGGTGTTTAATTGCCACGTTCCCACTTCTATATCTATATATCACCAATTTCTTTTGTCTGTTAAACCTAAATGTAAAACCGTGAATCAAAAAATGATTGATTACGAAACTTACTATAGTTTTGGAATTACGAAGAAAATGCTGAACGTATTTCTCTACTTTATAATAATAAATGGCAAATCCGCTATCTTCAAGGTTTCTGTCATTTGACTAATGAAATTTGAAAAAGCTGTTTTATTTATAGTCTTTTTTATGTACGAGAAAGTGATAAAATCTATTTCCTAATGCAGAGTTTTTTCATTTGAAACATTATCATAAAATAAGTTAAAACATTTTCTGAAATTTCCATAATTGTATCTGAGTTTTCGGTCCTTTTTAATCTCAAGCTGTACAGAAAACATAAGAAAACGGTTTGGACTGGTCAAAAGCCCTGTATATTAAAGATATACAGCCGTATTGTAGGATCTATTGGTACTTATTTGGCAATTAAAGTTAGAAACTTTGTTTTATTTAATTATTCTAAATTATTTACCGATAAATATATATGTAAAAGTGTTGATAATACAGTGAAATTAGTTAGTAGTGCGATTGGCGTTGGGAAAAAAAAAACTCCACGGAAAATAAAATCATTAGAAAAAAGTACTTCGAAGGAAAGTGCATTAGAAAAGAATTTATGACAGTGGACAAAGCTCTTGCCACGGTGCGTGATCATAAGTATAACCCTGAAATGTGTCCAAGGAAACTTTTAAAAGACCAGGTTTTCGATGGAAAAAGTATTCTAGAAAATATATTGCAATAGAAAGTAGCGATATTGTAGTATGGAGAAGAAAGGACTAAAAAAGAAATAAGAAACAAAAGTATAAGTATATTTTATTTAGATGAGACGTGGATCAAAGAGGATATACACGAAATAAGTTTTGGTAGGACGAAACTGAAACCAACTAAGGCTTTCCACCATCAGAAAAGGAGACTACCATGAATGCTGATGTCTTTGAAGAATGGTTCAAACACATGATAGATCTTCTTCTTTAGAACTGTATAATAGTAATTGATAATGTAAATAATCACTAGAGAATTATAGAAAAATTTGGTTGAAAAAGTTGCATGAATTCAAAGAACATTAAGTTCAATTCTGGTTTTGTGAGAAGAGTAGAAGTATTTTTTGTGTTCCCTTCGTAACGAAAAATAAAAAAAATACTAAATTGCAAAAAATCTTGGAAAGACGGCGGGTACATCTCCACCATATTGTGGACTAAACCCTATTGAACTGGTATATAAGGAGAAGTTTCAAGAAAAATTAATTGTTTTAGAATCAGTGATGTTAAACAGTTGTTTGAGAAAATATGGAAGTTGGACAATATCGCTGAGGGAATGATTGAGACTTCTTCTTCCTCATCGTAAGATAGGACTTAGTCCTATGTCTGCATCAATGGTTGCCTAGCTGCAGTTGGGATGAGGAAGACCAGCTTCCATACCATCTTGTAGGTGGTCGTGATATATTCGGTTTTTCTTCCTTTGCAATCTTTGCCAACCTGTCATCTGACATTCTGTCCATTCCATTCCCTTCGTCGATGTTAAAAGCTTTCGCTATTTGTTCAAACATATACAGTAGCCTTTGTAAGTTATCTGCGTCATCAGCATAACATACTATTTTTATTTCTTTGTTTCCCATCCGGTATCCTCTTCCAGTTTGCTTTACCTCTCATCCATTATGACGCTGAACAAGATCGGTCTGAACCCCGATTGAGACTCTTATTGTAAATATTGGTTTTGACAGTTCATCTTCTGATTTTGAGTTGTAAAACGTAGCTCTACTTATACTGGTGAGGTTTTATATTAAAATTATTCCTTCCTAGAACGTAAGGTTGTTCAAAAATCAAAGTTGAAACCCCTAGTCCTATATAACACAATGTTCTTCATACCTTGTGACAATTTAGAAAAAATTTTTTACCTTCAGCTGTTTAGGAGCAGGTTAATAATGTGATAATATAAATGTACACCCTATGTATTCATTATTTTTATACAAATGTTATTTCCTGTTCGAGGTATAACTTGAAAAAATATTTTAACCGAATTGATGCATCCTACGTAATTCTGTGATTAATTTCCGCTCGAATGGTGCCACAATTACTCATAATCGAACGCAAACACCAATTTCTTTGGTGTTTGGCGTTATTCGACTGCAAAAAGGTCGAGTTTGATGTTTTATTATTACGCTCCTTCGTCTTTTGCGTTCCCCGGATTAAGTCTGGATTGATTATTGCTTACAAAAATTTAAAAAAATCTTTGACAGAGCATATAACCTTAAACTTGTGATTTATACAACAAATCGCGGATTTTTTAACTTAACCTCGTATTCTTTGGATCAGTCATGTCAAAGATGCGGCCCGCGGGCCGTTTCCGGCCCGTGGGTCGTATCAATAAGGCCCGCAATCGCAATGTGTCACAGAAAGTAGAATTATGTTTTTTAGAGCAATTAGACTTAATTACATTCCTCTACAGATGTATTAAATACTCGTACTCTCAAGTCTACGGATGTTTATATATGTTGTAATAATTTAATATATGGCCCACTGCAAAATTGAGTTTGACACCTCTGCCTTAAAGTGTTTTTATCATCTACTCATTATAATAATATTACAACTCCATCTCGTGAACCGTTTTCTATTTTAATGAGAAGTCACGACGAGCGGATGGTGTTTAAAATGAGATTTGAACTGTTTTTATGAAAGGAAATGGCCAATAGATTCAGAAATTATGTAAATTACTGTGTATGTTAACGATTGTAATTACGGAACATCTCCCGAAGGTTGTTATATTAAAGAAAAACGGTGAAAAAAATGAGTTTTTAGCAGAAAAAAATTAGATTTTCACTTTAGCTACGATAAATATATTGTTAGTTTCCGCATTGTTTATAATGACACCTGTCGAAATTTCAAAAATTAGTATTAATACTCATGAAAACAAAACTCGTTTTTTTTCTTAGATAAGAGAAAAAATGATTTATGATATTGATTAAACATTTTTTACGTGGAAAAACTGAAAAATGTCACGTAAATATTATTCTGGACATGTTTCGTCATTTAGAATGATGGTAAGTGGTTTAAAACGTCTTGCGGCGTTGTCCGATGTCTAATTGCCATTCTTTCCTGTCGCTGCAGTTGTTATCGTTGAGATTTCGTACACTCATTGATTCGTATACTCTCCTTTAGTTTGCGTGCTAAGGGCCCTTTCACACCAAACGAATCCGAAGCTCCGTTTAAATGTGAAGGGACTCTTTTCCCGCCTTCAGACCGGACGAATCTGGTTCAATCAGGTTTGATTCGAGATCGCACTTGATTCAACCTGTCAGATTTCTCGTCCGGTCAGTCTTGAATCAACAATCATACGAGATGGACGTGGAGCTATTAATTTTAAAAGTTCTTCTGTGTGGAGGAAAATTGGCGAAGAATTAAACATTCCCAAAACATTTCTTGTTTTCTTTTTCCACCGTTGCCTCCTACGAAACACTATTGCATTTAAAACAACTGCGTCCATGATGATAGCTCAAAAACAACTAAAAGAAGGAAAACAAAAAGAAGATGAAAGGATTTTTATAGATTCAGGTTGATTCGGCTGGTGTGAAAGAGTGGAGATGATTCAACTTGATTCGGAGTGATCCAGATTGATTCGGATTCTTTTTGTGTGAAAGGGGCCTAAGTCATCTGTTGGTCATCTGCAATTGGAGGGTGTCATGGTCGATTTGGATCCCAATTCCTTGTTGTTGAGTTGAAACAACAACTTGCATTAAATGTTAAATATGATAAAGCTACTTTTAAGGTGATTCTCTCGATTATTAATGCTAATCAAAAGTAAACTGCCTTTAAAAATTCAAACGAATATTTGAATATCTTCAAATGTAATCAAAGTTCTTTTTATTGTCGATATGTCACAGAAGATGAAGCTTAGTTGCACCATTATAAACCAAAAACAAAAATTAAATAATGAAGGAAAGTGCTAAGTTGGAATTTCTGCAACCGTTGGCGATAGTCATACTGAATACACTGTTTAGACCACCACTGAATGTAAACAGTTCAAATTCAGTCTCTGAAGACGAAGACTTGGTCATCGAAACGCGCACCAGGCAGTGTAATGAAGGTGTAAACAGTGTTTTCAGAAGGAAAAGGAAAGTTCAACCAAAAAAATTGTGATATCAGTGTTCTGGGGTGATGTAATATTTATTGCTTATACTGGACGTCCCACGTCGAGTTAAAACTATCTGTATATGGCAAAATACTTGATAAAATCATGAAAATTTTTACACTTGGGTTTTCGGATACGATCTTTTTAACTAAAATATTTTCAATGAAATCGACTGTAACTTTATTATTGTAAATAGAACATCCTGTATATTAATACATTTTTTAAATCTACGTAAAATTTTAATATACTTTTGTCTAAAAACTTTTTTCGAAAAATGCATATTTTTTGAATTATTAATTTTTTTGTAAAAAATTTGACCGATGCCGACCCTTATAAATTATTTTTTTACGAGGATACCCTTAAAGATATGAAAATGGTTCTGTTCCGTTACTTTTAGCAAGGTAAGACGTATTTGAATCTATGTTGAAAAACGTTCCATTTTATACAGGGTTTGTATAAAAAGTGTTCAAAGTTTAACTCCATAAATATCAAACTTTTTTATTTTTTTAAATAGAACTATCGTTATCCAGATATTAAATGTTTTCTGTAAATTTTTAGAGATGCAGGTATGCTCTAAATTTTATTTTGACCCGTTGATATAAGCACTAAGAAATAAAAAAGTATTTTTCTTTATATTGTCAAGGTCTGTATAAAAAATTAAATCAAATTGTACATTTGATATATTTTAAGTTTTAAATTATTATTGTCTGTTTTAATAAGTTTTAATCTTTTATTTATACGTTTAGTAGGCTAATAAATGACACTTATTTAACTGTTATTGGTCAATTAGTCAATCGTCAAAATGGCTTGTTCTCAATTTAATAAAAATAAATAAAATTTTGACCACACCTGCATCTCCAAAAATTTACAGAAAACATTTAATCTCTGGATAACTGTGAGGTTAAGGTATAGGAAAATATAGATGAATTTGCCTTATTTTTTACCCCTGAATGCATTAAAATAGAAAAAACCGGGCGGCTCTATTTAAAAAAATAAAGAAGTTTGATATTTATGAAGTTAAACTTTGAACACTTTTTATATACACCCTGTATAAACTAAAAATTTTTTCAAGATATATTCAAACACGTCTGACCTTGCTAATATCAACCGAACAGAAACCATTTTCATATCTTTAAGGGTATCTTCATAAAAAAATAATTTATAAGGGTCTGCAACGGTCAAATTTTTTACAAAAAAATTATTAATTCAAAAAGTATGTATGTTTCGAAAAAAGTTTTTAGACAAAAGTATACTTAAACTTATATACGTAGATTTAAAAAATGTATTAATATATAGGGTGTTCTATTTAAAATAACATCCGATAACCCAAACGTCCTAAATATTATTTTTTGAAATAGAAACTAAATGTGTACAATTAAAAGGAAGTTATGTTGAGAAGAAAAATATCTTTTTCGCAGTAAACTAAGTTTTCTATCTAACTGATACTACATTCTATTCTTCTCCCATTGTTTTCATTTTATTTAATACATTTAATTCAAACCGTTGGACCACATTTTCTGTTCTAATACCTCAAAAAGAGTTTTATTTGAATTGAGATTCAAGTCACGTAAAATATTATGTACGTCTTCGTGACTTCGATTAAATGAACCAAAAATATTTCGTGGAAAATAAGTATCTAAGAGAAAGGGAGGAGACGTGAAAATTTATGTGAAATTAAGAAGGTTATCAAAGTCAATTAAGGAACAAGTGGTTAATTACATTAACTGTTTGGTAGATAATTTGTTTGGCAATACTTTTTTATATTCCATTCAATTAATTATTCGAATTTTCCTTCAATTTTTTCCCTGGCAGTGTCACCCTCATTGAAAATGCAAATCTGCCGAAACTTTTATTTTTTGTCAACTCCAATAAATTTTATTGTGTTAAAATTGATGTTTTATTGGTAATTTTCTTATCAAGTGAAGTGTGAAGTAATAGAAAATATTGTATTAGTTCAGCTTATTATCAAAATCATTTAATATCATTTTTTTGAGACCTCTACAGCAGTACATTATCCGCACCTGCAATCTAAATTATCTAATAATTTCCTCCTCTGTTCAGGGCTTGTCCGGTCCTGTGAATAATTTTAAAAACAGTTAAATTGAATATTTTGTCATTCTCGCGTTAAAAATTGTTTTTTATTTTTTTGTTACGATGACTAATACCCGCAGGAACAATTTTAATCTTGATAATTGACTAACCAAACATGGCAACATGGCTAAATTACCTGCCCACTATATGATGTTCGACCCTCTCAGAGATTTTATTCATTCATGATGCATGAGATGTTTTTCAGGATTTTTTTTCTGGTTTAGAAACGAATCTGTATGCTAGAAGCGGTGCACCTTCATGCCAAGAATAATGAAATTTAAATAAGTGTCCGCGTCGCAATAAGCATGCAGTTGTTAAAATAGAAAAAAAAAAGAGAGACAGAATGTGACAACATCTTAAATGATACTTATTTACTATTATCGTCGGTAGATTTAAATGCTGGCCAACTAGTTTAGAGATCATAAAAATATTATTAAAAAAGTGTGTTATTATTATTATTTTCCACTCAAACTTCATCGCTTTACAGATTTTGTTTATGCAAAAATATTTGTGGTTACGTAACATTCAACCATATTTATATAATACTTTTATATGAACAGTTTAAACGAGAAGGAATGTCTCACTATTAAGGTGCCGACAATATCCATTTTCCCTCTCGTTCGAGACACTTTATTTACCGTGCGCATGCTTGAGGATGCGCAGACCAGAGCTGGAATCTCGGAGGATAGAGAAAGCGTTATCATTCTGTCTTCCTTACTCGAAACAGCTTCCACTTACAGAAATTGTCCAATTTCTGTGACACACAACAAGCAGCTGGCTCAATAATGTCAATGATTTGATTGATTAATGGTTTATTATACATAGCTGGGTCACATAAGTAAGGAAGATTAAATTTAAAAGATTTGTGGAACAGCGAAGTGTTCGAAGTTGAAATTTTTAGGCTTACAATGAGTCGAAATAGATTTCTCTTTCTATTTAAATGTCTTCGGATTGACGACAGAAACACTAGACGTGAAAGACTCCTAACTGACCGACTTGTTGCAGTGCGAGATCTTCTTCAACAATTTGTGACAAACTGTCAGGCTTGTTATACACTCAGTGCGTATATGTTACATTAGAGGAAAAATTGGAAGCATTTAGAGGTCGTTGTTCGTTTTTCCAGTACGTACCTTCTAAACCAGCGAAGTAATGGTTGAACATTTTTGCTCTAACAGACGCAAAAGTTTACTACACTTCCAATTTAGAAGTATATGCTGGAAAGCAACCTTAGGGCCTCTACTGTGTAATAAATGTCTCGATGTAGTGGAATGGATGATAGAGCCTATTCGTCTTACTGGTCGTAATGTGATTGCAGATAATTGGTTCAGTGACATAACGTTATTGAAAACGCTTTCAGAAAACCATCGTTTATCTTTTGTCGGCACTCTGACAAAAAACAGGCAGATACCGCTAGAATTGAAAAACCTAAAGAACAGGGAAACGTTTTCCAGTATATTTGCTTACAAAAAGGAGGGCACATTGGTGTCATATTTGCCAAAAAATAAAAGTAAATTGAGAAATTGTTTGGTGATTTCCAGGTCGCACTTCGACGGAGCAGTTGATGAAAACATTGGCCCATTGAAAAAATTTGCTCGACGATACGTAGACGAAGGCCGATGGTGTTTTTTCTCTCCTGAATATTACCGGTATTAATACCCAGGTAATATATTTAGGGAATGGCAACGATGTACCAGTCAAACGGGAAATTCTTCAACGATTAGGAAGGGAATTGATAGAAGAGCAGCTCCAGAAAAAATACCATCGCTTCCTCCGGCCATGTTGAGCAGATTGAACGAAATCACCTCACACTTTGGAGAGACAACAAAAAGCAATAAATAGACCCTCAGTGGCAGAAACTTCATCAAGAAAAAGGTGCGCCCCTTGTCAAAAAGAATAGAAGAAGAGATATACACAGTATAGGTGTCAAAAATGTGGACAGTATGTTATGTCTGAGTGATGATTGTTCTTTTATTTGTGCTAAAGGTTGTACCTCAGAAGGATCAATGAATAAATAAATTGAATGAATATTATTTTCCAGTGTATTTTTGCTCCAGCCTTATATCTTCGTTTTTTATGTTGATATGACTATGTAATATCTAAAACCATAATTGGTATTTAGTATGTATTACCCAATAAAAAGACAGAGTCATCTGACAGATGACGGGTGACTACGTTTGTTCATGTGTTAAACGCACGCGATGGCAACTTGCAAGCCACAGTCATTTTAGTAAATAATCATTATATTTTGCTTGAGTGAAATATGGGATAAATTATTCAGATTTTCAGCTCTAATAATAAGGGTTTTTCTAATAAGAGGTATTATTTTGATATTCAAAGAAAAATGCCATTTTTTGAGATAAATGAACGGATGTTTATTTCATTATAAAGAGGAAGGTATGCCAATAATAATGGAACACAACATCAGCCAAATGGCCGCCACGACTGCCCTTACAGGACCATATCCTTTTCGTGAAATTTTCCGTAACCAAATTGCAAAGCGGCTGCCCTATGTCCTCGATAGCCTCACGAATTCCATCTTTGAGGTCTTGAATCGATGCTGGACTGTTGGCGTAGACGTGGATCCAAAGGAAAAAGTCGCAAGGTGTTAAATCACAAGATCTCGGTGGCCAATTGTGATCACCTCTTCGAAAGAAATTTTTCCCGTAAAAGATCGATGGTTTCGTTGCTTGTATGGCACGTAGCGCCGTCTTGTTGAAAGTAAACGTTGTCCAAATCAATACCATCCAATTCCGGCCATAAAAAATCATTAACCATCTCTCGATAGCGCAATCCATTCACCGTAACTGTTGCTCCAGCCTCATTTTCGTAAAAGTAAGGTCCAATGACACCGCCAGATCATAAACCGCACCAAACAGACACGCGTTGAGGATGGAGAGGATTTTCAACAAAAACTCTTGGGTTTTCCGAGCCCCAGATTCGAGAAGTTTGTTTATTGACGTAACCACCAATGTGGAAATGGACCTCATCAGTTAAGATGATTTTTCGATGAAATTCCGGATCATTTTCATACATTTCCAGGACCCAATCAGCAAAGACACGACGTCGTTGATGATCGACCGGCTCGAGTTCTTGTGTTAACTGAACTTTATAGGCCTTAAGACCCAAGTCTTTATGCAAAATACGGTGTAATGACGTTTGTGGAATGGCTAATTCCAAAGAACGACGAGGAATGGACAAACCTGGGTTTTATTCAACACTTTGGGCTACAGCAGCAATATTCTCAGTTGTACTTGAGCGACGTGCACGGGTTTTATTCTTCACATCACTAACTTGTCCCAACAACTCAAATTTTTCCACCAATTTCTGTATTGCGGTTCGAGAAGGTGCTTCACGTCGACCCAAAAATGTTTTAGTTTTACGAACGGTTCTCTGCCAAACTTTCACCATTTTTATAGTGAATTTTAATAATTTCAATGCGTTGTTGAAGCGTGTATCGTTCCATTTTCATTAATGGCGTAGTTTCTACTTGTCAAATGTCAAAAAATGACGGCTTCAAAAGTGACATTTGTTCAAAATAACACCTCTTATTGGAATACCCTTTAATATCAAATGAAGGTACTGACCATGATATAAATATCAATATAAATTTCTTATTTCTTAGATCTTTTCTACATCTTCTTAATTTTAGGTTTCAAACTTAATTTTTTCAATAATTTTATCTATCTTTCAAAAATCATTAAAAACAACTCCCTACGAGATTGTCAATTTAAAATTATGAATGGACTATATTTTCTCGCGTACAGATTCAATTAAAAATTATATTTCCAATTTAAAATTTTTAGTGCCATCTATGACATAAATATTCTTCTGTTTTTATTGCTTTACATATAATTTGTGATTTTAAAACGAAATAAAAATAATAATACGAAATAACTCAATAATATACCAACGTTCATTCGAATTTTTTGTTTTATCTATAAATTTCCAACAATATGGCAACGTAGCAAATAATATCAGATCGTATGATTGAAATGTATCGCTTATCTCATCCTAATTGGATACGGGTTCGACTTTCTATGTTTTAAAAGAATCAAAAGAGGATGAGATGAATCAAGAGTTGCTCTGGTGTACGTCCGTTGTCTGTGGTAGGTACAGTTCGTACCATAAACGCCTATTCACTGGTTTAATATAATGGAGCGAACAAAAAACTTTAGATAGATAATGGTTTTATTAATCTTATGACGAAGGGTAAATACCTGTTACGGCTAAACATTGGCGTTTCGGTATAAAAAAATTGATAGTTAAATAATTCATAGTTTGAACAAATCTAATTGTGATTAAATTGCATAGCGAATTTATCCAGAGACATCTAGAAAGTCCGGAAAATTGATAATAAAAATGTTACAATTTGTTTCCATGCATAATGATTTATATACACAATAGAATATATTTTGACATACTCGGTTCTTTATTTTTTATCAAGTACCCTGTATAATTTTTTAATGCATCGAAAACTCGATTCTGAATATTACAAGTGAAATAATTATAATTTTGTACAAAAAATACGGTAAGAGTATGATAAGCCACCTCACGACGATCGTCGTAAAACTCAATACGTAGATTATTGATGATACGAAAAATCGATTTATCATATCATTTACTTCCGGATATACCGGAAGTCGCCATTATCTCAGGACGGCTGACAGATATCGAACTATGAGTAGCTTTGTTCGATAGATCTGATCAAGATCTATTTGTGTGTGAAAAGTCATGATGATTGACGGATACGCAGAATAGTTTCTGCGGAAAAGTATACAAATGCATCGTTTTTATCAAAAATAAATTGAGTTCAATTAGTAGATGGCAGCAGTGCACCGTTACACTTTATCTATTGCATAGTATTCAACTTTCATTTGAAATTTGATCATTACCTAACCTAACCTAACTTATTCTAACTTAACCTTACAAAAATGACTAAATTTTCATTTCATCTATTGATTTTTTGTGAAAATAATGCATTTGTATACTTTTCCGCAGACTTTTTACACACAGATAGATCTTGATGAAATCTATCGAAGAAAGTTATCCATGGTTCGATATCTGTTAATCTTCCTGAGATAATGGCCGCAAGTTGAAGTTTCCGCATAAAATAGAATATGATTTTTCATAGTATCAATAGTCTATGTATATAGTTTCATGATGATCGTTGTGGGGTGGCTTATCATACTTGTGCTTTTCAAATTAATGAAGTTTTGTAAAATACACTCAACGGCACAAAAACCTCACAGTCAGATTTGGTCAAAAATACTTGAACTACCTGATGTAGATTCATGTAAATATTTCATTAAGGGTGCTCCCGTGTATTTATTACGTATAGAAATGGTTTGGAGCGCTTTGAAATCAAAAATACGTAATTATTATTTACTTTAAATGCGTTTTTCATTCAAAACATACGTTATATCACAATTTGATGATTATGTGTGGAAAATTGTACGGAACATGTCATAAAGAAAATCTATTTTGCCACCCGTAACGTAAATAATAAATAATTAAACTTGACAATCGCCTATTCTGATTGCTTTTCAAATTCAAAAGTTTTTTGAAATACACTCAGCGGCAAAAAAACCGCACATTCCACAAATGAGTATTTATATTGATTATTAACCAAAAAAAAAAGATTAAAATAAAGAAAAAATAAGATACTAACACATTTTTTGAAAATCTTTATCCCTCCTTTTTATTAGGTTGTCTGACAAGACATGTTATTTTAATAGCGGGTATATCTCCCTCTAAGCAAAGGGCTCCTTTCAGGCAAGGAAGAAATAGAAATTTTTAAGTATTTCACAGGCATAGTATTCCATTATTCACGAAGAACAATTCGGAGTAGACTTAAGTCGCTAGGAAGAGTCTAACACGCTTTCCTAAATTATCCCTCAAATGCTATATGGGATTCATATTGGTAGATCGTGCAGAACTGTGATTCCCAGTTTCTCCAAGTCTTCAGTAACGGTTTTGGCAGTGTGGATGAGCATTATCCTACATTAATATAAATGGGTCACCATCGAATGGAACTCAGCCTCTAGAAACACTTCCTCGATGTACCTCCGAGCAGCCAGAACCCCATTATTCATGAAAATGAGTTCACCTCTGGCGTGGAAATTAATTCTACTCCAAACCATAACTGATCTCCTTTTGAAAAGCCGTGATTCGCGAAGAGTACATCGAGCAAATCGCTCTCCTGATCGTCTTCACACTCTGACTCGATTATCGTAAGTTGTATCGAACAAATCGAGACTAATTCACGAATAAAACAGTTCCCCAATGCTCTACAGTCCAAGGAGCATGCTGGTTGGCAAATGAAGGTTTTCCATAGGTTGGAGTCTTGTCGCGGATCACCTGGATACAAATACATGCTCCCGTACTGTGCGCTTACACGTTTGTTTCACGTAACTAGTCTGTCTCGAACCTCGGGAGCTGTTAAATGTCGATATTTCAATACCTACAGCGTGATAAATCTATCATCTTCTGCCGTTATTGCCCTTGGTTGCCTACTGCCAGCCCTCCGATAGAAGCTACTACAGTTAGCCTTCAAAACGAAAAATATGAAGTGTTTATTAATATAGTAAATAGAAAAAAATTATAAGGACGAAACCAATGCGTAATAATTAATGTTTAATGAACGCCTATGAAGAGGAAACCAATGCGTGATAATTAATGTTTAATGAACGCCTATGAAGAGGATTTAAAGCAATGAAGTGATAATCTATAGTTGTTTTATTTATTGGACGTAATGCGTCAACTATAATGCGAATGTAATTAATTCAAATTTATATATTTTGTTCATCAAAAAACGTACAAATTAAAATTTGAACCGTATCGTATGAAATTTCTAATCTAAACAAGTTGTAGGTGAAAAAACAATCTAAATTTTTGAAAACCTGAATAACCTACAGATAATTCCAATTTAGAAATTCTATTATATTATTATTATTTTAAAAATGGGACACCGCTAAATACGGCAGAATCCTTTGTTATTTTCAACAATTTACCTTATTTATACGCTATTTAATTTTATACGCGTTTAGACTTGGAAGTTGCTGATTTTTTTTATTTGATATGCAAACAAAAACGAATGTGTCAATATAAAATTTGCCACTAAGCTCTTAGAGCTCTATCCAAACGTGTTAATGGCTTTTTCATGTCGTCGGTTTTATTGACTAAAAATTGGAATTATTTCGTCTAACAACTGCTATGATTTTGCAAATCATATTGTTAAATGCTACACTAAAAATAGTCGGAGGTCTGTTTTTGTTATATTTAGAATTTAGAAACTCAGTAGCGGCGTGTTTTTCATTGAAAACGAACTTTGTAGTACAGATTTCTAAAGGCTGTTTGACATTGTATAAGTTGTATACACAGTACCCCTTATTTTACCCTCCATGAACGTATCGTCTCGGATTACTTAATTTTTGTCTTATAATTAATGTTACTGTTTAGAATCATAAATTTACCTAGCTAACATAAATTTATTATTGTATTCGTTAAGATTTTAATGTGCACTGACCGTTTCTAATGGGAACTAACGTCATAGTTAAGCGCTTCCAAGTGTCCCTTAAACACGTATCAAATTACTTTTATTTTATATTGATATGACATAAATTAACATTTTATAATTATTTATAGTTTTTGTGTACAATAGAATTCTGGTATTTAAAGCGGTTTCTAAACAGATACGAGGTTTTACATAGTTTGACATTCGTCGAGTACGGTAGTCGGATTATTGATTAATTATTTTCTTACATAATAAATAGTTTTTTACAAAGTAGTTTTAATACAAAGAATATGGTTAACTATCATTGGTTTGCCCGAAGATACTTTACAAAAACTGTGTGAACGTCGCAGACTGAAGGTGAACTAATACCTATTAACTTGACCCACATATTTTATACTAAATTTTTCCACTAAACAATTTCCTCCTGGAAAAAATGATTCCAGCGTAAAACCTCTTTGGTACACACAATTAAATTAATCCTCCCCAATATACCTGATTTTGAGAAAAACCCAAAACCTTCTATCTGACCTTTGTTTTATACTTATACGAACCCAGGCGAGGCGTTTGGAATCATGCATCATTTCAAAACATGCACAAATATGTTTTCCTATGTTATGAACTCATATACTAAAGTTTGGCATATGCATCGACTAGATGTTTCTATTTTTTTGTAACCTATTTGCAATATGTTTTTGTAATGACATTTTTTGTTTGTTTACGGCAATCTCGAAATTCCGATAATTCTAAGATTCTAGAAATGCTTTTAATATATAAATCGGAACTCGAAGTAACGTAGTTAGTCAATAATTTGATGCCATAGTGAATATATCGGGATAGTGACAGTGATATAAAGAGTGTATGTAAATAAATCGATCTAAGAACTTTCAACTTGCTACATCCTGATGGAAATATTTGACGAAAACAGACCTTGTTTGAACTGGTAATAAAGATATTCTAATTATTCATTATTTTGTTTTTTAAGTGTGTTTATATTTATAACTGATGTATTTTCTCTAGCTTAGCTGTTAATTTGACCTTCAAGCGATAATTTCTTGGCAAACATCGTTTTATCGAGGAAAATTTGTCTGGTCCTTATAAAACAATTTCGTTTACTAATAATAACAACAAACAATAACCACGAATAATATAGAATTACGTTTGCAAACGTAGCGGATAGAAAATTGGCAACAATGGCTCCATTATATAGTGCAGGCAACGTCCGATGCAATTTTTTTTTTATATTATTTGTATGGTAAATATGTACCAGAAATTTGAAATGTTTTCGTTTTTTTTCTGGCCAATGGTCGATTCACATCCCCAACCTTGCAGAGGAGCAATTCCTATATCAGGGCCAACTTGAACAAATCTTTATTCTATAAAAAATTTCCCTTATTTACCTGAAATTTTTTCAACGAATCTCTCTCTCTTTCTTTACTAGTATGTCGATAATTAGGAAACCAAAGAAATGTGAATATTTTTATCTTTATCCTTGTTTTAATCTTGTCCAATTTATTTTTACTTCACGGATTTTAAAAATTCGTTAACTTACCAACTGTCTGATGGCTGCAATAAATCGATAGGTTACAGGTTAACGTCCTACAGGAACGAATTTCTCGTTTGGGTTTTCTTTATAGTCTTACTGAAGCATTCATCTGAGTATATAATCAAAAGCCTTTTACCAAAGTGGAAAATCGGATTCACACAAGTTTAATATCCTATAGAATAGATATTATTTGAAGATATCTATGATAATAACGGTCGTAATTTAGTCAATCATACGTTAAATTCCTTTTGTGTTATCGTATAAACATCAAATATCCATCAACCATTCTAGAATAAGATTTACCAAGATATGAAAATTTGTATACTCGCGATTTATGTATATTATTAAACAATAAAAAAACAAAATTGTTTTTTGGAACTGGCTATATAACAGAAATCACTACTGCGCCATTCAAATTGAATAAATTAGAAAACTATGTGAAGAAAAACGTGATTAGTATGTTAAAAACTTACGAGGGTGAATCTAATATTTGTATAAACAAAATTTATTCTATATAATTCTCTTTTTATATTACACATTTACCTACTTGATGGTCGATATCAAATCGTTTGCCTCCAAGTGCTTCTTAGAGAAGACTAAACATATGAAAATCACATTGTGATAAGTCTGGACTGAAGATGGATGATCGAGTATTTTCCAGTTCATTTTCATCAGTTTACCGTGGAGGATCAACACCTTGCTGATGAGTCAATATCGTCTTTACGTCAATATTTAAATGCTCAATTTGATCCAAAAAACCGTTACAAATCGCAGACAATCGAGCTTTGGCTTTGATTCGGCTGTGATGAAGTTTGAGGCAATTCAACAACCTTGGAACTCAAAGTGCTAACATTTCTGAAACCTAACTATTTTTTTATGAGTGGTTAGAAACTTTTATAGCTGACACCAAAATCTTACGAAGGAGGATTCGCGTCCACGAACTTGCTTGATTTCATTGTACCAAATCTTCACTCTTAACCATGAAAACGTAGCTTTCCAGAACTGAGTAGTCGGAGGTAAATTTTGGCTTGTTTCACGATATCATAGACAAGGGATTGTTAGGACTTATAAATTGCTGTTTTTCTACTTTAGGTATTCCTTTCTCCTCATTTCACTATACACAACCATGAATGGAAGCATCTTTGAAAGGGTTCTCCCGTCGTGTCCACGTCCACATCTTTAACTTATTCTACTTTCATCGAATTATTGGCTAACATAAATCAGTTTTTTCTTGAAAGGAAACGAAGAGAACTATTAGGGGTCAATGAAAAATGTTTTTCCTCCGAATTCGTCCAAGGTTAATTCACTGGATATTATACAAATAGTTTCGGAAATAAAAGATATCCAAATGCGTAACGAGATACGCCCATTTGAATGGAGAAACAACACTTTTTCCATAGCTTGATTTTTGTTTGTAATTTCGCATTACTTTTTATAAGAGTTTGTTTTGTGTAATCCAGTATATACATATACATATAATTCACAGTTCCTTTCCAGATACTTTCCTACTGCCCCGGAAAAATGTAATTCTCTTTCTACGTCTTCCGAAAAGAAGAATCTCGTAATGCGAAAAAGTATTTTTGGATGAGTGCCAAAAACTGGCGCTGAGAAATAAAACTTGCCTAATTAAAGGACAAAGGGACGTTACGTTCTTTTAGATACGTCGCTTTTATTTCTCAAAGGAAACAGAAACGGTCTCAAACGCTGTTAGAGGAAATTTATAAAACTTGTTCATTTTTTTGTCATACTTTTTGAGGAGATATTAAATATACAGAAGTTAATTCTGTGTATATACACCATCAAGTCGTCCAACTTAAAGGGACCCTCTCAACTTGAGATGTTTTTTTGTAAATTAATCACTTTAGACCGGACTTTTTGTTCATAAATTCATTGTGCCTTGCTTATTATTTTTTTTTTTTATTGTTGGTGAACAAGTAGAAATTTCTCGACCTAATCTTACTGATCATACTATTTACGCTACCACTTCACCCAACACTCACAATTTCATAGTCTGACGCGCGTTTCTTTAACCAAGCTATCGTCTTCAGAGAAGCGTGATTGGTTGTACTCGATTCTTAGGTCAGTCCTTATTTTAAATTAGCTATATGTTCTTTAAACCGGACATTAAAGGATCTCTTAGTCTACCCAATATACTTCCTGGCACAATCATTACTAATCTAATAGATACTCTTTTCCAAATCTGGTATTTTATCCTTAGGATTGCCCAACAATTGTTTCAATGTATTGCTGGGTTTATAAACCCAACAGGATTAAAAGGGGTATCAGGGCAAATTTTGCTTGTTTTTTATTTTGATTTTGGGAAAAAGTGGTTTTACATAGAGAATTTTTAGAAAAATACGACAAAAAAGGCGGGACGAGTGAAAAACAAGAAAGACAGAGAAATGAATAGAGAAAAGAGGAAAAGAAAGAAAGATATGAAGATATAGAGACAAAAAAGACACGGAAAGAGATACAAGAGAGAATGAATGAGGGAAGAGACGTGAAAGAAAGGGAGATAAACATACCGAAAAAAAAACAGAAAGAGAGAAAGAATGAAGGATGAAACGC
Source organism: Diorhabda sublineata (assembly GCF_026230105.1). Taxonomy (NCBI): domain Eukaryota; kingdom Metazoa; phylum Arthropoda; class Insecta; order Coleoptera; family Chrysomelidae; genus Diorhabda; species Diorhabda sublineata. Next base: position 28,210,529 of record NC_079481.1, read on the forward strand.
GATAGAAGAAATGATAAGTGAGGGTGGTAAAAGGAAAAAGGGTAAAGGAGAGAGATGAAAACGACACAAGAGAAAAAGAATGAGGGAGGAGACGTAATAAGGGAAAGGTAGAGGAAAGCGGATTGTGGACAAAAGAAAAAGAGAAATAAAGAGATAGGCGGATGGAAAGAGAAAGAAAAAATGAAATAGAGATAAGGAAAAGTGTAAATGGACGAAGATACACAAATTATGGCAATTAAAGTATCCTTAAAGATACTTACAAGGGCTGTTACTTTAATTTTGAGATAAACCAATAAAAACAAATATTGATAATTGGATATGGTTTTATTATTTTTCAAAATATTCTCTATTAAGATCAATACACTTTTTCATCTTGATCATTTTTTCCATTCCAATCGAGGTACCTCCAAAATATGTGATTTGAAAGCGTGAAATGCTTCTTAAGATGTAGAAAAACGTTGACCTCGCAATTTATTTTTGATCTACAGGACTGTACGGCGGATGACTCACAAATTCGATGTTTTGACTGTGTCTGAGAGATCGCATTGTCGTGGTGTAGAATGATTCATCTTCTGCGATTGGTTTCCCTGATCTTTCTGACCTCAGAGTTGACTACACGTTGCTCTAATGGAACAGTTATTCCGGAAAAACAGGCGACCATTTGCTGATTCGTGCGCGAACAATTAGATTTTTTAAATTTGTCTCGTCTTGAAATACCCATACAGTCGATTGTTGTTTAGTTTTTCATATGCAGAGATTCAAGATTCGTCCCCTGTCACTTTTCTATAGACGCACCACCGCGGTTGAATTTTCATTTCTTTATACCAATCGACGCGAGCTTTTTCTTGGGCGATTTTCAAATTATGCGATATCCAACGCGAACAAATCTTTGGGAAACCAAATGTTCGTGCAATATTGAATGTGTTCGTGTAAAACTAATGCCCAAGTATGCCTCAATCTCACACGGTATGTCGATCTGGTAATATCAATTTACATACAGTATCCTTGACGAAATTCATCCTGTAGCGAAGTGCGACGCGATTTAATTCCATTTTTTGACCGAGATGAATGCTTCAAGTATCTGTAAACAACTCAAATGGCATTCGAATGACAACACTTTCTAAATATAATTGAAAATGTCAAATATGACATATTCACATCAGTGTTTGTCATATTTCAAAAGTAGCAACCCTCGTATTATAAAAAGTTGTAGTTAAATATTTTGGGACATAGTCTGAAGTTCTTAGAAATACCTGAAATGGTAACGGTGAAGACGAATTTCAAGGACATTCTAATAATAGCATTTTTGAGAAGATTCGTATGTAAAAAAATATCTTCGACCATAAAATTTTATTAGATGTCATTCGAGTAGATAATAGAAATTGAAATTTACGTTTATTGTATCTAATTTGAATTTAACATTGATAAAATGGATCTTGACAAACCGGTTGTGGTAAACAAATTATTTTTTCGATGATTAGCAAAAGTTATTTGAATATGAAAATTTTCGATTGTCACTTTCTATTTTTTTCGAGGCAATTTGTTATCACCCACTAAAACCAATTTGTTGCCGATTACATTTTAACACGATTTCTTTTGTTTCAGGTAAGAATTTCACTAATCAACCATTAGAAGCAACCACTGGAAAAAACCGGAGTAATTATTTGCGCTTTCTCTCTCATAGTCAATTAAAACTACAAATCGTTATTTTCGCGATAATTTCGTGTTTACGTGGCAAACGCAATAATTCGTTTGCTTTTTTATGATACAGGGCAGTCAAATCATAAATATTAATTATTTCTTTTTTAATCAACTTTGTGTATTCATCAAAGAAGAAGTTAAACATGCAATTAAACTTCAAAAGAACGGAAGAGCTGTTGGTCCTGACAATGTGTATGCGGAAACCTTTAAACTCGCAGATGCGGAGGACGGAGCTGGTCTAAATCTTATTATCACAATGTATATAGTCGGAAAAATACCCTTAGACTGGATAAGATCCATTTTGGTCACTCTGCCAAAGAAGAACAATGCATCACAATGTGACGAATATCGCCTTGAAGATATAACACGTTTATACAAAAAGTGTGAGCGCCTGGTTTGTCGTTCGCAATTTGGCTTTAGAAACGGCTTGGGAACTCGTGAAGTTCTTTTCTCCTTGAATGTGCTGGCTCAGAGATGTAGAGACATGAATGCTGATATATTTTGCATGCTTTATTGACTATAAAAAAGTTTTTGACTGTGTGTCAAACCAAAAAATGATCCGGGATCGACGCACAAGATCATAACCGGACTTTAGTGGCACCAAACAGCAACAGTCAAAATCGAAGGGTCCGCATCAGAAGAGATAGCAATAAGAAGAGGCAGCGAAGCCCTCGAGAACACAACTGCAGGCATAAAGATCATAGAATATAGTGAGCAATTCGGCCTTTATATGAATACGTCCAGGACCAAACTATTGGTATTTTCAAAAATACAAAGAAACGCCACCCTAAGACTCGAAGTCACATCAACAATTGAGCAAGCGCGGAAAACTCTGAATAATATGAGGACATTCTGGCCATCCGCAACCTCAGCCTGGAACTCCGAACCAGAATACTTCGCTGTTACATATGGATTACATTGGACCATGGATGCGGCCACAAAGAAGAAAACTGATGCGTTTGAAATGTACGCCTATAGGCGAATGCTGCGGATATCTTGGAGGGAATATAAGACAAACATAGAGGTCCTACAGGAAATGGGTAACTTCTCACGACAAACGGTCGGTCGGCCGTAGACAGAATTCATGGCTGAAATACTTGCACAGATGGCTCGGACAGACGTCTATAGAAATTGTCAGAGCTGCGGTTTCTCGTGCGACAATAGCCATTTGGATCCCCAACCTTAGGCGTCGTAAGAGAAAGAAAACTGTACTTTAACTTTTCTGTATGACCCAATAAATATCATGCGTTTATATCTTTAAAAAAAAGGAATTTATAAGTTTTTGTTCCCTTGTTACCTCTATTTTATGGTAGGGAGTGTGAAAGCTTGTTATATTGCTGCCAAGTGGTCGAAAAAAAATTATTAGAAAACTGTCGTCAAAAGAGAACGCTGGGCGCTAACGGGTTAAGGCTGCAACTTATCAATATTGTACCAGAATTATCAGTATGGGGAGAAACTTTCAAGGTTCAAAGCACATTGATTTTTTTTATTTTTACTTGACGCTGCGCTGGTTCAAACCTATCTTCTTCTGACTTAACCTACAAAAAAGCAATACAAAGTTTTTTAACCGCTTTCTCTATCTCCTCCTCGTATTTATGTTCAATAGAAAACTGAACGGTAAATGTGATAGTATTGTTAAAAGGTTATATGCATTCAATTTAAAAGAAAAATCGTTTCAAACGTGATTTTATCAAGTGGAAGGTATTTCAACTTTCGTTCAATATCAGTAAACAATCTCGACTTTCTCCGATGTCGCGTATAAAGTAGAAAAGCTTACGACGCGTTTAAACTAAAAATAGAATGGTGTGATTACCAATAATTTCACATAATAGTTGAAACTTAGATTAACTAGTAATTATCGTTACGAGTTTTAATGTTTATGACAGTTCAATATGTAGATTTTAAAAACGTTCCAAATGGAACTAATAAATTTTCTACGAGCGCGACAAAGGTAATAATTACGTTCGTAAATAGTAATCGTTACGCAAAAACAACAAATATTCTCTTCTTCTTGTATTAAAACCTACTGAGAGCCTTGAAATCGCTGCGTTTTATTCTCCAATTTTTCCTGTTCAGAGCTGCCCTCTTCCAATTACGTATCTTTACAAAACTTCTTCCCGTCACTCTTTCTGAAGCCTTCTATGCATATCCATGCATTATATGGCTTATTTAGCGCAATCTGTACTCTAACAAAATTCGATATCTTGTATTTTTGACATATTTCTTGCTTATATCTGGATCTCCATGCTCCATACTCATATTTCGACGCACAACCTTGTATAGTATGACTTATTAGCTTTCTTCGGACCTTGATTGGTCATACCAACATCTTCTATTGTCTTGTTTATTGAGCTTTCCATTAGTAGTATCACTTAATCGTTTATATACAGAGAGTGTATCATAAGTAATGTCAGTTTTCATACTTCTCCTTTCATATTCCTCAATTTAAGCATGTCGTAACTTGTTCAGACTAATCTCTAATTCTATGAAGAATACAATTGCTTCACTTTCTTTCAATCATTCTTTCTTTATTGACGACGCAGTACGTTTTTATTCTAAATAGTATAAAGTGCGATAAATATGAAAATCGTCAGGACTCCTTTGGACCTTCTAAAGGTACCGTACATCATCAAGATATTTAAGACTTGTCAACGAATTCACCGAGATTCAAGTGTAATATGGAGTAGACGTGTGCGAACACCTCTGCCGAAAGTTGATCGTTTTATTAGACTTGCTATGAAAAATGGATTCATTTAAACGATTGCCAGAATCTGTCGCAAAGAGAAGTCGATTTGAGCGGAAAATCTTGTCGTGTGTCTGGTTTAGTGTACTTAGAAATCTTCCCAGATGATTGATCTATCAATATCGAGTTATATAGTGGACTGCTGATGCGAATATTTGAGGTTAAGTTAACCGACAGCTGGTTCTCTTACAAGACTACCAACCTTTAAAATTTGATACTCAATTAACAATTATTTTACAAAAAAAATCAATTTCTTAATTTGAAAACTAATCATAAAGTATGGTGTTGGGAGAAAAATTTTTAATTTTCTCTTACCGAAGTATCCGAAGTTAACCGACAGCTGGTTCTCTTACAAGACTACCAACCTTTAAAATTTGATACTCAATTAACAATTATTTTACAAAAAAAATCAATTTCTTAATTTGAAAACTAATCATAAAGTATGGTGTTGGGAGAAAAATTTTTAATTTTCTCTTACCGAAGTATCTTCAACATCAAACATAAAAAATCCTTTTGGAATGACAAGTATATTACAGAAGAAAATGGTGTAAATTCAAATAATTTCAAACTTCTTCTATAATCTGTATTTAAACGATATCTAAACCTTGGAGCTTTTTATCGAACAGCCATTCTCCAAGATTTCCATGACTCGCCATCAATTTCTTCAAATTGGACACCTTTCCTGTAACATATCTTTGTCCGAGGTATTGTAGTAATCGTTGTAGTTGGTTGCATCTTCGCATACTCTAATGAGGTCTCCGATATTTTTAGTAACCGTGGCTTCTAATTTAAGGGCATATATCAAAGCACTTACTCCACTATTCCATGAGGTAATTGTTGGGGAGAGATTCCTTTTGGATAAGATCACTGATTGAAGAGTTCAATTCTTCTCTCATGAGCAAATACGAGATTAATTTGGCAGCTTTGAAGAACAAATCAGCAAATCCTGGTAGATTGCGTATATCGCGGGAATAATGAGCAAATATTGCAATGAAGATTTAAGTTCATCTTCGATTTGTTGTCTCATTCTGTTTACGCGAACGTTGTTCATGTCTATCCATTCTTTCGGAATAGCCAGATCTTGATGGGCACATTTCAATTGGATAGCGGAAAGTCCCGAGGTGTCGTACCTTGATTTCTCCCGGTAAAGAATTGTTAATAAACATTTAATCACGTATGTAAGTTGAATGATGAAAACATTACAATATATTTTGGTGGACCTTTAAATTTACAAAATCATTAATCTTATTCATTAGATCTGATTCTATGCATAAATAAACTTTCAGTCCACTGTGAGTAATTCTTAACTTTTTTCAAGCAAGAAAAGCTTCTCTCTCCAACAAAGGCAAAGTATAATGATCCAGGATTTTGTTTTCTTAAAATTCTTTCATATAAAATGAAGCTTTGTAATGTGTACGCATTTCTAAACTGATTTTACAGGAAACTAGCCATCTATCTACGACCACGACAAACGTGATAACTCTGAATCACTTGCGGACATTCTAATATTTTCATCAGATGCTTCATCAAATCTTATTATTATTTTTATCACTTGCAATAAGTACTTGAACTTTTCATTTTTTTTTTTTCATAAAGATCAGCAACGGTGATTAAATCTCAACAAAACTTGTCTCCTACGTATAAACAATATATTTGTTTTCAATTTTGTAAACCGAAATAAAGATTTTTCAACAATGAAAATGGAATTTACCTCCTCTTGAAATTTGCCGCCCTAGGCCAAAGCCTAATCAGCCTGCTGGTGAACCCACCACGCGGAATAATATCGATGAACTTAAACATACAACATTTAGTCCAGACTTTGTACCGTCAGATTACTATTATCTATACTTTAGATTCTTGGTGAAATTTGTGCGTGGGAAAAATTTTAAACCAAAGGAGATGTTGAAAATTCAGTGCGACAATTTTTGCATCTGTCTGTCTTCTTAAGGTTTCTTTGACGTTGTTGAATAGTGGATCTCCTTTTGAATGCCATTCACATATTGAATTTAATTCAAACTACGATGACGTCTTGACGGTAGAGTAATCGTCGTCTATTCCAGAAATGGTTAATAAAATTCATGAATATGAAAAAGCTATCTATGAAGTGGGTAACGCGATTGCTTGATGCTGATCAAAAGCTCGCTCTCATTGATAATTTAACCGACTTTAAAACTTGGAATTTCTATATTTAAAATCGTAATTAGAATAAAAATAATATACGACGTGGAAGTTTGCTTTTATATTTAGAATACGTGACTAAATTTTATCTTCAATTTCAGAAATAATGTAACTGTGAGGGTTGGTGTAGTGGTACCGTATGGAGATCACCAACTATTCCAAATCAGTTAATACAAGTGAATAAACCGATAATAGACTTTGGTGTTATTATCAAATGGATATGAAATTAAATTATTTTTTCACTGTGTTGAAATTTTAACAACAATGAAGTAGTAATTATATAATGAGGTTGCGAATTTATTGTATTTATTTAACTATCTGTGAAAAACATTCTAAATTGTAACAATCGTTGGCGTTATGTCATTTTTGAACAAAAGTATGAAAGTTATATTATACACATCCAATCTTGATAAATGTTAACAATAACACAATAAAATGGGATCACATGATTTAACTTTTGGTAATCTATTAACCATATTAAGGTACAAGTCACTTTTATGGTGAATTAGTAGTTTGTATTGACGTCAATGATTAAGATTAATGTCAAGCCGTGATTGATGTTTTTTTTATAAACAAATCCACACAATAATGCCTCAAAGTGAAGAATTTTATCTACAATTACCTCATATGAGATGCTATAATGCAATCGGCACTGTTCCTATTAGGCCAGACAAAATTAATAGTAGAAAAAAACGCCGTCGTGTTCTAGGGGTTAAATAAAAGTTATGTATATAAAATTCGACATTTTTTGTCTATGCGTTATTTTTTCAAACAATAAAAACACCGAAAAATCGATACAAATTTTGTTTTTTGCGTTTTGCGCTGAACCTATGCAAGACTCTTCAAAATAAGCTTTTATAAATTGAATTTCGATAATTTGTTGCTTAGATAATTCAACCGAAAGGAGAAAATTCTAAATTTTTTAACTTGTTTATAATTTGTTTAATTTTATATATAAAGGTTTCGTAATCACTGAAAACCGAGATTTCGATGCTCTAAAGATTGACCCTGTGGCCCCAATAGTTTTTGCAAATTGGCAATTAAACCATAGGAGACTCTTGCTCCTCGGATGGTCCTATCATCATTGGGAAAGTCGCGTTGGAAAGAAGAAAAGTTGAACTAAAAATCAGTCATCTCAGTTTTTTGAATTTATAAACAATTTATCGTTTTTTAAACATTTTATAAAAATATCGTAATACCAATGTCATATTCGGAAAGTTGGCAGTTTATTTTGGGGCGAAGCTAGAAATTTTTTTTTAAAATTAACTGCGGTTTTGTTTTATAATATTAAGGAATGTTTTTTGCGCCATTTTGTAGGGGAGACTTGAAATTTTTATCGATAAAAGTTTCAATAATCTGTTAATGAAAATGTGCATTTGGTAGCAGTATAAGTGACATTGTTTTTCTCCGCCTCTCCGCGGAACCGCGACAGTTGGGGAGTGGGGATAACGAAAAGAAGCAAAGACGGCGCGCTCAAAAATGCTCCGACAGACTTCAAATCTGCGGAGCTCTCAAAAATATTAATTATCTCAGTAACTATTGGGCCGATTTTGATCTTTTTTTTAAAACTTGCATAACTCGTTCAGCTAAAATTAGCTGTCACATTAGTTTTTTGCTAAAATTGATCATTTTCTCAGAATTTTCCCCAAATTAAACTGCCAGCTTTCCGAATATGACATTGGTATTACGATATTTTTATAAAATGTTTAAATAATAAATTGTTTATAATTTTTTGCCCCTTTTTTGAACACTTTTTTGAGGTGAAAAATATAATTGAAAAAACTGAGATGAGGGATTTTTAGTTCAACTTTTCTTCTTTCCAACGCGACTTTCCAAATGATGATAGGACCATCCGGTGAGCAAGAATGGCCCTTTGAAAAAAAGGGCCTCCTATGGTTTAATTGCCAATTTGCAAAAACTATTGGGGCCACAGGGCCAATCTTTAGATCATCGAAATCTCGGTTTTCAGTGAATAAGAAACCTTTATATATAAAATTAAACAATTTAAAATTTTCTCCTTTCGGTTAAATTATCTAAGCAACAAATTATCGAAATTTAATTTATAAAAGCTTATTCTGAAGATTTCTCTAGAATATTGCCCATAGTAACAACAAAGACAAGTCTTGCATAGGTTCGGCGCAAAACGCAAAAAAGAAAATTTGTACCGATTTTTTGGTGTTTTTATTGTTTAAAAAAATAACGCACAGACAAAAAATGTTGAATTTTATGCACATAACTTTTATTTAACCCCTAGATCACGAAGGCGTTCTTTTTTTTTACTATCAATTTTGTCACCAAAAGCCATTTTTTTTGCCCTGCCCTATATTTCCTTTTTACCTTTCTGGCAATGTATAAAAGAGTTAAGAATCAATTTCATCAAGAAAAAACTGTCTGAAAAATGAATATTTGATCCAAAAAGCCCTTCAGGTCAGCTTCAATCTGTTGCTTGCACCATCCAAACCCATTTTAAAAGTTTTCAAAATTTATTTTCATCAAATGCACGTCCATAAGTTCTTGGACTCGTATAGTAAATCGGGTACGTTCATAAAAATCTTTATGGATGCGTCAGTGACAAGTGTCAGCAAGCTTTTCACAAAGTTTCAACTTGTTGCTTCCATCCATTTTATTATAATAGTAGAGCTCCATCAATCAAATTGTTTTGAAAAATGTCTTAAATTTAGTATCGCGCTGTTATAAAATTTTTGACTAAAGAAGGATTACTTGTGTCATATATAATTGTTTTTTCGATTTTTGACAGTCGTCCGGTGTTTTATTGTTGATGTATTTCATATTTGTTTTCTTCTTTTCTACATATTTTGATTCTAAAAAAATTATATATAATTATAAAATTTGGTATAATTACTTTTTAACCATAGATTTAAAAATATTTTTGTCCTTTCTAGAAATTATTTTGAAAAATACGAATAGTGAATATGCATGTATTTTTTTTTATATTTTTAATTCACTTTTTACATAGCTCTGTTAAAAATATATTTTCTGTTAAAAAAGTCCTAATAATTTAATATATTTGAATTGAAGTCTTTGATCATTTATTTTAAAATAATTATTGGATTCTTAGTAAAGTTCGAATTTTTTTTTTTCAAAAATTGTTTAGAAATTTAGTGATAATAATTTTAATTTAATGATTTTGATTTCTTTCTCTGGGCCCCGGGTCGATTTTAGCCCACTACTTCTTAATCCGACACTGTGTAAAGTTATGAGTAGAGATGAAGAATTTTCAAAATTATCTATGCATTATCGTGAAGATCATTTTAATCTAAATATTATTATTTCTCGATGGCAATCTAACATAATTTTTAGTTTTAGTAGGTACAGCTGAATGTATTTATACATAAAAAAGTATGAGATATAATATATAATGCACAATAATAATTACCTTTCACTCCTTTCACCTCAGCCAATGTAAAATCTTGATTAGATGCAAAATATGTTTTGAAATTATTTGAAAAACATGTTTAAATCAGTCAAGCAAGAAAATTAATGATCTTAAATTATTTTTTACCAAATTGCTGCCCATTAATTAGTTTTACGTCCAATTCATGATCTAAACTTAAAAATGAATGCTCAAGACTACTTAGTAAAATTAAAACAAATATCAATTGCTCCAGAATGCACAGAAATATTGACTTAATCACCTTTTTTGAGGAAAATGAAAGTTGCTCTGACTCTGACAGAAATTACTTAGTAAAAAGATTTGAAATGGCAGTATCTTCAGTCCACTTTCTGGCTAATATATTGGATCGCCGATTTGAAGGTATAAAATATCCAGAAGCAATGCCCTTTACTATAAGTTATCAAGCACAAACATCACCTTTTAAACATTATTTGTTTTCAGAGCACGTAAAACGGCTGACACCGCTTGTTTGGTGGAACTCTCTGAGAAATAACTTTAACGGAGTTACAATAGATCTTGTTCAGCAGCTTCATACAGGTATTGCTTCATCTGCTGGACTTGGGCGTTTATTTTCTACATTTGGGATAAACTTTCACAAATTAGTTATGGTATTTAAACATTTTAATTCAAAGTCAAACTTCTGTGATACTGAATAAAGGATATAAACAAAAGGAAACGTTTTTTTATTAAAACAAATAAAAAAATGCTTGGTATGAATGAAGATGACGGTTTTTCGATGCGCGAACTTGCGATGTATAATTGTCCATGCGCGAAACTCAACTCCAAGTTGATTCCGTAAACTTCCAACTGGCCTTGCGATTTATTTATGGTTATCGCAAAGGCCAGATGTACCGGAAATTGCAAAAGTTCAAAATCGAATGGTAAATCAGTTGCAATCATCGGTATACGCGGGATCACGACATCCTCTTTGTATTTTCCCTTTATGATTGTTTAATGTTCCGCAGCATGATGACGACTGATCCTACTTTTAATTGCGTGAGGTGGTAATCCAGTGAATTTAAAAACTCCGTGACTACGTCATCCTTGTTCATAACGGTGTCGACTGATTTGAAGGAAACCAACTGTCCCGGAAGAAAATTCTGAATGGGCGCATTGAGATCCTCGACATCTTTATTTTTCGCCACTAATATTGCACCAATTATGGTTTTGAGCTATTGCGCTATATCTAGGAAAGCACGCTCCTCTTTTGAGTCTGTGATGTGACAGAAATCTGTGGGTAATATGATGAATCCGGTCGAGGTAGACACCTCAATTGACACTGCGGCCTTATTATTTCCAATGTCTAACAACTGCTTCGCAAACACATTTGTTAGCAGTAAAGTTAGTCAGTAAATGTCACTATCACAAAGGATCACGTAGCGTCAATCGTCACTCACAAAGATAGAAGCATGTACTCTTTGTCTGAGGTTGAGTTGGTTGAGCATTTTCATATTTATTCACCTTTTAAACCATCTCTGGACTTACCCAAATAATTCACGACCAAAATTAGCCAAATCGGTCCAGCCGTTCTCGATTTCAGCGAGTCTAAATATCAATCTATTTCTAACTTCATTTTATGGAGTAGTTTAAATGGCAACACCGCAACTAATAATTTTTTTAACTTAACATAACTCAAATTCTGTCTATGAAAATGAACTATGAAAGGTGTTCCTGGAAATTGAGATTTTTTGTTTATATATAATTGGGGGAGATAACATTTAACCGACAATAGATTTTTGTTGTTAAATATTTGTCCCTATTGTTGACTTCAACCAGATAAGAAAATATTTTGTGGTATTTACATTCTTAGAAAAGTTATTGTTTCAATGGGATGTTTACTTTTCGCTATAAAATTTGGATTAGAATAAAATTTATTTGTTAATTATATGTATTAATACATAAAGTACATATGCCGATCTCGATCGACCGCAAAAGTTCGTGATGTGTTAAAATATTTTCAACACGATTTTATTTGTTTCACCTGTATTATTTCCCCTTACTTTGAACCATCGGATTTAATTGAAACTTTGCACACTTGTCAAAGATTCACGACACTGCAATAATTTAATTTAAATATCTGATTAAATGCGCCAAGATTCATAAATTTATTTTTCTATACTTAGTATGAGAGTAAGAAAGATAGAGCTAGTGGCCGCGCAGTACCAGATTTACAAAATCGAGATGCAACAATTAACAAATCAGTACAGATTAAAGACGGGTTTAAAATAGCTAATTCAACTAAAAAGCAAGAAATGGTATACAGTTTAAAAACACTGTAAAAGACGCTTTAGATTTAATCATACTGAAAAGTAAAAAATAAATTTTACCATAAAAATTACAGGAAAGATTATCAATCATCCCCGTTTTCCCTGCTACTTTTCTTAAGGGGGTTTTACATGCCACGATAAATCGTAAATATTTCTTGTCAAATTTCACTTACTTAACCGATATCGACTCCAATCATTGTCTCCAGTTTCTAGTTCTTTTTTGTTTTTGCCATCCTATCTATGACAAGTATATACAGGGTGTCCCACGACGAGTTACAACTATCGGTATATGGCCATATACTTATAATAATGAAAATTTCTATGTTGGGTTTTCGGATACGATCTTTTTAACTAAAATATTTTCATTTTTTGCCCCTGAATAAATTAAAATAGAAGAAACCGGATGGTTCTATTTAAAAAATAAAGAAATTTGATACTTATGAAGTTAAACTTTAATCACTTTTTATACACACCCTGTATAAAATGAAAAAATTTCCAACATAGATTAAAAAACGTCTAAGCTTGCTAAAAGCAATTGAATAGAAACCATTTTCGTATCTTTAAGGGTATCTTCGTAGAAAAATAATTTATAAGGGTCTGCAACGGTCAATTTTTTTACAAAAAAATTAATAACTCAAAAAGTATGCAAAGTTACAGACTATTTCCGGTAGAATTGGAAGTCGGGTATCTTTGAAAATATTTTAGTTAAAAAGATCGTATCCGAAAACCTTAACGTAGAAATTTTCATGATTTTACTATGAGTATTTCGCCATATACAGATAATTTTAACTCGTCGTGGTACACCCTGTATAGAAGAGGACTGAGGCGATCTTCTTGTTTTACCCTTTTCTCCTTCCTCAATTCCGTCGATTTTCTTCCGTCTCTCTAAACTTTTCCTCCAATGTTTTCATATATTTTCTAGTTTTGTTTTTCATTTCTTAATTAAAATCCCGAGCTGGATAATCTTCTGTCACGAGTTGTCTAAGCTTCATGACAACCACGATCACGAGTTGTCTAATCTTCATGACAACCTCGATCACGAGTTGGCGGGTTTTAAAATCACGAGCTGGCCGCCGCCCATTTATGTAACAATAGAAACATCCGGTAAATTTCGTGCCAAGAGAAAAAAAGGGATAAGAAAATATGAAGCTTTTTTTGTATAAACATGTGATTGTTGTAATAATTTTTCATTAGGAAGTGGAAATCAAAACTGCTGCGCAAATTCTCTAGAGAAATATGTTAGAATGAAAAGCACGATTTCTCTCGAAATCGCAATTCCCATAGTTATTAACGAGATGCTCATTATAAAGGCAAAATAAAGCCCCTTCATCGACTACGTTTGTAGGAGGATCACAAAAGCAAATACCTGCAACGCGACGGAGACGCCGACGTAACAAAACTTTAAAGCGGACTTTGCAGACGTCACCTGAAACTTGGAATGGGATTAGAAAAGAGGATGGCGCACAATGTAAACTCTCTTTTGAATATTACAAATAATTATAAAATATTATAATGAACTCTAGCTTTGAAGTATAGTGTAGGTTCTTTGTATCAGAAGACATCGGCACAAAGAAAACGGAATTTATGAAGATTGATAGCATATGAAATAGATAAGATGAATGTATGTAGTGCGGTCCATTAGTTTTTGACCTCCAAAAACCAAAACAAATCCTAAAACAGAATGGATCTTGTTTGAGGTGACTTGTGTCGTCAATCATTTGGAATAATTGAAAATTTGTTTTGCTATAGACGAAAATTATTACAATACGACCCACTTGCGGGATGTACTGTGGCGGTAATTACTTCAGAAAACATTACACTAGCGAAAGAAATTGTTCTAAGTAACAAAACAAAAGAAATTGCAGCACAGACCGGCAACAACGTCGAGTAGAATGTTGGGAACGATTTTCACGAGGACAAAGAAAGTGTAATGAATCTATGATCAGAAATCCAAAAGATTCTATGGAGTGGCATCAGAAAGGAGAGCCCGGGCCAAAAAAAGCAAAGGCCACAAGTAGTACCAAAAAAGTTATGGCTATTTTGGCACTACGAGAGATACTTTGAGTACTATGACCTTTGTTTCTATGTTAGGCTAAGAACTCATGAACTATCTTTATTAGTAACCATGTTGAGCTCGTTGATCTGTTGTTGTAATACTTCAGTGCTGTTTGGGATAAGTGCAATGCATTTACCTTTAGACCTTTTGCGTTCTAGTCCATTTTCCGAAAAATGCCCTCTCTTACTGTCTGACTCTTATGGAGTTTCGTTGAATATACAGTTTTAGTTAAATAAAATCGATTGTACAAATCAAACGAAAAACTTTCAATTCTTTTTCAAAGGAATAACCAGTACAAACATACCAAGTGGTCTTGATCAATATATTTTTTGCTTCTTTGGCTACAGCTTCTTTCTTCTTTTTGTATAATGTTCAATTCATATTCAGAAGCAGATAAAGTCACAAATCAATTAATATTAATACGATTTCATCAATTTCTTATATCTTAAACTTTATATGTTTTTCTTGCTAAATCTGATTGAAAATTAACCAATTTTGTCCCTGTTTTAATAACTAATTGTGAATCAGAATAGACCTAAAATCAAAACGATTAAATAACAAAAATGAACATATATATATATTGTTAAAACATTTCTAAAAACCCTTTGTAGATTTTTTAATAATTCGCTACTGTTGCCAATAGCACCCTCTGAATTTCGATACTCAATAAAAGCCTACTCCAAAGTATATAACATATCGGGACGAGTCTTGGAATACGTTCTGAAGCTGTTAGATGGAGCCCTAACTTAATTCCGTTTGATATATTGCCGGAGGGATCTATTTTGATTACTACATTCTCAGATCTTTCCATTTCGAAATGAGTTTAATCGGTTTTGATGGCTTAGCTGTCATATTGAAAAATGTTAGTGATTCGTTTCAGATTTGAAGTTAATTCATTGTAAGAAATCAAGAATACTTAAAAGAAATTACTAAAACAAATATAAATGTATGTATACTTATAGCTAAACTAAGACACGGAAACATATCAAAGGATGGGATGAAGAAAAAGCATTGATTCTTAAAAATACAGAGTACAAAAGAAAACACCATTACTAAGAACGGAAAGGTTATCAATAAATAGTATACAGACTGAAACAAAACACTTGAGAACAAATCCCAAACGGAAAAAAATTGATTGTATTATTGGAATAACGTAGTAGGCTTATTCTACCGGAAAACAGAAGAAATCGGAGCATCAGCCAGACTAAGTCTCTCTCTTTCTTTCTTTCTTTCTTTCTTTCATAACGATCGTGGTATCTTTGGAATGAATTGATTTCCTTTTTTTATTGTCTTCTTCCATATTTCTCGATCTTTAGCTTGGTGTAACGATACGTGGAGGGGTTGATCTGTGAGTTGTTTGATTTGATCAGATCATTTCATAGCCGATCGGCCGTTACTTCTTTTTTTCTGTACTTTTCCAACTAGCTACACGTTCAAAATATTACATTACATTATAACATTTTCTTCATGCATAATGATGATAGCCTGGTGGCTTCACCTATCTCTTCCAGTATCGACTTACTTAGTTCCAGGAAATTCTAAACAATTTCTCGTAGCACCATATTTCAATGCATCAATATATTTACGCTATCTATTAGCTATACGAAGATGGTCTCATAAGTCTCAATTCCTTAATTTTGACCATTACTAAAACGTATGTGTGAGCTGAGGCATTGTTTTGATAAAACAACACTTTCTTCTTAGCGAAATGAGGCTGTTTTTGCTTGATTTCTTCACTCAAATGTTGCAAAACTGACGCCATGATCTTGCCTGCAGATGGATCGGTCGTTGTCTTCTTTGGAGCCGGTTCTCCATTTTCAGTTCATTGTTCATCGGACCCATATTTAATCCAGGATTATGAAACGGCGAAAAAATTTTGCTTTATTTCTGTAAAACTTGACAAGCACTGGATGGAAACAAAACGCGGCACCCATCTTGCGCAGAGCTGTCATGTATGTTAATATGCGATGTACCGCACTTTTTGAAATGACTACTATGTCTGCTATCTTGCGCACGTTCAGTCGACGTTCATCCGGTATCGCTTTGGGGATTTTCTTCAACATTTCTGGAGTCGTTACCTCATTTGGTCGATCTCTTTGTCTTCATTGGAGCCAGTTCTCCCTTTAAGTCCATTGTTTTGATTGTTCTTTTGTTTAGGGTGTGAAGTGATGGACGTATGAAGTTTCATCCACAGTTATAAAACGGTTCAAAACTTCTTTTCAAGACGCTGTCTTTGTTCCATTGTAAGCAAACGCGGCACTCATTTTAGTCCAGCTTCATCATGTTCAAGTTTTTAGTTAATTTGCGGTGTACCGCACTTTTTGAAATGTCTACTATGTCTGCTATCTTGCCCACTTTCAGTCGACGATCATTCGGTACCGCTTTAGGGATGATTTTCTTCAACATTTCTGGATTCTTCACCTCATTTAGTCGACCATTCTGGTCTTCACAGGTCGTACGGCCTCGTTTAAACTCTACTAGCCAACATTATACTGTTGATAACGAAGGAACAGTCTCACCCAGAGTAAAATCTAATTTAGCTTTTATATTACTTGGGGTAAGGCAAATGAAAGTGTTGTATCACATAACGATGACCAATTTTTTTCCATGTTTACAAATCCACTGAAAACGTTCACTATTGACGGCCGCCAAACAAATACTAAACAACGTGCCGTTTTAAAACTTGATACAGTGGTAAGCAACTACCGCCGTCTCTAGGTCAGGTTAGATACTTCTGGGACCATCCTCGTAAGTTTCCACGATTGTGTCCCCTATTCTTGCTGCGATATTGCAATCTTGGCCTAGGCTATTTTTTCAACTTGGTCTACGCAACCACTGTAAAAGTGTTTACTCTTAGTTTTATTTGGTTATGCTCATTGTTAGACCAAACTGTCTATTCTCCTGCCCTATTCTGTTTAGGAGGATCGCCATTTCCTCCAATTCATCTAGGGAGTTCCTCATTATAGCTTCGCCATAGATAGAGTAGGTTATAAAACACACCCTTATGTGTCTTTAGGGGTATAAATCTCTAGTAATGGAACATTATTACCTAAATGAGCACCTCACTGTTGGATAAAGACAACTGCAGTTTCTGTAGGTTAGAAGAGGAAATATTGATCTGCACGTTTGATGAATGCAACAAACAGGATAACCAAAGTGGAAGAATATTTAACAAATTGAATAGATGAAAGGGTTCAATAGATCTTTCAGTTCTCACTGAATCGTCACACTTAAATACATAATTTCTATGGAAACAAGGAAACATTGCGTTTGAAAAATCGATACAAGCAGCATAGTTCATGTTGAATACCCAACTTCCTATTAATGATTTGTTTTATTTCCTCAAAGTTTTGTTCCAACTATTTACTAAAAAATTCAATATATTATAAAAATAAAATATTGAGTACATACATTTTACGTTTTATATTTGGTGGGAATTTCCTATGAAACCGGAAAATGTGGTCATTATATAAAATATTCTACATAAATTTAAATCGAACTTCCAATGTAGTTTCGTATGGTTAAGTATGTGGAAAACACTTTTCAGTTGCAATAAATAATCAAAGTACAACGTTTAATGACCCAAAACTAAGACGTTCATATTCAGTGAAGAAGCTTTATTTGCATAATGTTTATAGCTTCTGGCATTCCATATGTTAATTTATTGTTGTTATACGTAAAACATAACAACGAAAAGCATCATCCGTTAAATTATAAATAAATACTTGAAATATACTCAGGACTGGATTTTTAAGAATGAAATAATCTGGATATTAAAATCGATTTTATTATGAAAATTATTCAAAATAATCATTAATTCTTTGCTGAATAATAGTACCAGTTAGTATCAAACTACATTTATTTTTTAGTTTCATATGCTTTGAAAGCGTGTTTATTGGTTTCGATGTAAAGAAAACATTTGCAGTGATCATTTCTAAAAAAAATTACCGATAGAATAATTTTTTTTACAACGATTTGAACCCACGACCGGTAAATTAGGAGGTTGGCGCCTTAGCCCGCTCGGTCAACGATCGTAATTAAAGTGGTGGGATATACTAACAGAAAATAGACCACAAAGAGAGTTATAAACAAACCCACATATAGGAAAAACTAATACAGGGTGCGGCAGCATAACTTCCTTTTTTCAAAAGTTAATAAAACTTATTGTATGAATCAGAAAATTTTTATTCGTTTTTTATAATACAGGCACATACATAAAGTTTTGTTTTACTGAGTTCTGAAGATCAAATCAGTTAGGTGACGTCCCCCATTCTCCATACACTGAGTAAACCGATTTCTGGCGTTTGTCATGACTCTTGCCAGCATAGCAGGCGTTATGTTGGCAATTTCTTCCTGGATGTTCGTCTTCAAATCTTGTAGGGTCCTTGGACGGTTCACATACACACGGGATTTCAAAAAACCCCATAGGAAATAATCACAAGGGGTCAAATCGGGAGAGCGGGCTGGCCACTCCAAATCGCCCCCAATTGAGATAAGGCGCTCTGGGAAGTGTTCCCTCAAAACAGCCATCGATGTTCTTGAAGTGTGTGCCGTTGCTCCGTCTTGTTGGAACCAAGTGTCCCCTAAGTCCAACTCATCTAGCCGTGGGAAAAAAAATTCCTGTAACATGTTTACATACCGGTGTGAATTCACTGTCACTGTGACTTCATTTTCCTCAAAGAACCAGGGACCAATAATTCCACGTGAGTAAATTGCACACCACACTGTGACTTTAGGTGAATGCAAAGGCCGTTGATGCAATTGTCGAGGATTGGTATCAGCCCAGTAGCGCATGTTTTGTTTGTTTACGGATCCACACAAATGAAAATGGGCTTCATCACTAAAAAAAACAATAGCGTCCTCAGGAACGACTTCCAGAAAAACCTCACACGCGTTCCTCCGAGAATTGAAGTCACGTTCAGAAAGTTCCTGCACAATTGCCATCTTGTATGGATGAAAATGAAGATCATCATGAAGTATTCTCCTCACAGAACGATCGGAAAGTCCAAGGGCAGACGCATGTTTGCGCGCAGAACGCCGTGGTGATCGCAACACTGAAGTTCTAACTAACTCAATGTTCTCCGGTGATCTAATGGGCCGAGGGACTCCAGTTCTTCGTCTTGTCACACTTGCAGTTTGTCTGAACGTAGTGACCCACGTAACAATTGATTTCCGGTCCGGGACAGGGGCCAAGGGGGCTAAATTAAAGCGATTCCGAAAGGCGCGCTGGGTTGCGATCACAGAACATCCGCTCGAAAAGTAAACCTCAACGGCAAACGCACGCTCCTCACTGTTCCAACGCATGATGGCGACTGAACTGTGCCGGGACAAAACTTTATAGTCCCCCCTCTCGAACGAGACCACTAGCACTCCGTTACGACATCTACCGACTAAATGGCGAACTTTTTAAAAAAGGAAGTTATGCTGCCGCACCCTGTATAAGCGTATTAAAAAATGAAAAGGCGATATTCAATAACAAGAAAGTGCTGCTTACAACTCTAGTAGAAGTTTTATGATGAAAATTTATTAAAATCTTTATTAGATCGGCCTCATATTAGATACTCAAACTGAATTTCCATATCACTAATGAAATATTGGAATTTTTCAATATGTTCAGAGTTTATCTTAAAACTTTTATGTTCCGGGAGTCAGAGAAATATGGCAAATTAATTTTTACTTCGGCAAATACGTTGCATGTTTTAGGAAGACTGAAAAGAAAGTAGGATCGTTTCTACGCATGTCGATATTTGATTTTCATCATTTTTTAACTTATTGTGTACTACAAAGTCGTATCGAATACATTTTAAGGATATATCAAAGGCAGAATAGGAAGCAAATCCACGTCAGATCGCAGTGCCTAAATAATAGTCGCATGGCGACAAATCGGGACTATAAGAAGAGTGTTTCAGTGTTTCCCAAATCCAATTCGTTCAACGTTTCTATCTTAAACCGTGCAGCATCGCACTACGCATCGGAATATCGCGTCGTTTTGATCCGTACGCTTGTTTCGCCGTGTTTTTTATGAGGTTATTGTAATATTATGCGTTAATACTTGAGAAAATCAACCGCAATTACTCCTTTTCCTAACTCCACTCCTTAGACGCGCGTTTACTCTCCAGAACGAATATTCGGTGCGATAATCTTCATACCGCTGCAGGATATGTGTGAAACTTTCCTAAAGTGTGAATTTCTGCTCAGAATTCAGGCACCCATATGACTGAAATTTTTCGGTTACTCAGCCCATGGCTATAAGTACACTAAAAATCGAAGTTACGTGGTCCGGGCTGTTCTCCACGGTTCCACTGGCAGGATTTTGAAATGGTAAGATTTCCTGTTAAAAAACAAAGTCCAGTGTATATGGCTTTAGATAAAACTCATTCAGCACATCAATTGGCGTAATAACAATCTAGTGATTGGTTCGAAATTAAATTTTTGGGATATAATTTTATTTATTGATATAAAGCCCATCTCTGTCGGAATCGTATTATTCTTGAATTTTTAGAGCGGCACATGCAAGTATAAAAAGGTTAGTGAACTATTCACGAGCGTTATACACAGTCATTAATAATGCAATCCATATCCGACACTCACCGCGTTTTTCACGAACACTACCAGTTAGTCATAAGACCCGTATTACTCGCTTATTGATGCACCCTTTTTGACTAAGCGACATTAGGCCCCGTCTTCCAATCCCCCATTGGTCATAATTCATTCTTTATCCTTATCGCTTTTCTAACATGATATATCGTCAAACATGTTCAAGAAGACGTCGGCACAAGTTGGAATTCATTGACGTAGGAGTTGGCTTTTTGCTCGGTTTAATACAAAAAATGAAAGTTATTCCCCACTAAATAGATATAATCGTTTTTTGTTATGTGATTTTTCTCAACGAGGCCAATGGTACCACTTTAAACCTTTTTATTGTGAGAATTGATAATCAAATACCAATGTGTAGTCTGCAGTCTAGACTGAAATTACATTAATAAGATATTAAAAAATTTAAATTCAAAAAAAATTCAAAAAAGTACCGTGAAATTGAAAATAAGGCATAAATATGTAGTTTATTGATTTTGGTTGCTATTCAATTGTTTTTTTAAAATTGGAATCCTTGCGATTGATACGAATGATATTGAATTTTGATAGATTATGTCGTTGAACTTTTATAGAATTTCTTTTTAAACATCTAGAAGATATTTATAGATTACAAGTTATTTAAATCTTTTTTTATTAAATACAATGATCATTTTTAGCAACATATGTTGTCTCCAAAAAGGACGTTTTTGTAGTTATATTCATATAAATAAAATGACCTTCGTAGAAAACGCGTTCAGCGAACGAGCATCTGTTGGGGTATAATTTGGTGTCACTGAGAGGTTATCCGACTGGTAAGTGACCCCTTAGAATGACCGATGTATTTTTTATCACAATTTAAAGAGGTAATTTCCTGAACTACATTATTTAATTTATTAGTATGTGTTTTATATTTTATTATATTGAATATTAAAGATTTAACTGTACGATATCTTAAAATACTATGTTGTGAGAAATCACTTCTGTCCATTCGATCATTTCAGTACATTATGAGCTCGGAGTAATGTTATATTTGGGGAAATTACTCATGGGAGTATAAAAGAAAAAGTAAAAGCATGAAATTTTAAATTAATTTCCAATTTAGGACCTATAATATCAAAATATTATGCTAAAAAGTGTGGACTTTTTTATGATAGGTATTGATAACAATTAATCAATAGAAATCGGGAAAATCGTAGCCATTAACTTATTTTGAGCGTCAGCTAAACTGATTCGTCTATACTATTGTTTATATTTCTATGTCAAAAGGTGAATCATCACCTTCTAAGAGATGGCCTGGAGTAATATAAACATTCCTAGTTTAGAATAAAAATAATAATAAGAAATTCGTAAAACTCCGCTTCTAATTTATCGTCCAATAAATCACCGATTCGAATAGAAATTTATCTATAAAATAAATAGAATTTGCAGAAAAATGTTTAAAGTATTATTCATGATAAACGATTGATGCATTTCGTTTTTTGGAATCCGCTTTTATTGTAAATATATTTTATGACATTAAGCTTGTCTCGTAAATTACGTAAAATAAATACAATTCTTTAAATCTTTATATCTTTCAGTGATCCGTTAATAATTTATTTGTATATTGTACATAGATAAAATCATTTTTACTTTTACTGTATTTAATGTCCTCGGCATCTACACAAATAAATAAAATTGAAGTGTCTGTTTGTTGTTTCAAATTAACAGCTCTTCACTAAATTCAAAGTATATACAGTTGTTACAATCGACCGATAGGTGGCGTTAATGAATTGTGTTACTGTTTGACGTTCGTTATTGCGAAGGCCTCACTCTGCAACACCTTCTTGCAAATTTTGGTAATGAAAACTGTTTACAATTGGTTTGTACAATTCCGTCTTGGTCGTCAGTGATAAATGTCGAGTAGGTCAGCCAAAATCTGTTGTTATTCCGAGAAACATCGCAACATAATTAAAGAAGATCGGCATGTGACTAGCAGACAGATAGAAGCGTCTCTTAAGTGTTTAATGTCACTTTTCAGTTGTGTTGAAGTAAAGATTAGAACAAAAATCATCTACCTTTATCTGGATATCCGATCATAACACCGCAGAACAAAGGAAAGGATTAGAGTACGCCTTTGTTTGTTGCACTACCTTTTTTACCCATTTGATTTGAATAGTACGTTTCTATCATACTAAAAATCATAAATAGCAAAGTAATGATCGACCCAGAAAAAGCTTTTCTCAAAATAATCAAATGAGGTGGCTATTTACAAGTATCCATGGTACTACATGCCATTCACGGCGCTGGTGCTGCAATAATGCAGTCGATTCTCCTGGAATATTCTCGGAAGAGGCACAAGAGAGTACAAATAAGGATTACAAGACTTTCAGGATCAGTAACTCGCGGAAAACCAACGAAGGGTGTTCCACAAGCTACTGGACCAAACAGAAAGCTCCTGGAAATCAGTGATGCAGCTGGGAATTTGTTAATCTTATTACCATGAATGTGAATCTTTTCAAATTTAACAACTTTTGAGTTTAAATCTCTAGTTTCGTTATTTTCAAAATTCTCCAGTTTTTAAGCTTCATTAAATTTTTAATTGTGAGCATTATTTAATTTGAATATACACTACAAAATACTTGTTTCAATTTGCTTTGATAAGAAAAACCTATCAGGTAAATTTCAGAAATATTTATCTTGTTAATAGTCTTTCAATTCCTCATCAGTTCTTTAATTTTCTCCTAAATTCCAATATAAACAGTTTAACTTGTTTTTTTTTGCTCTGAGTCCAATAAGGTTTCTTTCTCGAGATTTTGAATTTTTATCGCCATTTGGCCTCACTGTGAGCCGCAACTCGGTCGTCAGTGCCTTTGTTAGTTATAGTTAGCAGATGAATGTTGACAGAATTATCTAGAGCTTCCCAAAAAGTAGGCATAAAAATAAACATTCCCAAGACCCAATTTAGTTATGTAAGCCGCATTTCTTTTTCAAGAAGATCTGATTATTGCTACGAGGAGTTCCAAATCATTTAAATATTTTTGAACAATCAACTGTAGCTAACCAATCGTGAATATGGGGTCGTTATAGTGTTTCCATTATTTCCCAAAACAATATCTTGTCAATTCAAAGGCGCCATGGGTACTAGTCAGTCTGTATTGAGAGGAAAAATTTGGATCTTAGATCACAACGACTTTCAGGCTTTGTCATACAAAAATAGCAATCGGCAAAATAGTTAATGAGCTTCAAAAAGCATACTTTTCCTTTTATCTCCACACTATGGGATTCATGAACTCTGGTATTTGGAGGGAAAGGAACGGCAGATTCACGACCAGCATTCACAAGTAGGAGGTTCAAACTCTTGGGTGAACCTCAGCCTGACGGACATATCAGAAGGTCTATGTGCTCAACGTCTTCTACCACCCGTAACTCACTTTACCTTGAAACATTTCCTTTCATCCACTGAATAGTTAACACAGAACACATACATGTCCCACTGTTTCATTTTTCCATTTCAACACCTAAATACTTGAAATAAGCTTTTTTTACATTTCCAGAAAATGATCTGACAAAACTTTCACAAAATAGAATCATTCAGTTTAAAACTCAAATGTAAACTAAATTTACTACTACGCGAACAAAAAACCATATTGAAAAATGATACGTGACTATTTTTTTCATTGTTTGGAAGGTACTAGTTTCATAAAAATAATTATTCAAATTATGACACTTTCTCTTCGAATATTTTTTAGTCGATAAATCACATAATATTGCTTATGATTGGCATCAGATTTTTTTTCTAAATGCCATTAGGAACGGTGTATTGAATTGCTTTAAACATATGGTGTTTTTCTGATTATTGTCCCACATGTAACACCCATGCAAATGACTATGTGGTTAACGAAACCATCCAACTCCCACGTTATGCTCGCACCTCTAAATGGGGCTTCTTTCAGGAAATGAACAAGCGAAAGGTTTACAAGTTACGGTAAGGTTAAGACATTAAAACTAGACGTTATTATGTAGGTATAATAATATTACATCACTCCATAAATCGTGTGACTGACACACAGATGGCGCTGCTGTTATCAAACCCATATGACGTTTATGAAGTACCAACTTTTAAAAGACTATGTGTCAAATTTCATGACGTTGCGATTAGTCAGAAAAAAGCGACAGCCATTTGAATGAAGCTACTTTTGTAATTTTCAAAACAATTTCAAATCATTGCTTCTTGGTGAAAAAAAATACTGTACAAGCTCAACAATGGCTTCAATAGTGTATCCGGACTCTGCTCCATCGCAAAGAACCATTTGTTATTGGTTTGCTGAATTTAAACGTGGTCGCTTATATCTAATCGTAAATTGAAATTGCTAGGCCGGAAAGATATGAGAAGGCAATGTGTTTATAATTATCCATGAAGATTTGACCATGAGAAAGCTTTTTCCAAAGTAAATTTTACTCATAGCCGATCAAAAACAACCACGTGTTGATGATGATGATATTTTTGCGCCGATATGTGACATCCATCACTCGGGAATCAAAACGATCATCATCTGAATAAACTGCAGCGTAATGTCTTAAAAATCAACGTTGATATTTCCAAATCAAATATATTGAACATTGTTTGTTGAATAATCTGAAAAATAATACTAAATAAGGTATTGTTCATCAAAGTGAGAATTTATAGAAAACGGTTTTGGTGTAATCGTGCCTCTTCAGCATAAGGTATGTTTTCTCATTCAGAATCAACAATTTTAATAATAACATAATTAAAACTCAAGTTGTGTCGATAGTAGTAGATAGGGGAGTAGGGAATGGTTTGAATCGACAAAAAAGCATACTGAAAAACATATTTAAAATTTATAACGTTGTTTATCGAAAATCAATAACGACTATGTTATGTTTTATAGTGCAGCCGTTTATCTGTAATCCATAGTAGGCAACAATTGTTGAATCAGCAATAGATAACATGAAAAAGTGATGTCGTAACTTTAAGTTGATGTATATAAACCTTTTCAAAAACGAAAGAATCACGTCCATAAACAGTACAAAGCCCCACATCTGGTTAAAATATTTCGACACACTTAGGAGATCGTCCTGGCATAAATTTTTATTTCGACGTTTCGGCTGCTTTTATATCCCCGGGGTTAAAAATATTATTAAAGGGTGCCCGATGACAGTTGGTTTCGATAGTCTCGTAGTGGAAAATTTCTAAAAAGGAAAATCTGAAGATCATAAACCAGAAAGAATAAGGCGCCGGTTTTTTTATTCGTTATATTTTTAGATTAGAGACGATATCAAATATTCAGACGTTTGATGTTAAGAGTAGCTAGTGGAGTCGTGGTTTTAAAAAACTGCCTACGTTGCTAGAATGTTTTATTACAAAAGGATTTTTTTGTGTTATCGAAATCATCGGATTGAAACATATTTTTGGGTAATCTGAAAGTTGCCGACAGAAAACGTACATGTAAAATCCGATTGAATATATTTTTTTCTTAAATGTGATATAATAAAACGGTTAAACAGGTTTGTCTACAGGCATCGCATTCGAAAGATTAGATTTTAGGATAAACGTATGCGTATTTTTTCTGTAGCAGCGCTATCATGTACACAATGTTCACAGCTGATGTATTAATTCCACTCCTTTCAAGATGATCAGGATATGGATGGCTCTAACTGAAAAAAATCTTCATATTCTATTTGATACAGTCCCAGGTATAGTTTTAAATTCTCTTCCATCATTCCTTCGTACTACTATCTATCTTATTCCTTTTCCATTTGAGGTGCCTATAATAATACGAATTATTCTCTCAGTTTTCTATTCTTTTCAACTAATACTAAATGTTTGTATAATACACAAAAAAATTATTATACCCAACTTTTTTTATTCGTTGTTAATAAAACCTTCACTTCCC
The DNA here is from genome assembly GCF_026230105.1 of Diorhabda sublineata. Lineage (NCBI taxonomy): Eukaryota > Metazoa > Arthropoda > Insecta > Coleoptera > Chrysomelidae > Diorhabda > Diorhabda sublineata. The sequence goes on from NC_079481.1 coordinate 28,237,356, forward strand.
TGCCTTCATTACCTTTTTAAACCTCCCTTAATTGCCAATTTTTTATCCCGTAGGCCAATCTCGTCCAACACTTAATTAAGTGAAGCTCTAATTTCCACCAATTTTTGTTTCATTTTGTTGCTGTTTATCTTTATTACCCTGGCTAGTCCGTTAATTCAGGCCATTGTCGCACTCTTATTTGTTGCGTAAGGATTTTGTCGCCCACGTCGATACTTGTTTTTCTCTCAGTGTTTTCGTCGGCTTTGGTTACATCGTCAACTTTTATCAGTTTTCGGTTATCTGTATAGATCTATGGGATTTGCTTTGATCCACAGTAATCTGGCTTATGGTATCCCTCTCTGGGGCAACTCTAGAAGAGTCCAAAGGATTTTTAACTCTTCAATATATTGCTCTGCGTATTATTTACAATGCAAGAAGTCGACTACACAGATAACTTCTGTGTATTCATAGGGGTGTACGAGATAAGGCAATTCATTCTGGTGCTCATGGTTATACCACCAGGGGTGCAGGTGGATTCATTGGATCATTTTCTAGGATTCATCAAACACAATAAGAACATAAACAATATGAACTAGAATCGGTTCTATGATCTTTCAAACCAATTTTTCTGCTTCGTTATATCGTTATATTTGTTATTTATAACCGCTTAGTGATTTACTACTATAAATGCTGTATTTATACTAATCAATAAATCGTATCGCGTATCGAAGGAAAATTAAATTCATAATAATCCTACAAAAGCTACTTATTGGACCTCACTTCATTTAAGGATTATTAATGCCTATATCAAAAGGACGAATACTGATTATTCTTCATGTAATTTCAAATTCAATATCAAAATATGTGCTAGTAATTCACAGTCATAATTTTAATAGAGATTGTAGAAAATAATTTATGATTGGGATCTAAAAATATTGGCTTCAAATCTAAAATATTAAAGCCCTTTTTATATACTATTATCAACCTCTATACACTAAATTCAATACTTTCGGGATAGATGAAATTCCAATACAACATAACCATGCAATTTTGCGTTTACCACCTCATTACCCAGATACAAATCCGTTTGAGTCACTCAATATGTGTCACGAAAATATTTATTTTAATCTTTTAGCTGTAGTTATCCAATTTCAAGGTAAAAAGTAGTCGGGCTTTCAGAAAGGCGGCCACCGCACATAGATCGTTTTTCAGGATTTAGGCGGCCAAAATTATTTTATGTGATATTTATATTACAAAATAGTTACATAAAAAGAATTCTGTGTTTGGAATAACTTATCGAAATTATTTGTTGGTACACGGTGGTTAGGCGCACCTACTTGTGATTTTTTATCAAAAAATATTTTATTCGAGATCGTAGTTGATTTCAAAGTGTTTTTTAATATTATATTGAAAATACATATGACATACTCACGGCTTTCCCCAAGGAGGGACAGCTGTCTACGTTTTAGTAATACTTTCAGGTATGTATTATTAAATAAAACAAAGTTTATTTTGTTCTAATAAGTAAGTAAATATATTATATTATTAAAAGGATCTTTACATTCGTTATACAATATTAAAGTTACATAAGCTAAATAGATAATCACTAAAAATAATCAATCATACATTGGAGACTTATTCATCTACATTTAAATTTTCGTCGCTTTCATCAATTTCCATTTGTCTGTTTGGCTCAGCAGGAATTAATAGCTGCATTGTCTCAGGCAAAAATAATTTTGAAGCGGTTTTTTTGGTCTTTCTCATGGAACTAATAAATGGGTCGGATGTTAATAGTAACCTTGCGAGCAAAGTTTAGTCGATAAGACCTAAAATGTTTATTGCGGGGGGCTCAGCAGCTTCTTCCGAAAGTTGCCCTATCGGCAACAACGAAATTTCTATTATTGAAGCTCCATGAATTAAGACCTTATGCATCGTTGGAGTCATAGGATGCCAGCCATATAACTCAACATATAGTTTCGCAGTTTCCATGGCGTATTTATCATATTTTGCTACGTCAATCTTATGGCCATCGCTTGATATGGCTTCTAATATCACTTTTAATCTAATAAGCATAACTTATCCCAGTGATTTCTGCAGCCAATTCAGGGTTCTCGAAGAATCTTCTGCTGGTATTTCCATCGTTTGTGTTTCCGAAGTTACTTTTTGGCATATCGACTAAGAGACCTGTCTCCTCTCTAAATCTTTGCTGAATATCAAGTTTCTTTTGCTTTTCTAGATTTTTTTCGAGTCAACATTTTCACCCCCGAGCAGCCAGATGAACCTATAACAATAAAAAAATAATATTAACACAAAAACATAAAATCCGATTTTTTTCTATTTTTGTCAAAAAAATTTCAAACTCGTTTATTTTTAAAACTAGCACAAACTAGCAGCTGATTTTAAGCAGTTTTCTTTATAAGACTTTATACTATATAATGAAATAAAAAATGTAACTCGGAAAGGTGCGGAATTTAAGTTTTTTTTCGATTGAAATTGAAAAATAAAGAAAAAACATTCCAAAAAAAGGGTATTATTGACGGCTCATTAAGTCATTTATTGACAATATATTTAATAAAATTTCATATTAATTTAATAAAGGCTTACCTGTATTATTGGTATTCATCACTTAAACAAGCAAATATGACACGACACATAAAATATTCACCGAAGAAAATGATATACGAAAAGGGCGTCAAGAACTTTCACGTGCAGTAAGTGCGACAATCAAGTTTCCACTAGTAATGCAGCGCGCTCGCGCAGTCTAGGGATGTGGGTGAGGTTGGCTATTATTCCAGGAAAAAAATTGTTTGTCATTAGTCGATTATTGGAATTTCGACTTACGGCCGCCTAATTCTTGAAATCTACGTATGTGCACCGCCTGTCTCCCTTACGTCTTCGCATAAACCGCAGTACAAACTGTCTTATTTCCACGATTTCTGAACTAAATTCTAACAACCGTGACTTCGTGTTGTGGTAGTTTTCCCTTTTTTTTTTTTCTAATTACTGACAGTTTTCGTTAATCATGACGCTACTAAATTGTACTGTTCATAATAAATATTTCCTAATTATTTACATTAAATTAAATTGAAAAATTTTTTTTTTCTGTTTCAGGTATGTTAATTTAACATTTTGATAAGTAAGTTGACATTGAATTATAAAGAGAATTTTATAATATATTATTATCAACATAATTTCAATTTTATAATTGCTCCTCAATAATGAAAACATTTCTTTGATAGGTGTAGGAAAGAAAAAAATTAAATTGCTTGTACACTAAAGTATTTATAAACAGAATTCTCAACAAAAATCTCAATCCAAGTTAGAACTTTAACATCAATATACTTTTGCGACGATTTTTAATTCGTTGAGATAAAAATGCGCCAGCTCAAAACGGGAATATTTCAGGTAAATGAAAAGGTAGTCCGAGTACATAATACAACTCGTGTTGTATTCATTAAGATTATTACCTGGAATTTAGTACCTAATCCACTTTATAGAGCAGGAAAATCCAAAAATTAAAACAATATACAATAGAGAATTGGTATTCTCGAAAACACAAAGAAACGCCACCCTAAGACTCCATGGAGGGACCATTGAACAAGTGTAATCTCTAAGATACGCTGCAATGCAACCCCAAAACTCGAAATCTGATCAAGAATTGAGCAAGCGCGGAAAACTCTAAACAACATGAAAACACTTTTGGCAAACCGCAGCCTGGAACTCCGCACCAGAATGCTCTGCTGTTACATCTTTCCTGTTCTTCTGTACGGATGCGAAAGTTGGATTATGGATGCAGTCACAGAGAAGAAAATTGATGCGACGACTGCTGCGGATATCTTGGAGGGAACATAAGACAAACATAGAGGTCCTACAGGAAATGGGAAACTTCTCACGACAATCAAAGAAAAAAAGTTGCAGTACCGCCTGAAATAGAAGGGAATATCGAAAGAAAACGGTCTATCGGAAGTAGATAAAATTATTGGCTCGGACAGACGTCTACAGAAATTTTTAGAGCTGCGTTTGTCGTGCGACAATAGTCATTTTGATCGCTAACCTCCGTGGAGAGACGGCGTCGTAAGAAGAATAATACAATAGAAAAAGGAATGTTTTAAATTTTCGAAAAGGAAAAGTTCCATCGATAGGAAAAGGGATGGCTGACTAGCTCTGTGTTCTCTAACTACAACACTATATGATATTTATAGGAAAATCGTGTATTTATTTCTCCCTCAACGTATTTCCCAAAATATTTTCATAAATTTCCAATCCTAAAAATCTATATCTACGTATTTTCATAAAACGTACTCCCAAGAATCACCAATCGACAGGTTTCGTTTCTACTTGCAGGAACAAATATTATTTTAAAAATTTCTCTATAATAGATTTTATCCTCTCGTATTCCCTTTAGGAACGGTCTTATCTAGACCCTTTTTATCTTTTCTATAATATAAATCCAGTAAAATAAAAAAATCTCTGTCGGCAGCCAAGTTAAAGGCTATTTCGGGAAACCGGCTTTACAGCTCTCGGGCTTTCCAGGGATTTCTATGAATATCTAATACCCAATGTTTCAAACCCAAACATAGATCTCTATCTCGGATAATTACCCTTCCGAGGACGATATTTATATTGAAAGAGAAGGAATATTTTTTGATACGGATGAGGGAAAATAAAAATCTAACTTGGTATTATTTTTAATTGGAAAAGTAAACAATTTTCCAAGCGGTAAAGGATAATATACAATGGGATTACTTCCCGCTTCCACTTTGGGGGACAACAGAACTCATTTAAAAAAAATAACCGAACCAAATCCGCCCTTTTTAATTGGTAACAATCAAGATCACTTCATCTAACAACGCTATTCTTTTTACTTCCATTCGTATCACTTCATCTCTTCATAGAATTTGTTTCTTTTCCTTATGTTCAGCTTATTTCGTTGAATGTAATTTATCAATTATTTTGTCATTATTTCAAAAATTACAAACCGATAAGTTTGACTCTAGCCTCGGATTTGCTTGGATCCACAGTAATCTGGCTTATGGTATCCCTCTATGGGGCAACTGTAGAAGAGTCCAAAGGATTTTAACTGTTTAAAAAATTGCTTTGGGTATTATTCACAATGCAAGAAGTCGTCTACATTGCCGTTAAATCTTCACGAAATATGAGATCTTACCATTACCTTGCATGTATATATTTGAAAACTTCCATTCGTATCACTTCATCTCTTCATAGAATTTGCTTCTTTTCCTTATGTTCAGCTTATTTCGTTGAATGTAATTTATCAATTATTTTGTCATTATTTCAAAAATTACAAACCGATAAGTTTGACTCGAGCTTCATATAAAGTTTATACCAGAATTTTGGAAGGACGTATAGCAGTAACGTTGGCCGAATGTACGAAAAAAACTGATTGGAGGATTAGATATTTATATCTAACATATACAAATCAAAGGGCAGATTTTGACACCATAGATGAGGGAATAATTCTTCTTCTTGTGGAGCCTATCCGCGACGAAAGCTGGCGATCACCACGGCAATGTTTAATCTGTCAACGGCAATGCGAATAACTCGAAGGGATTTTTTATTGAACGATGTTCAAAGGTTTTTAAGCCAAGATGTTCGTATTCTTTTTGGTTCTCTTTTATCAAAGGTTTTGCCTTGCAGGATGGCTTAGAGCGATGCAAATCTGGAGCCGTTTCGCATTATTTGGCTCAAGTATTGTAGTTTGCGAGTTTTCTTGGTTATCACCACGTTCTTTTGTCATTCTTTGGAGGACTTTCTCATTTGTTATCCGAAAGCATTCGTCTATAAAGCCACATTTCGAATACTTCTAATTTTTAACTTACATCATCGTTCAAGCTCCAAGAGTCAACTCCTAGCATCTCAGCATTCTTATTTCATTTTGTAAATCTTCTATATTGTAGTTTCTACATCTCAACCAATTTCGTGCAATCTTCTCAACTGATAAGGTATATTTTTATCATTCTTTTTTTACGTTAATATACTAAACCTAAATTTTAGTAATGACTTTTATTTAGTATTTAATACTGCCCAGCTCTATATTCCAAGACAGTTTAATTAATTATACAATTTGCCCGACCGCCCAAACCAATATTGATCAGAAATTCCATCAAATAAATATATATTTCGGGTTTCATCCCTAATTCACTAATTAGAAGTGAAACAATGGAAATTAAGGGACACGGTAAATGATATAATGTTCAGAAGTCATCGCCAGGTTGACTGAAATCATGAACAAATGCCGTTTCTCGAATAAAGACAGTTTATACATTATAACTAACGATAAGTGATATAAATAACATTATTTAATAGTTGTGGTTAATTGATAATTAACTAGAACTGTGGTCCGTTTTTAAAAACCTCGGATCTTTCTTTCATAAAGACAAAAATTGCTTGCAGATACCTACGTAGTATATTCCTTGAGTTCTTGACCAACAATATGTGCTAATTAGGGGCTACTGACCCTTAAAAGGTTGGGGCTCCGTTTCCTTCTCAAACAAAAGTAAAGTGTACCTGCATGTAGCTATAGAAGCGGACGATTCTATTGAAGACCAGGAGAAAGATTTCCTCAGTGCTGCATAAAAGATTGGCTTTTTAAGAAAGTTTGATAGTTGATGGTTTGAGTGGGAATTTCAATGGAAGCAAAAACCGATTTGGTTTCTATTAAACCTGGCAGTGGACGGGTTAACGGCGAATCGATACATTTTACAAATTTTAAGGATTTTAAGGATGCTCGTCCAAAACATTTAAATCCTATCGAACATATATGGGACCAACTTGAGAGAAAAGTTCGGGGTAGAAATTCTGCACCAGCTACAATTCGGACCTTAAAAAGGGCGTTCACTGAAGGATGGAATAGCATAGAACAAGATCGAGTTAAGAAACTTATGAAAAATCGATTAGAAGCTGTTATTAGAGCGATAGAATTCTAAACATTGATAGGTTAATTCCAAAATAATTATTATTTTGACGAATTTAAGCTTGTATTTTCTTTACTGTTAACTATAACCGTTTTTCATCGTTTAAGATTCCTTTTCGTTTGATATTTTTTCTTTTCCAAAATAAATAACTCAAAAATAATATAGTCTACTCATTATAAAGCTAAGATTAATAGCTTTGAGATGCTAAAATCCGGAAAAAGAATGGAAGCTACAGATTTTTTTTTGAGACTTGAAAAATTATTTCTATAAAATAATTCACAATAGTATGAGGTCTAGTTTCTCTTCGGAACGAATTTCTAATGTTACCTCGTATTTTAAAAATAGTAAATCCGTTCGTCTTACGGTTTTTTAATACAGTAGGTCACTGAAGCGACAAGTAATGCTACTCCCATGTTGATATTTTTTTTTTATTTTATACGCTAAGCTTTGTCGCCACGTAGATATATTATTATTTTCTCAACTTCCTTATTCATTGTTATGCACAGATAATATCGCGAATTTATCTAGCGAACCATGTAAAAGTGAAGTCGATAGCAGATGGAGTGACTTTGATTTATTGTCCTCGGAAAATTTTACGTTTTATTGTTTTATTGGGTGCTTTAGATACGGTTGAAGTTTTTCCAGTCAGTTTCAATTTCCCTCTTAATATTTATTTAGATAAATCATCTCTTAATGATTCATGAAAAATTGTGACATGTAAAAAATAAGACCTTGATTAGTATGCTAGATGGTAAAAATTTAATTAATAGAGTAGCTAATGACATGAAAATGTGATATCCTCAAAATCCTTTGCATTCATGTCTTGATGCTAATCACCAAACATACCAAAGAAGAAGGTCAATTTCGGCAACAAAAATTTAGTTCTGCCACTTACCAATCGTGGCGCTAGCGTAATATAAATGTGTCATTACTGCCAATGTCAATTGTCAAAATAAATAAACATTTGTTTCAGTTCCCCAAACGTTCTCCTGATGTGTATTCTAAATGGAAAGAATTTTGTAAACTTCAATGCTCAACATAAAATTATCGCTTGTGTGAATATCACTTTCTGAAAAGTGGTTTCACAAGTTTCAATAGAAACGTTTGAAGTATAAAGCTATTCTATCTGTCATCTGCATTCATTATCTACTTTCATTTTTGAAGATTACAAAGTTCATGACTGTATATCAAACCAAGAACTTTCATATGCTGTAAATACAGGTATAGTAGACACTGATATGATCGTCGAAAACCATCAAGTTGATAGTACGAGTGCTCATGCCTTAACATCTGGCAAGTTACATATAGAAGTTTTCAGATTCCATTATTACAGAAGAAATTAGTAGTTTTGACAAACAAAAATTGGGGTTTTTGACTGTAGCTGGAACTATTAAGAACAATTCAACACCTAGAGTAATGGTAATGTATCAAGTTCATCGGATACAACAGCCAAAATATCAAAATTGAAAAACAGTTTGAAGAATAACAAAGAGCAGTTAAAGACATTGAAGAAATTGGAACATTTAAGTGTATGGAAGAAAGTTCAAATAATATAACGAAAGAATTCGTCAATTCACAGTTAAGAAATATTCATAGACAAGGTACAATAAAGAGATGTGCAATCCATTCATCTGTACGTAAATATTATTTTGCCATTAAACGTGTCCCAGTACTAACAATTTTTTATCGCGAAATCCGAGATGAAAATAAATAACAAAGAATACAATAGATATTTTGTGTTATAAATTTAAATAAACCGCGAGAATAGATTAGTTCTACCACGTACCGTTGAGGGCAGTGGCATCGAAAATCCCTTGCCACTGAATACCAACTAAGTTTGCATTTATTCTTAGGGATGTTCTGTGATACTAATCGCCGATTTGTTTTGATACGAAAAGGAATAAGCTATCATCTATAAACCAGTTTTCAAATCGAATTGTATTAAG